>NW_027554422.1:2867011-3185568 GCF_053574225.1 Canis aureus
ACCACGACCCGGTGACTCTTGTCACCACCGGGGACTCACTTGGACCTGGTTACAGTGTTCCACACTGGGCCTCAAGTAGAACTCTTGACCATGGTCCCCAAGCCTGCCTAACAGGGACCTGTTGCCTCTGATACCTACAAGCGCCTCACGTGTACCTGGTAACTCTGGTCCTCACCTGGGCCTCATCGGGACCTAGTGACTCTGGTTCCCACCTGGGGTTCACCTGGATCTGGTGACTCTGGTCCCCACCGGGACTGCACCTGGATCTGGTGACTCTGGTCCCCACCTGGACCTCTCCTGGCCCTGTGACTCTCTTTCCAACATGGACCTCACCTGGATCTGGTGCCTCTGGTCCTCAGTTTGGCCTCACCTGGACCTGGTGTCTCTCGTCCCCACTTTGACCTAACTCAGAACTGCTGAATCTTGCCCCACCTAGGCCGCACCCAGACCTGGTGACTCTTGTCCCCAGCTATGCCTCAATTCGCCCTGATGAATCTGTTCCTCACGTGGGCCTTACATGGACCTGGGACACAGCTGGATAGAGTGGCTCTGGTTCCCACAAAGGGCTCACCTGATACTGGTGACTGGGGTCTTTTTCTATGCCTCACTAGGACCTAGTGATTCTGTTCTCCATCTGGGCCTGCATGGCCCTAGTGACTCTGGTCCTCACCGCGGCATCATTGGGACCTGGATACTCTATTCCACACCTGGGCCTCACTTTGACCAGGAACCTCTGGTCCCATTCTTGGCCTCAAACTAAACTGGTTACTCTGGTTCCTCCTCTGGGACTCACCCTTACCTGGTGAATCTGGTCAACCGTTGGGCTTCACTTGGGCCTGGTGAATCTGGTCCTTAGCTGGTCCTCACCTGGATCTGGTGACTGGTCGCCACCTGGGCCTCTCCTGGACTTGGTGAATCCTGTTGCCACCTGCTCCTCAGTGGACCTTGTGACTGTGGTCCCACCTGGTCCTCACCTGGATCTGGAGGCTCTGTTTCCCATAAGGGGCACTACTGGACCTGGTTCCTGTGGTCTCCATCTGGCCTCACCTGGAACACAATGACTCTGATCCATATTTGGGCCTCTCCTGGACCTGTTGACTCTGGTCCTTACCTGGGCATCATTGGGACCTGGATACTCTCTTATATAACTTGGCCTCACCTGGACCTGGTGAGTGTGGTCCCACCTGGGCCTCACCTGGACGAGGTGACTGGTTCCCACAGGGACCTCAACTGGACCTGGTGACTCAGGTCCTCATATGGGCATCATGGGACCTGGTTTCTCAGTTCCACATCGGGGCCTCACCTGGACCTAGTGATTCTCGTCCGACTCTGGTTCTCACCCTGACGTGCTGACTCTGGACCCCACCAGGATATCACCAGAACCGGGTGACTCTGGTCCCACTCTGGGACTCACCCGGAGCTGGGGACACTGGTCCTCAACCGGGCCTAAACAGGACCTAGTGAATCTACTCCTCACTTAGGCCTCGTTGGACCTTGTGACTCTTTTCCCACCTGGCATCAATGGGACATGGTTACTCTGTTTCCCACCTGGGCCTCACCTGGACATGATAACTTTGCTCCACACTTTGGCCTCAACTGGTCCTGATGACTCTGGTCCCCCCACCTAGGCCTCAATCTGGACCTGGTGACTTTGGTCCCCACCTGGGTCTCACCTGGACCTGGTGACTCTCGATCCCACATGAACCACACCTGGACCTGGTGACTGTGGTGTTTTTGTAGACTCACATTTACCGGGTGACTCCGGTACTCACTAGGGCCTCACCTGGATTTGGTGACTCTGGCCTGCAGGCTGGTCTCACCTGGACCTGGTGAGTGGGTTGGCCACCAGGACCTCACCGATACCTGGTGACTCTGTCCCTACGTGGGCCTCTTGGATCTGGTGAATCTGGTCCTTACCTGGTCCTCTCCCAGACCCGGGGACTCTGGTCACCACCTGGGCCTCACCTGGACCTGGTGAATCTGGTCCCCAACTGGGCCTCACACAGGCCTGGTGACTTTGTTCCCCACCTGGACCTGATTGCTGTGGACTCTTTCTTGGCGTCACCTGGAACTGGTGACTCTGATCCTATCTGTGTGCCACCTAGACCTGGTGACTCTGGTCCTCACCTGAGAATCATTGGTACATGGTGACTCTCTTCTACACCTGAGCCTCACCTGGACATGATGACTCTGGAACCTCTCTGGGCCTCACCCTGACCTGGTGACTCTGGTCCCCATCTGGATGTCACCTGGACCAGGGGATTCTGGTACCCCTCCAAGCCTCAACCAGATATGGTGACTCTGGTCCTCAACTGGGCCTCACCTGGACCTAGTGAATATGATCCATCTTGGCCTCATTTGGACCTGGTGACTCTGGTCCCTACCTGGGCATCATCGGGACATGGTTCCACTGTATGGCCTGCAGGTTGGCCTCACCTGGACCTGGTGACTCTGATCCCTACCTGGGCATCATCGGGACATGGTTCCATTGCTTTGCCTGCAGGTTGGTCTCACCTAGACCTGGTAACTCTGGTTCCTACCTGGGCATCATCGAGACATGTTCCACTGCATGGCCTGCAGGTTGGCCTCACCTGGAGCTGAGAACTCTAGTCCCTACCTGGGCATCATCAGGACATGTTTCCTCTCCATGGCCTGCAGGTTGGCCTCACCTGGACCTCGTGAGTGGGGTTGACACCTGGGGGTCACCCATACCTTGTGACACAGGTCCCCACGTGGGCCTCTTGCACCTGGTGAATCTGATCCTCAACTAGTCCTCTCCCAGACCCGGGGACTCTGGTCGCCACATGGTCCTCACCTGGACCTGGTGAATCTGGTCCCCCTCTGGGCCACACCCAGCCCTGGTGACTTTGTTCCCACCTGGACCTGATGCTGTGGACTCTTTATTGGCCTCACCTCGAACAGGTGACTCTGATCCTATCTGCGCGTCACCCAGACATGGTGACTCTGGTCCTCACCTGGGCATCATTTGTACCTGGAGACTCTCTTCCACACCTGAGCCTCACCTGGACATGATGACTCTGGAACCTCTCTGGGCCTCACCCTGACCTGGTGACTCTGGTACCCATCTGGATGTCACCTGGACCAGGTGATTCTGCTACCCCTCTATGCCTCAACCAGATCTTGTGACTCTGGTCCTCAACTGGGCCTCACCTGGACCTAGTGAATATGCTCCATCTGGCCTCATCTGGATCTGGTGACTCTGGTCCCCACCTGGACCTCTCCTGGACCTGGTGACTCTCTTTCCAACATGGACCTCACCTGGATCTGGTGACTCTGGTGCTCAGTTTGGCCTCACCAGGACCTTGTTTCTCTGGTACCCACCTGAGTAGCATCAGGATATGGTTACACTGTTCAATAACAGTGACCCAGCCGGACCTATTAACTCTGGTCTTCACCTAGTCCACACCTGGACATGGTGATACTGGTTCCCACCTGGCTCTCACCTGGACATGGTGATTCGGATCCCCACCTGGGTCTCACCTGTAACTGGTGATTCTCCTTCCCACATGGACATCATGTGGACCTTGTGGCTGCAATGTTTCTAGCTTCTCATGTACCTCGTGACTCTGGTCCCCACCAGGGCCTCACCGGGACCTGGTGAGTGTGGTTGCCAGCTGCACCTCACCTGGACCTGTTGATTCTGGTCTGCACCTGAGACTACCCAGGATCTGGTGACTGTGGTCCCCACCTGGGATTCACATGGATTTGGGGACTCTGGTCCCCATCTGGGGCTCACCTGGCCCTGTTGACCGTGGTCCTCAACTGGGCAAAATTGGGACCCGGTGACTGTGTTCCACAACTGGACCTCACCTGGACAAGGTGACTCTGGTCCCCCTCTGGGTCTCACTGTGCCCTAGTGACTGTGAACCCCACTTTGGCCTGACTTGGGCCTGCTGACCCTGGTTGCCACCTGCGCCTGAACTCGAACTTTTGACTCTGGTTCTCTCAAGGGCCTACACTGTACCTGGTGATCCTGGTCCCCAATTGGGCCTCTACTGGACGTGGTGACCCTTGTCACCACTGGGGACTCACCTGGACATGATTACTGTGTTCCACACCTGGGCCTCAAGTACACTTCTTGACCATGGTCCCAAGCCGGCCTCACGTGGACCTTTTGGCTCTGATCCCCGCCGGGGGCTCACGTGTATCTGGTAACTCTGATCCTCACCTGGGCCTCAACTGGACTTAGTGACTCTGGTCCCCACCTGGGCTTCACCTGGATCTGGTGACTCTGGTCCCCACCTGGACCTCTCCTGGACCAGGTGACTCTCTTTCCAACATGGACCTCACCTGGATCTGGTGACTCTGGTCCTCAATTTGGCCTCACCTGGACCTGGTGTCTCTCGTCCCCACTTTGACCTAACTCAGAACTGCTGAATCTTGCCCCACCTAGGCCGCACCCAGACCTGGTGACTCTTGTCTCCAGCTATGCCTCAATTCGACCTGATGAATGTGGTCCTCACGTGGGCCTTACATGGACCTGGGACTCAGCTGGATAGAGTGGCTATGGTTCCCACAAAGGGCTCACCTGATACTGGTGACTGGGGTCTTTTTCTATGCCTCACCAGGACCTAGTGATTCTGTTCCCCATCTGGGCCTGCATGGCCCTAGTGACTCTGGTCCTCACCCAGGCATCACTGGGACCTGGATACTCTATTCCACACCTGGGCCTCACTTTGACCAGGGACCTCTGGTCCCATTCTGGGCCTCAAACTAAACTGGTTACTCTGGTTCCCCCTCTGGGCCTCACCCTTACCTGGTGAATCTGGTCACCCGTTGGGCTTCACTTGGGCCTGGTGAATCTGGTCCTTAGCTGGTCCTCACCTGGATCTGGTGACTGGTCGCCACCTGGGCCTCACCTGGACTTGGTGAATCCTGTTGCCACCTGCGCCTCACCTGGACCTTGTGACTGTGGTCCCACCTGGTCCTCACCTGGATCTGGCAGCTCTGGTTCCCATAAGTGGCACTACTGGACCTGGTTCCTGTGGTCTCCATCTGGCCTCACCTGGAACACAATGACTCTGATCCATATTTGGGCCTCTCCTGGTCCTGTTGATTCTGGTCTTTACCTGGGCATCATTGGGACCTGGATACTCTCTTATATAACTAGGCCTCACCTGGACCTGGTGACTGTGGTCCCACCTGGACCTCACCTGGACAAGGTGACTAATTCCCACAGGGACCTCACCTGGACCTGGTGACTCAGGTCCTCATATGGGCATCATGGGACCTGGTTTCTCAGTTCCACATCGGGGCCTCACCTGGACCTAGTGATTCTCGTCCGACTCTGGGTCTCACCCTGACGTGCTGACTCTGGTCCCCACCTGGATATCACCAGAACTGGGTGACTCTGGTCCCCCTCTGGAACTCACTCGGAGCTGGGGACCCTGGTCCTCAACTGGGCCTAAACAGGACCTAGTGTATCTACTCCTCACTTAGGCCTCGTCTGGACCTTGTGACTCTTTTCCCACCTGGCATCAATGGGACATGGTTACTCTGTTTCCCACCTGGGCCTCACCTGGACATGATAACTTTGCTCCACACTTTGGCCTCAACTGGTCCTGATGACTCTGGTCCCCCCACGTAGGCCTCAATCTGGACCTGGTGACTGTGGTCCCCACCTGGTTCTCACCTGGACCTGGTGTCTCTCGTTCCCACATGAACCACACCTGGACTTGGTGACTGTGGTGTTCTTGTAGACGCACATTTTCCTGGTGACTCCGGTCCCCACTAGGGTCTCACGTGGATCTGGTGACTCTAGCCTGCAGGTTGGCCTCACCTGGACCTGTTGAGTGGGGTTGCCACCCCATACCTGGTGACTCAGTTCCCCACGTGGGCCTCTTGGACCTGGTGAATCTGTTCCTTACCTGGTCCACTCCCAGACCCGGGGACTCTGGTCACCACCTGGGCCTCACCTGGAACTGTTGAATCTGGTCCCCATCTAGGCCTCAACCAGTCCTGGTAACTGTGTTCCCCACCTGGACCTGATTGCTGTGGACTCTTTCTTGGCCTCACCTTGAACTGGTGAGTCTGATCCTATCTGTGTGTCACCCAGACCTGGTGACTCTGGTCCTCACCTGGGCATCATTGGTACCTGGTTACTCTGTTCCACACCTGAGCCTCACCTGGACATGATGACTCTGCAACCACTCTGGGCCTCACCCTGTCCTGGTGACTCTGGTCCCCATCTGGATGTCACCAGGACCAGGTGTTTCTGGTTCCCCCCTAGGCCTCAACCAGATCTGGTGACTCTGGTCCTCAACAGGGCCTCACCAGGACCTAGTGTATATGCTTCATCTGGGCCTCATTTGAACCTGGTGACTCTGGTCCCTACCTGGGCATCATCGGAACATGGTTCCACTGCATGGCCTGCAGGTTGGCCTCACCTGGACCTGGTAACTCTGGTCCCTACCTGGGCATTCTCAGAACACGGTTCCTCTGCATTGCCTGCAGATTGGCCTCACCTGGACCTGGTGAGTGGGGTTGCCATCTGGGTCTCACACATACCTGGTGACACAGGTCCCCACGTGGGCCTCACTTGGACCTGGTGAATCTGGTCCTTACCTGGTTCTCTCCGAGACCCGGGATCGCTGGTCCCCAACACGGCCTCACCTGGACCTGTTGAATCTGGTCCCCATCTGGGACTCACCCAGTACTGGTGACTTTGTTCCCCACCTGGACCTGATTGCTGTGGACTCTTTCTTGGCCTCACCTGGAACTGGTGACTCTGATCCTATCTGCGCGTCACCCAGTCCTGGTGACTCTGGTCCTCACCTAGGCATCACTGCTACCTGGTGACTCTGTTCCACACCTGAGCCTCACCTGGACATGGTGACTCTGGACCCTCTGGGCCTCACCCTGACCTGGTGACTCTGGACCCATCTGGATGTCACCTGGACCAGGTGATTCTGGTACCCCTCTAGGCCTCAACCAGGTCTGGTGACTCTGGTCCTCAACTGGGCCTCACCTGGACCTATTGAATATGCACCATCTGGGCCTCATTTGGACCTGGTGACTCTCTTTCCTACCTGGGCATCATCGGGACATGTTTCCACTGCATGGCCTTTAGGTTGGCCGCACCTGGACCTGGTAACTGTGGTTCTACCTGGGCATCATCGGGACGTGGTTAATCTATTCCCAGTGGGAGTGACCTGATCGTGGTAACTCTGGTCCTGACTTTGGCCTCTTCTGTGCCATGTGACTCTGGCTCCCCCTGGACCTCTCCTGTAAGTGGTGACTCTGATCCTAAGCATGGCCTCACCTGACCTGGTGACTGTGGTTTCCATCGGTACCTCACCTGGTCCTCATGTCTCTGGTCCCAACTGGGACTCACCAGGACCTTGTATCTGGTACCCACCTGAGTAGCATCAGGATATGGTTACACTGTCCACTAACAGTGACCCGGCCGGACCTATTAACTCTCGTCTTCACCTGGTCCACTCTTGGACATGGTGACACTGGTTCCCACCTGGGTCTCACCTGGACATGGTGAGTCAGATCCCCACTTGGTCCTCACCTGGAACTGGTGATTTTCGTTCCCACATGGACATCATGTGGACCTGGTGACTGCAGTGTTTCTAGCTTCTCATGTACCTCGTGTCTCTGGTCCCCACCAGGGCCTCACCGGGACCGGGTTGGTGTGGTTGGCACCTGCACCTCACATGGACCTGGTGATTCTCCTCTGCACCTGAGACCACCCTGGATCTGGTGACTGTGGTCCCCACCTGTGCTTCACCTGGATTTGGGGACTCCGGTCCCCATCTGGGCCTCACCTGGCCCAGTTGACCATGGTCCTCAACTGTGCAAAATTGGGACCCGGTGACTGTGTTCCACAACTGTACCTCACCTGGACCAGGTGACTCTGGTCCCACTCTGGGTCTCACCGTGCCCTAGTGACTGTGAACCCCACTTTGGCCTGACTTGAACCTGCTGACCCTGGTTGCCACCTGCGCCTGACCTCGAACTGTTGACTCTGGTTCTTTCAAGGGCCTTCCATGGACCTGGTGATCCTGGCCGGACCTCGGCCACACCTGGACGTGGTGACTCCTGTCACCAATGGGGACTCACCTGGACCTGCTTACTGTGTTCCACTCCTGGGACTCAAGTAGACCTGTTGACCATGGTCCCCAAGCCGGCCTCACATGGACCTGTTGCCTCTGATCCCCACCGGGTCCTCAAGTATACCTGGTAACTCTGGTCCTCACCTGGGCCTCATCTGGACCTAGTGACTCTGGTCCCCACCTGGGCTTCACATGGATCTGGTGACTCTGGTCCCCACCTGGACTTCACCTGGATCTGGTGACTCTGCATCCCACCTGGACCTCTCCTGGACCTCGTGACTCTCTTTCCAACATGGACCTCACCTGGATCTGGTGACTCTGGTCCTCAGTTTGGCCTCACCTGGACCTGGTGTCTCTCGTCCCCACTTTGACCTAACTCAGAACTGCTGAATCTTGCCCCACCTAGGCCGCACCCAGACCTGGTGACTCTTGTCCCCAGCTATGCCTCAATTCGACCTGATGAATCTGGTCCTCACGTGGGCCTCACATGGACCTGGGACTCAGCTGGATAGAGTGGCTCTGGTTCTCACAAGGGGTTCACCTGACACTGCTGAATGTGGTCTTATTCCATGCCTCACCAGGACCTAGTGATTCTGTTCCCCATCTGCGCCTGCAAGGCCCTAGTGACTCTGGTCCTCACCCAGGCGTCATTGGGACCTGGATACTCTATTCCACACCTGGGCCTCACTTTGACCAGGGACCTCTGGTCCCATTCTGGGCCTCAAACTAAACTGGTTACTCTGGTTCCCCCTCTGGGCCTCACCCTGACCTGGTGACTCTGGTCACCCGTTGGGCTTCACTTGGGCCTGGATTTTCTGGTCTTAGCTGTTCCCCACCTGGATCTGGTGTCTGGTCGCCACCTGGGCCTCACCTGGACTTGGTGAATCCTGTTGCCACCTGCGCCTCACCTGGACCTTGTGACTGTGGTCCCACCTGGACTTCACCTGGACGAGGTGACTGGTTCCCACAGGGACCTCACCTGGACCTCGTGACTCAGGTCCCTATATATGCATCATGGGACCTGGTTTCTCAGTTCCACATAGGGGCCTCACCTGGACCTAGTGATTCTTGTCCCCCTCTGCGCCTCACCGTGACGTGGTCACTCTGGTCCCCACCTGGATATCACCAGAACCGGGTGACACACCCGGAGCTGGGGACACTGGTCCTCAACTGGGCCTCAACAGGACCTGGTGAATCTACTCCTCACTTAGGCCTCGTCTGGAACTTGTGACTCTTTTCCCACCTGGCATCAATGGGACATGGTTACTCTGTTCCCCACCTGGGCCTCACCTGGACATGATAACTTTGATCCACACTTTGGCCTCAAATGCTCCTGATGACTCTCGTCCCCCCACCTAGGCCTCAATCTTGACCTGGTGACTGTGGTCCCCACCTGGGTCCTACCTGCACCTGGTGACTCTCGTTCCCACATGAACCACACCTGGACCTGGTGACTGTGGTGTTCTTGTAGACTCACATTTACCTGGTGACACCGGTCCCAACTAGGGCCTCACCTGGATCTGCTGACTGTGGCCTGCAGGTTGGCCTCACCTGGACCTGGTGAGTGGGGTTGCCACCTGAGCTTCACCCATACCTGGTGACTCAGGAACCCACGTGGTCCTCTTGGACCTGGTTAATCTGGTCCTTACATTGTCCTCTCCCAGACCCGGGGATTCTGGTCACCACCTCGGCGTGACCTTGACCTGGTGAATCTCTTTCCCATCTGGGCCTCACCCAGTCCTGGGGACTTTGTTCCCCACCTGGACCTGATTGCTTTGGACTCTTTCTTGGCCTCACCTGGAACTGGTAACTCTATCCTCTCTGCGCAAGACTCAGGCCTGGTGACTCTGGTCCTCACCTGGGTATCATTGGTACCTGGTGAGTCTGTTCCACACCTGAGCCTCACCTGGACATGATGACTCTGGAAACTCTCTGGGCCTCACCCTGACCTGGTGACTCTGGTCCCCATCTGGATGTCACCTGGACCAGGTAATTCTGGTATCCCTCTAGGCCTCAACCAGATCTGGTCTCTGGTCCTCAAATGGGCCTCGGCTGGACCTAGTGAATATGCTCCATCTTGGCCTCATTTGGACCTGGTTACTCTGGTCCCTACCTGGGCATCATGGGGACCTGGTTCCACTGCATGGCCTGCAGGTTGGCCTCACCTGGACCTGGTGAGTGGGGTTGCCACTTGGGCCTCACCCATACCTGGTGACACAGGCCCCTACGTGGGCCTCACTTGGACCTGGTGTATCTGGTAATTCTGGTCACCACCTGGGAATCACCTGGACCTGGTGAATCTGGTAACTCTGGTCACCACCTGGGAATCTCCTGGACCTGGTGAATCTGTGTCCCCATCTGGGCCTCACCCAGTCCTAGTGACTTTTTTCCCCACCTGGACCTGATTGCTGTGGACTCCTTCTTAGCCTCACCTGGAACTGTTGACTCTGATCCTAACCGGGCCTCACCCAGATCTGTTGATTCTGGTCCTCACCTGCTGGACCATTATGACCTGGATACTCTGTTCCACACCTGAGACTCGCCTGGACATGATGACTCTGGATCCCCTCTGGGCCTCTCACTGACATGGTGACTCTGGTCCCCATCTGGACGGCACCTAGACCAGGTGAATCTGGTAGCCCCTCTAGACCTCAACTAGACTTGGTGACTCTTGTCATCTACTGGGCCTCAACGGGGCGTAGAGAATATGCTCCCCACCTTCTTCTCATCTGGACCTGGTGACTCTGGCTCCACCTGGGCCTCACCTGTAACTGGTGAATCTGATCCTAAGCATGGCCTCACCTGACCTGGTGACTGTGGTTCCCATCGGGACCTCACCTGGACCTCATGTCTCTGGTCCCAACTGGGCCTCAACTGGACCTTGTGACTGTGGTCCCACCTGGACCTCACCTGGATCTGGTGGCTCTGGTTCCCATATGGGGCTCTCCTGGACCTGGTTACTGTGGTATCCATCTGGCCTCACCTGGAACACAATGACTCTGATCCATATTTGGGGCTCTCCTGGACCTGTTGACTCTGGTCCTAACCTGGGCATCTTTGGTACTTGGTGACTCTGTTCCACACCTGAGCCTCACCTGGACATGATGACTCTGGAACCTCTCTGGGCCTCACCCTGACCTGGTGACTCTGGACCCATCTGGATGTCACCTGGACCAGGTGATTCTGGTACCCCTCTAGGCATCAACCAGGTCTGGTGACTCTGGTCCTCAACTGGGCCTCACCTGGACAGATTGGATATGCACCATGTGGACCTCATTTGGACCTGGTGACTCTCTTCACTACCTGGGCATCATCGGGACATCGTTCCACTGCATGGTCTTAAGGTTGGCTGCACCTGGACCTGGTAACTGTGGTTCTCCCTGGGCATCATCGGGACGTGGTTACCCTATTCCCAGTGGGACTGACCTGATCGTGGTAACTCTGGTCCTGATTTTGGCTTCTTCTGTGCCATGTGACTCTGGCTCCCCCTGGACCTCACCTGTAAGTGGTGACTCTGATCCTAAGCATGGCCTCACCTGACCTGGTGACTGTAGTTTCCATCGGTACCTCACCTGGTCCTCATGTCTCTGGTCCCAACTGGGACTCACCAGGACCTTGTATCTGGTACCCACCTGAGTAGCATCAGGATATGGTTACACTGTCCACTAACAGTGACCCGGCCGGACCTATTAACTCTCATCCTCACCTGGTCCACACTTGGGCATGGTGACACTGGTTCCCACCTGGGTCTCACCTGGACATGGTGAGTCGGATCCCCACCTGGTCCTCACCTGTAACTGGTGATTCTCGTTCCCACATGGACATCATGGGGACCTGGTGGCTGCAGTGTTTCTAGCTTCTCATGTACCTCGTGACTCTGGTCCCCACCAGGGTCTCACCGGGACCTTGTGAGTGCGGTTGCCACCTGCACCTCACCTGGACCTGGCGATTCTGGTCTGCATCTGAGACTACCCTGGATCTGGTGACTGTGGTCCCCACTGGGCTTCACCTGGATTTGGGGACTCCGGTCCCCATCTGGGCATCAGCTGCCCCTGTTGACCATGGTCCTCAACTGGGCAAAATTGGGACCCGGTGGCTGTGTTCCACAACTGGACCTCACCTGGACCAGGTGACTCTGTTCCCCCTCTGGGTGTCACCGTGCCCTAGTGACTGTGAACCCCACTTTGGCCTGACTTGGACGTGCTGACCCAGGTTGCCACCTGCGCGTGACCTCGAACTGTTGACTCTGGTTCTTTCAAGGGCCTCCCCTGTACCTGGTGATTTTGGTCCCCACCTGGGCCTCACGTGGACGTGGTGACACTTGTCACCACCGAGGACTCACCTGGACATGATTACTGTGTTCCACACCTGGGCCTCAGGTAGACCTGTTGTCCATGGTCCCGAAGTCGGCCTCACGTGGACCTGTTGCCTCTGATCCCCACCGGGGCCTCACGTCTACCTGGTAACTCTGGTCCTCCCCTGGGCTTCACTGGACCTAGAGACTCTGGTCCCCACCTGGGCTTCACCTGGATCTGGTGACTCTGGTACCCACCTGGACTTCACCTGGAACTGGTGACTCTGGTCCCCACCTGGACCTCTCCTGGACCTGGTGACTCTCTTTCCAACATGGACCTCACCTGGATCTGGTGACTCTGGTCCTCAGTTGGGCCTCACCTGGACCTGGTGTCTCTCGTCCCCACTTTGACCTAACTCAGAACTGCTGAATCTTTCCCGACCTAGGCCGCACCCAGACCTGGTGACTTTTCTCCCCAGCTATACCTCAATTCGACCTGATGAATCTGGTCCTGACGTGGGGCTCACATGGACCTGGGAATCAGCTGGATAGAGTGGCTCTGGTTCCCACAAGGGGCTCACCTGATACTGCTGACTGTGGTCTTATTCTATGCCTCACCAGGACCTAGTGATTCTGTTCCCCATCTGGGCCTGCATGGCCCTAGTGACTCTGGTCCTCACCCAGGCATCATTTGGACGTGGATACTCTATTCCACATCTGGGCCTCACTTTGACCAGGGACCTCTGGTCCCATTCTGGGCCTCAAACTAAACTGGTTACTCTGGTTCCCCCTCTGGGACTCACCCTTACCTGGTGAATCTGGTCACCCCTTGGGCTTCACTTTTGCCTGGTGAATCTGGTCCTTAGCTGGTCCTCACCTGGATCTGGTGACTGGTCGCCACCTGGGCCACACCTGGACCTTTTGACTGTGGTCCCACCTGGACCTCACCTGGATATGGCGGCTCTGTTTCGCATAAGGGGCACTCGTGGACCTGGTTCCTGTGGTCTCCATCGGGCCTCACCTGGAACACAATGACTCTGATCCATATTGGGCCTCTCCTGGACCTGTTGAATCTGGTCCTTACCTGGGCATCATTGGGACCTGGATACTCTCTATATACCTGGGCCTCACCTGGACCTGGTGACTGTGGTCCCACCAGGGCTTCACCTGGACGAGGTGACTGGTTCCCACGGGGACCTCACCTGGCCCTGGTGACTCAGGTCCTCATATGGGCATCATGGGACCAGGGTTCTCAGTTCCACATCGGGGTCTCATCTGGAGCTAGTGATTCTCGTCCCACTCTGGGCCTCACCCTGACGTGGTGACTCTGGTCCCCACCTGGATATCACCAGAACCGGGTGACACTGGTCCCCCTCTGGGACTCACCTGGAGCTGGGGACACTGGTCCTCAACTGGGCCTCAACAGGATCTGGTGAATCTACTCCTCACTTAGGCCTCGTCTGGACATTGTGACTCTGTTCCCACCTGGCATCTTTCGGACATTGTAACTCTGTTCCCCACCTGGGCCCCACATGTACATGATAACTTTGCTCCACACTTTGGCCTCAACTGGTCCTGATGACTCTGGTCCCCCGACATAGGCCTCAATCTGGACCTGTTGACTGTGGTCCCCACCTGGGTCTCACCTGGACCTGATGACTCTCGTTCCCACATGAACCACACCTGGATCTGGTGACTGTGTTGTTCTTGTAGAATCACTTTTAACTGGTGACTCCAGTCCCCACTAGGGCCTCACGTGGATCGGGTGACTTGACCTGCAGGTTGGCCTCACATGGACCTGGTTAGTGGGGATGCCACTTGGGCCTCACCCATACCTGGTGACTCAGGTCTCCACGTGGGCCTCTTGGACCTGGTGAATCTGGTCCTTACCTGGTCCTCTCCCAGACCCGGGGACTCTGGTTACCACCTGGGCCTCACCTGGACCTGGTGATTCTGGTCTGCACCTGAGGCTACCCTGGCTCTGCTGACTGTGGTCCCCACCTGGGCTTCACCTGGAATTGGGGACCCCGGTCCCCATCTGGGCCTCACCTGGCCCTGTTGACCATGGTCCTGAACTGGGCAAAATTGGGACACGGTGACTGTGTTCCACAACTGGACCTCACCTGGACCAATTGACAATGGTCCCCCTCTGGGTCTCACCGTGCCCTAGTGACTGTGAACCCCACTTTGTCCTGACTTGGATCTGCTGACCCTGGTTGCCACCTGCGCCTGACCTCGAACTGTTGACTCTGGCACTTTCAAGGGCCTACCCTGTACCTGGTGATCCTGGTCCCCACCTGGGTCTCACCTGGACGTGGTGACTCTTGTCACCACCGCGGACTCTCCTGGACCTGCTTACTGTGTTCAACAACTGGGTCTCAATTAGACCTCTTAACCATGGTCACAAAGCCGGCCTCACCTGGACATGTTGCCTCTGATTCCCACCGGGGCCTCACGTGTACCTGGTAACTCTGGTCCCCACCTGGGCTTCACTTCGATCTGGTGGCTCTGGTCCCCACCTGGATTTCACCTGGAACTGGTGACTCTGGTCCACACCTGGACCTCTCCTGGACCTGGTGACTCTCTTTCCAACATGGACCTCACTTGGATCTGGTGACTCTGATCCTCATTTTGGCCTCACCTGGAACTCGAGTCTCGTCCCCACTTTGATCTAACTCAGAACTGCTGAATCTTGCCCCACCTAGGCAACACCCAGACCTGCTGACCCTTGTCCCCAGCTATGCCTCAATTCGACCTGATGAATCTGGTCCTCACGTGGGCTTCACATGGACCTGGGACTCAGCTGGAGAGAGTGGCTCTGGTTCCCACAAGGGGCTCACCTGATACTGGTGACTGTGATCTTATTCTATGCCTCACCAGGACCTAGTGATTCTGTTCCCCATCTGGGCCTGCATGGCCCTAGTGACTCTGGTCCTCACACAGGCATCACTGGGACCTGGATACTCTATTCCACAATTGGGCCTCACTTTCACCAGAGACCTATGCTCCCATTCTGGGCCTCAAACTAAACTGGTTACTCTGTTTCGCCCTCTGGGCCTCACCCTTACCTGGTGACTCTGGTCACCCCTTGGGCTTCACTTTTGCCTGGTGAATTTGGTCCTTAGCTGGTCCGCACGTGGATCAGCTGACTGGTCGCCACCTGGGCCTCACCTGGACTTGGTGAATCCTGTTGCCACCTGCGCCACACCTGGACCTTGTGACTGTGGTCACACCTGGACCTCATCTGGATCTGGTGGCTCTGGTTCCCATATGGGGCTCTCCTGGACCTGGTTCCTGTGTTCTCCATCTGGCCTCACCTGCAACACAATGACTGTGATCCATATTTGGGCCTCTCCTGGACCTTGACTCAGGTCCTTATTTGGGCATCATTGGGACCTCGATACTCTCTTATATACCTGGGCCTCACCTGGACCTGGTGACTGTGGTCCCACCCGGGCCTCACCTGGACGAGGTGACTGGTTCCCACAGGGACCTCACCTGGACCTGGTGACTCATGTCCTCATATGGGCATCATGGGACCTGGTTTCTCAGTTCCACATTGGGGCCTCACCTGGACCTACTGATTCTCGTCACCCTCTGGGCCTCAACCTGACGTGCTGACTCTGGTCCCCACCTGGATATCACCAGAACTGGGTGACTCTGGTCCCCCTCTGGGACTCACCCGGACCTGGGGACACTGGTCCTCAACTGGTCCTCAAGAGGACCTGGTGAATCTACTCCACACTTAGGCCTCATCAGGACCTTGTGACTCTTTTCCCACCTGGCAACAATGGGACATGGTTACTCTGTTCCCCTCCTGGGCCTCAACTGGACATGATAACTTTGCTCCACACTTTGGCCTCAATTGGTCCCAATGACTCTGGTCCCACCACCTAGGCCTCAATCTGGACCTGGTGACTGTGGTCCCCACCTGGACCTCTCCTGGACCTGGTGACTCTCTTTCCAACATGGACCTCACCTGGATCTGGTGACTCTGGTGCTCAGTTTGGCCTCACCTGGACCTGGTGTCTCTCGTCCCCACTTTGACGTAACTCAGAACTGCTGAATTTTGCCCCACCTAGGCCGCACCCAGAGCTGGTGACTCTGGTCCCCATCAATGCCTCAATTTGACCTGATGAATCTGGTTTTCACGTAGGCCTCACATGGACCTGAAACTCAGCTGGATAGAGTAGCTCTTATTCCCACAAGGGGCTCAGGTGATACTGGTGAATGTGGTCTTATTCTATGCCTCATCAGGACGTAGTGATTCTGTTCCCCATCTGGTCCTGCATGGCCCTAGTGACTATGGTCCTCACCCAGGAATCACTGGGACCTGGATACTCTATTCCACACCTGGACCTCACTTTGACCAGGGACCTCTGGTCCCATTCTGGGCCTCAAACTAAACTGGTTATTCTGGTTCCCATTCTGGGCCTCACCCTGACCTGGTGACTCTGGTCCCCATCTGGATGTCACCTGGACCAGGTGATTTTGGTACCCCTCTAGGCCTCAACCAGATCTGGTGACTCTGGTCCTCAACTGAGCCTCACCTGGACCTAATGAATATGATCCATCTGGGCCTCATTTGTACCATTTGACTCTGGTCGCTACCTGGGCATCATCGGGACATGGTTCCACTGCAAGGCCTGCAGGTTGGCCTCACCTGGACCTCATGAGTGGGGTTGACACCTGGGGCTCACCCATACCTTGTGACTCAGGTCCCCACGTGGGCCTCTTGCACCCGGTGAATCTGATCCTCAACTGGTCCTCTCCCAGACCCGAGACTCTGGTCGCCACATGGTCCTCACCTGGACCTGGTGAATCTGGTCCCCCTCTGGGCCACACCCAGTCCTGGTGACTTTGTTCCCCACCTGGACCTGATTGCTGTAGACTCTTTCTTGGCCACACCTGGAACTGGTGACTCTGATCCTATCTGCGCGTCACCCAGACATGGTGACTCTGGTCCTCACCTGGGCATCATTTGTACCTGGTGACTCTCTTCCACACCTGAGCCTCACCTGGACATGATGACTCTGGAACCTCTCTGGGCCTCACCCTGACCTGGTGAGTCTGGTCCCCATCTGGATGTCACCTGGACCAGGTGATTCTGGTACCCCTCTAGGCCTCAACCAGATCTTGTGACTCTTTTCCTCAACTGGGCCTCACCTGGACCTAGTGAATATGCTCCATCTGGCCTCATCTGGATCTGGTGACTCTGGTCCCCACCTGGACCTCTCCTGGACCTGGTGACTCTCTTTCCAACATGGACCTCACCTGGATCTGGTGACTCTGGTCCTCAGTTTGGCCTCACGAGTACCTGGTTTCTCTGGTACCCACCTGAGTAGCATCAGGATATCGTTACACTGTTCAATAACAGTGACCCAGCCGGACCTATTAACTCTATTCTTCACCTGGGCCACAATTGGACATGGTGACACTGGTTCCCACCTGGGTGTCACCTGGACATGGTGAGTCGGATCCCCACCTGGTCCTCACCTGTAACTGGTGATTCTCCTTTCCACATGGACATCATGTGGACCTGGTGGCTGTAGTGTTTCCATCTTCTCATGTACCTCGTGACTCACGTCCCAACCAGTGCCTCACCGGGACCTGGTGACTGTGGTCCCCACCTAGGCTTCACCTGGATTTGGGGACTCCGGTCCCCATCTGGGTCTCACCTGGCCCTTTTGACCATGGTCCTCGACTGAGCAAAATTGGGACCCGGTGACTGTGTTCCAAAAGTGGACCTCACCTGGACCATGTGACTCTGGTCCCCCTCTGTGTCTCACCGTTCCCTAGTGACTGTGATCCCCACTTTGGCCTGACTTGGACCTTCTGACCCTGGTTGCCACCGGCGCCTGACCTCGAACTGTTGACTCTTGTTCTTTCAAGGGCCTCTCCTGTACCTGGTGATCCTGGTCCCCACCTGGGCCTCACCTGACGTAGTGACTCTTGTCACCACAGGGGACTCTCTTGGACCTGGTGACTCTCTTTCCAATATGGACCTCACCTGGATCTGGTGACTCGGGTACTCAGTTTGGCCTCACCTGGACATTGTGTCTCTCGTCCCCACTTTGACCTAACTCAGAACTGCTGCATCTTGCCCCACCTGGCCGCACCCAGACCTGGTGACACTTGTCCCGATCTATGCCTCAATTCGACCTGATGAATCTGGTCCTCACGTGGGCCTCACATGGACCTGGGACTCAGCTGGATACAGTGGTTCTGGTTCCCACAAAGGGCTCACCTGATACTGGTGACTGTTGTCTTATTCTATGCCTCACCAGGACCTAGTGATTCTGTTCCCCATCTGTGCCTCCATGGCCCTAGTGACACTGGTCTTCACCCAGGCACCATTGGGACCTAGATACTCTATTCCACACCTGGGCCTCACTTTGAGCAGGGACCTATGCACCCATTCTGGGCCTCAAACTAAACTGGTTACTCTGGTTCCCCCTCTGGGACTCACCCTTACCTGGTGACTCTGGTCACCCCTTGGGCTTCACTTGGGCCTGGTGAATCTGGTCCTTAGCTGGTCCGCACCTGGATGTGGTGACTGGTCGCCACCTGGGCCTCACCTGGTCTTGGTGAATCCTGTTGCCACCTGCGCCTCAAATGGACCTTGTGACTGTGGTCCCACCTGGACCTCACCTGGATCTGGTGGCTATGATTCCCATATGGGGCTCTCCTGGACCTGGTTCCTGTGGTCTCCATCTGGCCTAACCTGGAACACAATGACTGTGATCCATATTTGGGCCTCTCCTGGACCTGTTGACTCTGGTCCTTACCTTGGCATCATTGTGACCTGGATACTCTCTTATATACCTGGGCCTCACCTGGACCTGGTGACTGTGGTCCCACCCGGGCCACTACGGGATGAGGTGACTGGTTCCCACAGGGACCTCACCTGGACCTGGTGACTCAGGTCCTCATATGGGCATCATGGGACCTGGATCCTCAGTTCCACATCGGGGCCTCACATGGACCCAATGATTCTCGTCCCCCTCTGGGCCTCACCCTGATGTGGTGACTCTGATCCCCACCTGGATATCACCAGAACCGGGTGACTCTGGTCCCCCTCTGGGAATCACCTGGAGCTGGGGACACTGGCCCTCAACTGGGCCTCAACAGGACGTGGTTAATCTACTCCTTTCTTAGTCTTCGTCTAAACCTTGTGACTCTTTTCCCACCTGGCATCAATGGGACATGGTTACTCTGATCCCCACCTTGGCCTCACCTGGACATGATAACTTTGCTCCACACTTTGGCCTCAACTGGTCCTGATGACTCTGGTTCCCGCACCTAGGCCTCATTCTGGACCTGGTGACTGTGGTCCCCACCTGGGTCTCACCTGGTCCTGGTGACACTCATTCCCACATTAACAACACCTGGACCTGGTGACTGTGGTGTTCTTGTAGACTCACATTTACCTGGTGTCAACGGTCCCCTCTAGGGCCTCACCTGGATCTGGTGACTCAGGCCTGCAGCTTGGCCTCACCTTGACTTGGTGAGTGGGGTTGACACCAGGGCCTCACCCAAACCTTGTGACTCAGGTCACCACGTGGGCCTCTTGGACCTGGTGAATCTGATCCTCAACTGGTCCTCTCCCAGACCCGGGGACTCTGGTCGCCACCTGGGCCTCACCTGGATCTGATGAATCTGGTCCCCATCTGGGTCTCACCCAGTCCTGGTGAGTTTGTTCACCACCTGGACCTGATTGCTGTGGACTCTTTCTTGGCCTCACCTGGAACTCTTGACTCTGATCTTATCTGCGCGTCACCCAGACCTCGTGACTCTGGTCCTCACCTGGGCATCATTGGTACCTGGTGACTCTGTTCCACACCTGAGCCTCACCGGGACATGATGACTCTGGAACCTCTCTGGGCCTCACCCTCACCTGGTGACTCTGGCCCCCATCTGGATGTCACCTGGACCAGGTGATTCTGGTACCCCTCTAGGCCTCAACCAGATCTGGTGACTCTGGTCCTCAACTGGGCCTCACCTGGACCTAGTGAATATGCTCCATGTGGGCCTCATTTGGACCTGGTGACTCTGGTCCCTACCTGGGCATCATCGGGACATGGTTCCACTGTATGGCCTGCAGGTTGGCCTCACCTGGACCTGGTAAATCTGGTCCCTACCTGGGCATCATCGGGACATGGTTCCTTTGCATGGCCTGCAGGTTCGCCTCTCCTGGACCTGGTGAGTAGGGTTGCCACCTGGGCCTCACCCATACCTGGTGACATAGGTCCCCACGTGGGCCTAAATTGGACCTGGTGAATTTGGTCCTTACCTTATCCTCACCCAGAACTGGTAACCCTGGTCACCACCGGGGTCTCACCTGGACCTGGTAAATCTGGTCCCCATCTGTGCCTCACCAGGTCCTGGTTTCTTTGTTCCCCACCTGGACCTGATTGCTGTGGACTCCTTGGCCTCACCTGGAACTGCTGACTCTGATCCTAACTGGGCCTCACCCCGATCTGTTGACTCTCGTCTTCACCTGTGGACCATTATGACCTGGATACTCTGTTCCACGACTGAGCCTCACCTGCACATGATGACTCTGGATCCCCTCTGGGCCTCATCCTGACATGGTGACTCTGGTCCCCATCTGGATGTCACCTAGACCAGGTGAATCTGGAACCCCTCTAGGCCTCAACTAGACCTGGTGACTCTGGTCCTCAACTGGGCATCACCGGAAGCTAGTGAATATGTTTCCACCTGCGCCTCATCTGGACCTGTTGACTCTGGTCCTTACCTGGGCATCATTGTGACCATGATACTCTCTTATATACATGGGCCTCACCTGGACCTGGTGACTGTGGTCCCACCTGGGCCTCACCTGGACGTGGTGACTGGTTCCCACAGGGATCTCACCTGGACCTGGTGACTCAGGTCCTCATATGGGCATCATTCACCTAGTTTCTCAGTCCCACATCGGGGCTTCACCTAGTCCTAGTGATTCTCGTCCCCCTCTGGGTCTCACCGTGACGTGGTGACTCTGGTCCTCACCTATATATCACCAGAACCGGGTGACTTTGGTCCCCCTCTGGGACTCACCCGGAGCTGGGGACAGTGGTCCTCAACTGGTCCTCAAAAGGACCTGGTGAATCTACTCCTCACTTTGGCCTCGTCTAGACCTTGTGACTCTTTTCCCACCTGGCATCATTGGGACATGGTTACTCTGTTCCCCACCAGGGCCTCACCTTGACATGATAACTTTGCTCCACACTTTGGCCTCAACTGGTCCTGATGACACTGGTCCCCCCACCTAGGCCTCAATCTGGACCTGGTGACTCTGGTCCCCAGCTTGGTCTCATCTGGACTGGTGACTCTGGTTCCCACATGAACCACACCTGGCACTGGTGACTGTGGTGTTCTTGTAGACTCATATTTACCTGGTTACTCTGGTCCCCACTTGGTCCTCACATGGATCTGGTGACTCTGGCCTGCAGGTTGGCCTCACCTGGACCTGGGGAGTGGGGTTGCCACCTGGGCCTCACCCATACCTGGTGACTCAGGTCCCCACGTGGGCCTCTTGGACCTGGTGAATCTGGTCCTTATCTGGTCCTCTCCCAGACCCGGGGACTCTGGTCCCCAACTGGGCCTAACCTGGACCTGGTGAATCTGGTCCCCATCTGGGACTCACCCAGTCCTGGTGACTTTGTTCCCCACCTGGACCTGATTGCTGTGGACTCTTTCTTGGCCTCACCTGGAAATGGTGACTCTGATCTTATCTGCGCACCCCCTAGACCTGGTGACTCTGTTCCTCACCTGGGCATCATCGGGACATGGTTCCACTGCATGAACTCAGGTTGGCCTCACCTGGACCTGGTAATTCTGTTCCCTACCTGGGCATCATCGGGACATGGTTCCACTGTATGGCCTGCAGGTTCGACTCACCAGGACCTGGTTAGTCTGGGCCCTACCGGGGCACCATCGGGACATGTTTCCACTGCATGGCCTGCAGGTTGGCCTCACCTGGACCTGGTAACTCTGGTCCCTACTTGGGCATCATCGGGACACGGTTCCTCTGCAAGGCCTACATGCTGGGCTCACCTGGACCTGGTGAGTGTGGTTGACACCTGGGCCTCACCCATACCTGATGAACCAGGTCCCCAAGAGGACCTCTTGGACCTGGTGAATCTGGTCCTTACCTGGTCCTCTCCCAGACCCGGGGACTCTGGTCACCACTTGGGCCTCACCTGGACCTGGTGAATCTGGTCCCCCTCTGGGACTCACCCAGTCCTGGTGACTTTGTTCCCCCCCTGACCTGATAGCAGTGGACTCTTTCTTGGCCTCACCTGGAACTGGTGACAGTGATCCTATCTGCGCGTCACCCAGATCTTGTGACTCTGGTCCTCACCTGGGCATCATTGGTACCTGGTGACTCTGTTCCACACCTGAGCCTCACCTGTACATGATGACTCTGGAACCACTCTGGGCCTCACCCTGACCTGGTGACTCTGGTCCCCATTTGGATGTCACCTGGTCCAGTTGATTCTGGTACCTCTCTAGGCCTCAACCATATCTGGTGACTGTGATCCTCAACTTGGCCTCACCTACACCTAGTGAATATGCTCCATCTGGCCCTCATTTGGACCTGGTGACTCTGATCCCTACCTGGGCATCATCGGGACATGGTTCCATTGCTTGTCCTGCAGGTTAGCCTCACCTGGACCTGGTAAATCTGATTCCTACCTGGGCATCATCGGGACATGTTCCACTGCATGGCCTGAAGGTAGGCCTCGCCTGGACTTGAGAACTCTAGTCCCTACCTGGGCATCATCAGGACATGGTTCCTCTACATGGCCTGCAGGTTGGCCTCACCTGGACCTGGTGAGCGGGGTTGTCTCCTGGGCCTCACCCATGCCTGGTGACACAGGTCCCCACGTGGGCCTCCCTTGGACCTGGTGAATCTGGTCCTAACCTGGTCCTAATCCGGAACTCGTAACTCTGTTCACCACCTAGGAATCACCTGGACCTGGCGAATCTGGTCCCCATCTGGGCCTCACCCTGTCCTCGGGACTTTGTTCCCCACCTGGACCTGATTGCTGTGGACTCTTTCTTGGCCTCACCTGGAACTGGTGACTCTGATCCTATCTGCGCGTCACCCAGACCTGGTGACTCTGGTCCTCACCTGGGCATCTTTTTTTTTTTTTTAATTTTATTTATGATAGTCACACAAAGAGAGAGAGAGAGAGGCAGAGACACAGGCAGAGGGAGAAGCAGGCTCCATGCACCGGGAGCCCGATGTGGGATTCGATCCTGGGTCTCCAGGATCACGCCTTGGGCCAAAGGCAGGCGCCAAACCTCTGCGCCACTCTGGATCCCCTCTGGGCCTCACGCTGACGTGGTGACTCTGGTCCCCATCTGGATGTCACCTACACCAGGTGAATCTGGTACACCTCTAGGCCTCAACTAGACCTGGTGACTCTGGTCCTCACCTGGGCCTCACCGGGACCTAGTGAATATGCTCCCCAACTGTGCCTCATCTGGACCTGGTGACTCTGGTTCTACCTGGGCATCATCGGGACATGGTTATTGTATTCCCCACTGTGACTGACCTGATCCTGGTAACTCTGGTCCTGATTTGGCCTCTTCTGTACCAGGTGACTCTGGGTCCACCTTGGGTTCACCGGTAACTGGTGACTCTGATTCTAAGCGTGGCCTCACCTGACCTGGTGACTGTGTTTCCCATCGGGATATCACCTGGACCTCATGTCTCTGGTCCCACCTGGGCCTCACCAGGACCTGGTGTGTCTGGTACCCACCTGGGTAGCATCAGGATACGGTTACACTGTTCACTAACAGTGACCCATCTGGACCTATTAACTCTGGTCTTCACCTGGGCCACAGCTGGACATGTTGACACTGGTTCCCACCTGGGTATCACCTGGACATGGTGAGTCGGATCCACAAATGGTCCTCCCCTGTAACTGGTGATTCTCGTTCCCACATGGACACCATGTGGACCTGGTGGCTGCAGTGTTTTTAGCTTCTCATGTACCTCGTGACTCTGGTCCCCACCAGGGCCTCACCGGGACCTGGTGAGTGTGGTTGCCACCTGCACCTCACCTGGACCTGGTGATTCTGGTCTGCACATGAGACTCCCCTGGTTCTGGTGACTGTGTTCCCAACCTGGGCTTCACCTCCTTTGGGGACTCCGGTCTCCATCTGGGCCTCACCTGACCCTGTTTACCATGGTCTAAACTGGGTAAAATTGGGACCCGGTGACTGCGTTCCACAACTGGACCTCACGTGGACCAGGTGACTCTGGTCCCCCTCTGGGTCTCACCGTGCCCTAGTGACTGTGAACCCCACATTGGCCTGACTTGGACCTGCTGACTCTGGTTGACACCTGCGCCTGACCTCGAACTGTTGCCTCTGGTTCTTTCAAGGGCCTCCCCTGTACCTGGTGATCCTGGTCCCCACCTGGGACTCACCTGGACGTGGTGACTCTTTTCACCACCGGGGACTCACCTGGACCTGCTTACTGTGTTCCACACCTGGGCCTAAGTAGACCTGTTGACCATGGTCCCCAAGCCGGCCTCACATTGACCTGTTGCCTCTGATCCCACCGGGGCCTCACGTGTACCTGGTAACTCTGGCCCTCACCTGGGCCTCACCTTGACCTAGGGACTCTGGTCCCTACCTGGGCTTCACCTGGATCTGGTGACTCTGGTCCCCACCTGGTTTTCACTTGGATCTGGTGACTCTGGTCCCCACCTGGACCTCTCCTGGACCTGGTGACTCTCTTTCCAACATGGACCTAACCTGGATCTGGTGACTCTGGTCCTCAGTTTGGCCTCACCTGGACCTGGTGTCTCTCTTGCCCACTTTGACCTAACTCAGACCTGCTGAATCTTGCCCCATTTAGGCCGCACCCAGACCTGGTGACTCTTCTCACCAGCTATGCCTCAATTCGACCTGCTGAATGTGATCCTCACGTGGGCCTCACATGGACCTGGGACTCAGCTGGATAGAGTGGCTCTGGTTCCCACAAGGGGCTCACCTCATACTGGTGACTGTGGTCTTATTCTATGCCTCACCAGTACCTAGTGATTCTGTTCCCCATCTGGGCCTCCATGGCCTTTGTGACTCTAGTCCTCACCCAGGCATCATTGGGACCTGGATACTCTATTCCACACCTGGGCCTCAATTTGACCAGGGACCTCATGTCCCATTCTGGGCCTCAAACTAAACTGGTTACTCTGGTTATCCCTCTGGGCCTCACCCTTACCTGGTGACCCTGGTCACCACTTGGGCTTCACTGGGCCTGGTGAATATTTTCCTTAGCTTCTCTGCACCTGGATGTGGTGACTGGTCGCCACGTGGGCCTCACCTGGACTTCGTGAATCCTGTTTCCACCTGCGACTCACCTGGACCTTGTGACTGTGGTCCCACCTGGACCTCACCTGGATCTAGTGGCTCTGGTTCCCATATGGGGCTCGCTTGGACCTGGTTCCTGTGGTCTCCATCTGGCCTCACCTGGAACACAATGACTCTGATCCATATTTGGGCCTCTCCTAGACCTGTTGACTCTGGTCCTTATATGGGCATCATTGGGACCTGGATACTCTCTTATATACCTGGGTCTCACCTGACCCTGTTGACTGTGGTCCCAACTGGGCCTCACCTGGACGAGGTGACTGGTTCCCACTGGGACCTCAACTGGACCTGGTGACTCAGGTCCTCATATGGGCATCATGGGACCTGGTTTCTCAGTTCCACATTGGGGCGTCACCTGGACCTAGTGATTCTCGTCCGACTCTGGTTCTCACCCTGACGTGCTGACTCTGGACCCCACCTGGATATCACCAGAACCGGGTAACTCTGGTCCCCCTCTGGGACTCACCCGGAGCTGGGTACACTGGTCCTCAACTGGGCCTCAAAAGGACCTGGTGAATCTACTCCTCACTTAGGTCTCATCTCGACCGTCTGACTCTATTCCCACGTGGCATCAATGGGACATGGTTACTCTGTTCCCCACATGGTCCTCACATGGACATGATAACTTTGCTCCACACTTTGGCCTCAATTGGTCCTGATGACTCTGGTCCCCCCACCTAGGCCTCAATCTGGACCTGGTGACTGTGGTCCCCACCTGGGTCTCACCTGGACCTGGTGACACTCGTTCCCACATGAACCACACCTGGACCTGGTGATTGAGGTGTTCTTGTAGACTCACATTTACCTGGTGACTCCGGTCCCCACTAGGGACTCACATGGATCTGGACACTGGCCTGCAGGTTGGCCTCTCCTGGACCTGGTGAGTGGGGTTGTCTCCTGGGCTTCACCCATACCTGGCGACTCAGGTCCCCACGTTGGCCTCTTGGACCTGGTGAATCTGGACCTTACCTGGTCCTCTCCCAGACCCGGGGACTCTGGTCACCACCTAGGCCTCACCTTGACCTGGTGAATCTGGTCCCCATTAGACCTCACCCAGTCCTGGTGCCTTTGTTCTCCACCTGGACCTGATTGCTGTGGACTCCTTCTTGGCCTCACCTGGAACTGGTGAATCTGATTGTATCTGCACGTCACGCAGATCTGATGACTCTGGTCCTCACCTGGGCATCATTGGTACCTGGTGACTCTGTTCCACACCTGAGCCTCACCTGGACATGATGACTCTGGAACCTCTCTCGGCCTCACCCTGACCTGGTGACTCTGGTCCCCATCTGGATGTCACCTGGTCCAGGTGATTCTGGTACCCCTCTAGGACTCAACCAGATCTGGTGACTGTGATCCTCAACTGGGCCTCACCTGCACCTAGTGAATATGCTCCATCTGGGCCTCTTTTGGACCTGGTGACTCTTTTCCCTACCTGGGCATCATCGGGACATGGTTCCATTGCATGGCCTGCAGGTTGTCCTCTCCTGGACCTGGTAGCTCTGGTTCCTACCTGGGCATCATCGGGACATGTTCCACTGCATGGCCTGCAGGTTGGCCTCACCTGGACCTGAGAACTCTAGTCCCTACCTGGGCATCATCGGGACACGGTTCCTCTGCATGGCCTGCAGGTTGGCCTCACCTGGACCTGGTGAGTAGGTTTGCCAATTGTGCCTCACCCATACCTGGTGACACAGGTCCCCACGTGGCCTCAATTGGAGCTGGTGAATCTGGTCCTTACCTGGTCCTCCCCGGAACTGTTAACTCTGGTCACCACCTGGGAATCACCTGGGCCTGGTGAATCTGGTCCCCATCTGGGCCTCACCCAGTCCTGGTGATTTTGTTCCCCAACTGAACCTGATTGCTGTGGACTCCTTCATGGTCTCACCTGGAACTGGTGACTCTGATCATATCTGGGCCTCATCCAGATCTGGTGACTCTGGTCCTCACCTGTGGAACATTATGACCTGTATACTCTGTTCCACACCTGAGCCTCACCTGGACATGATGACTCTGGAACCTCTGTGGGCCTCACCCTGACCTGGTGACTCTGGTCTCCATCTGGATGTCACCTGGACCATGTGATTCTGATACCCCTCTAGGCCTCCACCAGATCTGGTGACTCTGGGCCTCAAATGGATCTCACCGGAACCTAGTGAATATTCTCCATCTGGGCCTCATTTGGACCTGGTGACTCTGGTCCCTACCTGGGCATCATCCGGACATGGTTCTACTGCATGGCCTGAAGGTTGGCCTCACCTGGACCTGGTAACTCTGGTCCCTACCTGGGCATCATCGGGACATGGTTCCTCTGCATGGACTGCACGTTGGCCTCACCTGGACCTGGTGAGTGGGATTTCTACCTGGGCCTCACCCATACGTGGAGACAAAAGTCCCCACGTGGGCCTCACTTGGACCTGGTGAATCTTGTCCTTACCTGGCCCTCACCGGAACTGGTAACTCTGGTCACCACTTGGGAATCACCTGGACCAGTGAATCTGGTCCCCATCTGGGCCTCACCCAGTCCTGGTTACTTTGTTCCCCACCTGGACCTCATTGCTGTGGACTCTTTCTTGGCCTCACCTGGAACTGGTGACTCTGATCCTAACTGGGCCTCACCCAGATCTGGTGACTCTGGTCCTCACCTGTGGACCATTATGATATGGATACTCTGTTCCACACCTGAGCCTCACCTGGACATGATTACTCTGGATCCCCTCTGGACTCACCCTGACATGGTGACTCTGGTTCCCATGTGGATGTCACCTAGACCAGGTGAATCTGGTACCCCTCTAGTTTTCAACTATAGCTGGTGACTGTGGTCCTCAACTGGGCCTCTTCGGGACCTAGTGGATATGCTCCCCTCCTGCGCCTCATCTGGACCTGGTGACTCTGGTTCTACCTGGGCATCATTGGGACCTGGATACTCTCTTATATACCTGGGCCTCACCTGGCACTGTTGACCATTGTCCTCAACTGGGCAAAATTGTGACCCGGTGACTGTGTTCCAAAACTGGACCTCACCTGGACCAGGTGACTCTGGTCCCCCTCTGGGTCTCACCGTGCCTAGTGACTGTGAACCACACTTTGGCCTGACTTGGACCTGCTGACCCTGGTTGCCACCTGCGTCTAACCTCGAACTGTTGACTCTGGTTCTTTCAAGGGCCTCCCCTGTACCTGGTGATCCTGGTCCCCACCTGGGCCTCACCTGGACCTGGTGACTCTTGTCACCACCGGGGACTCACCTGGACCTGCTTACTGTGTTCCACACCTGGGCCTCAAGTAGACCTGTTGACCATGGTCCCCAAACCGGCCTCATATGGACCTGTTGCCTCTGATCCCCACCGGGGTCTCACGTGTACCTGGTAACTCCTGTCTCACCTGGGCCTCATCTGGTCCAAGAGACTCTGGTATCCACCTGGGCTTCACCTGGATCTGGTGACTCAGGTCCCCACCTGGACTTACCTGGATCCGTTGACTCTGGTCCCCACCTGGACCTCTCCTGGACCTGGTGACTCTCTTTCCAACATGGACCTCACCTGGATCTGGTGACTCTGGTCCTCAGTTTGGCATCACCTGGACCTGGTGTCTCGCGTCCCCACTTGAACCTAACTCAGAACTGCTGAATCTTGCCCCAACCTAGGCCGCATCCAGACCTGGTGACTCTTGTCCCCACCTTTGCCTCAATTCCACCTGATGAATCTGGTACTCACGTGTGCCTGACATGGACCTGGCACTCAGCTGGACCTGGGACTCAGCTGGATAGAATGGCTCTGGTTCCCACAAGGGGTCACCTGATACTGGTGACTGTGGTTTTATTCTATGTCTCATCAGGACCTAGTGATTCTGTTCCCCATCTGGGCCTGCATGGCCCTAGTGACTCTGGTCCTCACCCAGGCATCATTGCGACCTGGATACTCTATTCCACACTTGGGACTCACTTTGACCAGGGACCTCTGGTCCCATTCTGGGCCTCAAACTAAACTGGTTACTCTGGTTCCCCCTCTGGGCCTCACCCTTACCTGGTGACTCTGGTCACCCCTTGGGCTTCATTTGGGCCTGGTGAATCTGGTCCTTAGGTGGTCCGCACCTGGATATGGTGACTGGTCGCAACCTGGGCCTCTCCTGGACTTGGTGAATCCTCTTGCCACCTGGGCCTCACTTGGACCTTGTGACTGTGGTCCCACCTGGACCTCACCTGGATCTGGGGGCTCTGGTTCCCATTTGGGGCTCTCCTGGACCTGGTTCCTGTTGTCTAAATCTGGCCTATCCTGGAACACAATGACTCTGATGCATATTTGTGCCTCTCCTGGACCTGTTGACTCTGGTCCTTACCTAGGCATCATTGGGGCCTGGACACTCTCTTAAATACCTGGTCCTCACCTAGACCTCGTGACTGTGGTCCCACCTGGACCTCACCGGGACGAGGTGACTGGTTCCCACAGGGACCTCACCTGGACCTCGTGACTAAGGTCCTCATATGAGCATCATGGGACCTGGTTTCTCAGTTCCACATCGGGGCCTCAAGTGGACCTAGTGATTCTGGTCCCCCTCTGGGCCTGACCCTGAAGTGGTGACTCTGGTCCCAACCTGGATATCACCAGAACCTGGTGACTGTGGTCCCCCTCTGGGACTCACCCGGAGATGGGGCACTGGTCCTCAACTGGGCCTCAACAGGACCTGGTGAATCTACTCCTCACTTAGACCTCGTCTGGACCTTGTGACTCTTTTCCCACCTGACATCAATGGGACATGGTTACTCTGTTCCACACCTGGGCCTCACCTCCACATGATAACTTTGCTCCACACTTTGGCCTCATCTGGTCCTGATGACTCTGTTCCCCCCACCTAGGCCTCAGTCTGGACCTGGTGACTGTTGTCCCCACCTGGGTCTCACCTTTACCTGGTGATTCTCGTTCCCACATGAACCACACCTGGACCTGGTGACTCTGGTGTTCTTGTATACTCACATTTACTGGTGACACTGGTCCCCACTATGGCCTCACCTGGATCTGGTGACTCTGGCCTGCCGGTTGGCCTCAACTTGACCTGGTGAGTGGGGTTGCCACCTGGGCCTCACACAGAGCTGGTGACTCAATTCCCCTCGTGGGCCTCTTGGAACTGGTGAATCTGGTCCTCACCTGGTCCTATCCCAGACCCGGGGACTCTGGTCACCACCTGGGCCTCACCTGGACCTGGTGAATCTGGACCCCATCTGGGCCTCACCCAGTCCTGTTGACTTTGTTCCCCACCTGGACCTGATTGCTGTGGACTCTTTCTTGGCCTCACCTGGAACTGGTGACTCTGATCCTTTCTGCGCGTCACCCAGATCTGGTGACTCTGGGCCTCACCTGGGCATCATTGGTACCTGGTGACTCTGTTCCACACCTGAGCCTCACCGGGACATGATGACTCTGGAACCACTCTGGGCCTCTCCATGACCTGATGCTTCTGGTCCCCATCTGGATGTCACCTGGACGAGGTGATTCTGGTAGCCCTCTAAGCCTCAACCAGATCTGGAGACTCTTGTCCTCAACTGGGCCTCACTGGACCTAGTGAATATGCTCCATCAGGTCCTCATTTGGCCCTGGTGACTCTGGTCCCTACCTGGGCATCATCGGGACATGGTTCCACTGCATGGCCTGCATATTGGCCTCACCTGGACCTGGTAACTCTAGTCCCTACCTGGGCATTATCGGGACATGGTTCCTCTGCATGGCCTGCAGTTAGGCCTCACTTGGAACTGGGGAGTGGGGTTGCCACCTGGGCCTCACCCATGCTTGGTGACACAGGTACCCACGTGGGCCTCACTTGGACCTGGTGAATCTGGTCCTTACCTGGTCCTCACCCGGAACTGGTAACTCTGGTCACCACCTGGGAATCACCTGGACCTGGTGAATCTGGTCCCCATCTGGGCCTCACCCAGTCCTGGTGACTTTGTTCCCCACCTGGACCTGCTTGCTGTGGACTCTTTCTTGGCCTCCCCTTGGATCTGGTGACTCTGAACCTATCTGCGCGTCACCCAGATCTGGTGACTCTGGTCCTCACCTGGGCATCATTGGTACCTGGTGACTCTCTTCCTCACCTGAGCCTCACCTGGACATGATGACTCTGGAACGTCTCTGGGCCTCTCCCTGACCTGGTGACTCTAGTCCCTACCTGGGCATCATCGGGACATGGTTCCACTGCATGTCCTGCAGGTTGGCCTCACCTGGAAGTGGTAACTCTCGTCCTTACCTGGGTATCATCGGGACATGGTTCCTCTGCATGGCCTGCAGGTTGGCCTCACCTGGACCTGGGGAGTGCTTTGCCACCTGGCGTCACCAATACCTGGTGACTCACGTCCCCACGTGGGCCTCATTTTGTTCTGTTGAATCTGGTCCTTACCTGGTCGTCACCCGGAACTGGTAAGTCTGTTCACCACCTGGGAATAACCTGGACCTGGTGAATCTGGTCCCCATCTGGGCCTCACCCAGTCCTGCTGACTTTGTTCCCCACCTGGACCTGGTTGCTGTGGACTCCTTCTTGGCCTCACCTGGAACTGGTGACTCTGATCCTAACTGGGCCTCACCCAGATCTGGTGACTCTGGTCACCAGAGTCCACCTCACCTGTGGACCATTATGATCTGGATACTCTGTTCCACACCTGAGCCTAACCTGGACATGATTACTCTGGATCCTTTCTGGACCTCACCCTGACATGGTGACTCTGGTCCCCATGTGGATGTCACCTAGACCAGGTGAATCTGGTACCCCTCTAGGCCTCAACTAGACTTGGTGACTGTGGTCCTCAACTGGGCCTCACCGGGACCTAGTGGATATGCTCCCCTCCTGCGCCTCATCTGGACCTGGTGACTCTGGTTCCACCTGGGCATCATTGGGACCTGGATACTCTCTTATACACCTGGGCCTCACCTGGACCTGATGACTGTCGTCCCACCTGGGCCTCACCTGGACCTGGTGAATCTGGTCCCCTTCTGGGCCTCACCCAGTCCTGGTGACTTTGTTCCCCACCTGGACCTGATTGCTGTGGACTCTTTCTTGGCCTCAACTGGAAGTGGTGACTCTGATCCTATATGCTCGTCTCCCAGATCTGGTGACTCTGGTCCTCACCTGCGAGTTATTGGTACCTGGTGACTCTGTTCCACACCTGAGCCTCACCTGGACATGATGATTCTGGAACCTCTCTCGGTCTCACCCTGAACTGGTAACTCTGGTCCCCATCTGGATGTCACCTGGACCAGGTGATTCTGGTACTCCTCTAGGACTCAACCAGATCTGGTGACTCTGTTCCTCAACTGGGCCTCACCTGGACCTAGTGAATATGCTCCATCTGGGCTTCATTTGGACCTGGTAACTCTGGTCACTACCTCGGCATCATCGTGTCATGGTTCCACTGCATGGCCTGCAGGTTGCACTCACCTGGACCTGGTAACTCTGGTCCTTACCTGGGCATCATCCGGACATGGTTCCTCTGCATGGCCTGCAGGTTGGCCTCACCTGGACCTGGTGAGTGTGGATGCCACCTGGGCCTCACCCATACCTTGTGACTCAGGTCCCCACGTGGGGCTCTTGGACCTGGTGAATCTGATCCTTTCCTGGTCCTCTCCTAGACCAGGGGACTCTGGTCACTACCTGGACCTCCCCTGGACTTGGTGAATCTGGTCCCCATCTGAGACTCACCCAGTCCTGGTGACTTTGTTCCCCACCTGGACCTGATTGCTGTGGACTCCTTCTTGGCCTCACCTAGAACTGGTTACTCTGATCCTATCTGCGTGTCACCCAGACCAGGTGACTCTGGTCCTCACCTGGGTATCATTGGTACCTGCTGACTCTGTTGCACACCTGAGCCTCACCTGGACATGATGACTCTGGAACTCTCTGGGCCTCTCCCTGACCTGGTGACTCTGGTCCCCATCTGGATGTCACCTGGACCAGGTGATTCTGGTACCCCTCTAGGCCTCAACCAAATCTGGTGAATCTGGTCCTCAACTGGGCCTCACCTGGACCTAGTGAATATGCACCATCTGGGCCTCATTTGGACCTGGTGACTCTGGTCCCTACCTGGGCATCATTGGGACATGGTTCCACTGCATGGCCTGCAGGTTGGCCTCACCTGGATCTGGTAACACTGGTCCCAACCAGGGCATCATCGTGACATGGTTCCTCTGCATGGCCTGCAGGTTGGCCTCACCTGGACCTGGGGAATGGGGTTGCCACCTGGGCCTCACCTATACCTGGTGACACAGGTCCCCACGTGGGCCTCACTTGGACCTGTTGAATCTTGTCCTTACCTGGTCCTCACCCGGAACTGGTAAGTCTGGTCACCACCTGGAAGTTACCTGAACCTGGTGAATCTGGTCCCCATCTGGGCCTCACACAGTCCTGATGAATTTGTTGCCCACCTGGACCTGATTGCTGTGGACTCCTTCTTGGGCTCACCTGGAACTGGTGACTCTGATCCTAACTGGGCCTCACCCAGATCTGCTGACTCTGGTCCTCACCTGTATCCATTGTGACCAGGATACTCTGTTCCACACCTGAGCCCTACCTGGACATGATGACTCTGGATCCCCTCTGGCCTCACCCTGACATGGTGACTCTCGTCCTCAACTGGATGTCACCCAGACCAGGTGAATCTGGTACCCCTCTAGGCCTCAACTAGACCTGGTGACTCTGTTCCTCAACTGGCCCTCACCGGGACCTAGTGAACATGCTCCACATCTGCGCCTCATCTGGACCTGGTGATTCTGGTTCTACCTGCGCATCATCGGGACATGGTTACTCTATTCCCCACTGGGACTGACCTGACCTGGTAACTCTCGTCCTGACTTTGGCCTGGTCTGTACCAGGTGACTCTGGCACCACCTGGGCCTCACTTTTATCTGGTGACACTGATTCTAATCATGACCTCACCTGACCTGGTGACTGTGGTTCCCATCAGGACCTCACCTGGACCTCATGCCTCTGGTCCCACCTGGGCCTCACCGAGACCTGGTGTCTCTGGTCCCCACCTGGGTAGCATCAGGATATGGTTACCCAGTTCACTATCAGTGACCTAGCCGGACCTATTAACTCTTGTGTTCACATGGGCCACACCTGGACTTTGGTGACACTGGTTCCCACCTGGTACTCACCTGGACATGGTGAGTCTGATCCCCACCTGGTCCTCACCTGTAACTGGTGATTCTCGTTCCCACATGGACATCATGTGGACCTGATGGCTGCAGTGTTTCTAGCTTATCATGTACCTCGTGACTCTGATCCCCACCAGGGCCTCACCGGGTCCTGGTGTGTTTGGTTTCACCTGCACCTCACCTGGACCTGGTGATTCTGGTCTTCACCTGAGACTACCCTGGATCTGGTGACTGTGGTCCCCACCTGGGATTCACCTGGATTTGGGGACTCCGGTCCACATCTGGGCCTCACCTGGCCCTGTTGACCGTGGTCTTCAACTGGGCAAAATTGGGACCCGGTGAATGTGTTCCACAACTGGACCTCAACTGGACCAGGTGACTCTGGTCCCCCTCTGGGTCTCAAGTGCCCTAGTGACTGTGAACCCCACTTTGGCCTGCCTTGGACCTGCTGACCCTGTTTGCCACGTGTGCCTGACCTCGAATTGTTGACCCTGGTTCTTTCAAGTGCCTCCACTGTACCTGGTGATTCTGGTCCCCACCTGGGCCAAACCAGGACGTGGTGACACTTGTCACCACCGGGGAATCACCTGGACCTGCTTACTGTGTTCCACACCTGGGCCTCAAGTAGACCTGTTGACCATGGTCCCTAAGCCGCCCTACATGGACCTGTCGCCTCTGATCCCCACCGGGGCCTCACGTGTACCTGGTAACTCTGGTCCTCACCTGGGCCTCATCTGGACCTAGTGACTCTGGTCCCCACCTGGACTTCACCTGGATCTCGTGACTCTGGTCCCCACCTGGACTTCACCTGGATCTGATGACACTGGTCCCCACCTGGAACTCACCTGGACCTGGTGACTCTGGTCCTCAGTTTGGCTTCACCTGGACCTGCTGACTCTTGTCCCCACTTTGACCTAACTCAGAACTGCTGAATCTTGTCCCACCTAGGCCGCACCCAGACCTGGTGACTCTTGTCCCCACCTATGCCTCAATTCGACCTGATGAATCTGGTCCTCACTTGGTTCTCACATGGACCTGGGACTCAGCTGGATAGAGTGGCTCTGGTTCCCATAGGGGCTCACCTGATCCTGCTGACTGTGGTCTTATTCTATGCCTCACCAGGACCTGGTGATTCTGTTCCCCATCTAGGCCTGCATGGCCATAGTAACTCTGTTCCTCACCCAGGCATCATTGGGACCTGGATACTCTATTCCACACCTGGGCCTCACTCTGACCAGGGACCTCTGGTCCCATTCTGGACCTCAAACTAAACTGGTTACACTGGTTCCCCCTCTGGGTCTCACCCTTACCTGGTGACTCTGTTCACCCCTGGGCTTCATTGGGCCTGGTGAATCTGGTCCTTAGATGGTCCGAACCAGGATCTGGTGACTGGTCGCCACCTGGGCCTCTCCTGGACTTGGTGAATCCTGTTGCCACCTGCGCGTCACCGGGACCTTGTGACTGTGGTCCCACCTGGACCTCACCTGGATCTGGTGGCTCTGGTTCCCATATGGGGCTCTCGTGGACCTGGTTCCTGTGGTCCCCATCTGGCCTCACCTGGAACACAATGACTCTGTTCCATATTTGGGCCTCTCCTGGACCTGTTGACTCTGGTCCTCACCTGGGCATCATTGGTACTTGGTGACTCTGTTCCACGCCTGAGCCTTAACTGGACATGATGACTCTGGAACCACTCTAGGCCTCACACTGACCTGGTGCCTCTGGTCCCAATTTGGATGTCACCTGGACCAGGTGATTGTCGTAACCCTCTAAGCCTCAACCAGATCTGGTGACAGTGGTCCCCAACTGGGCCTCACTGGACCTAGTGAATATGCTCCATCTGGGCCTCATTTGGACCTGGTGACTCTGGTCCCTACTTGGGCATCATCGGGACATGGTTCCACTGCATGGCCTGCAGGTTGGCCTCACCTGGACCTAGTAACTCTAGTCCCTACCTGGGCATCATAGGGACATGGTTCCTCTGCATGGCCTGCAGGTTGGCCTCACCTGGACGTGGAGAGTCGGGTTGCCACCTGGGCCTCACCCATGCTTGGTGACACAGGTACCACGTGGGCCTCACTTGGACCTGGTGAATCTGGTCCTTACCTTGTAATCACCCGGAACTGGTAACTCTGGTCACCACCTGGGAATCACCTGGACCTGGTGAATCTGGTCCCCTCTGGGCCTCACCCAGTCCTCGTGACTTTGTTCCCCACCTGGACCTGATTTCTGTGGACTCCTTCTTGGCCTCACCTGGAACTGGTGACTCTGATCCTAACGGGGCCTCACACAGATCTGGTGACTCTGGTCCTCACCTGTGGACCATTATGACCTGGATCTCTGTTCTACACCTGAGACTCACCTGGACATGATGACTCTGGATCCCCTCCGGGCCTCACCCTGACATGGTGACTCTGGTCCCCATCTGGATGTCTCCTAGACCAGGTGAATCTGGTACCCCTCTAGGCCTCAACTAGACCTGGGTATTCTGGTCCTCATCTGGGCCTCACCGAGACCTAGTGAATATGCTCCCCACCTGCTCCTCATCTGGACCTGGTGACTCTGGTTCTACCTGGGCATCACCGGTACATCGTTACTCTATTCCCCACTGGGACTGAACTGATCCTGGTAACTCTGGTCCTGATTTGGCCTCTTCTGACCAGGTGACCCTGGCTCCACGTGGGACTCACCAGTAACTGGTGACTCTGATCCAAGCGTGGCCTCACCAGACCTGGTGACTGTGGTTCCCATCAGGACCTCACCTGGACCTCATGTCTCTGGTCCGACCTGGGCCTCACCAGGACCTGGTGTCTGTGGTACCCACCTGGGTAGCATCAGGATATGGTTACACTGTTCACTAACAGTGACCCAGCCAGACCTATTAACTCTGGTCTTCACCTGGGCCACACCTGGACATGGTGACACTGGTTCACACCTGGGCCTCAACTGGACATGGTGAGTCGGATCCCCATCTGGTCCTCACCTGTAACTGGTGATTCTCGTACCCACATGGACATCATGTGGACCTGGTGGATGCAGTGTTTATAGCTTCTCATGTACCTCGTCACTCTGGTCCCCATCAGGGCCTCACCGGGACGTGGTGAGTGTGGTTGCCACCGGCAACTCACCTGGACCTGGTGATTCTGGTCTGCACCTGATACTACCCTGGATATGGTGAATGTGGTCCCCACCTGGTCTTCACCTGGATTTGGGAACTCCAGTCCCCATCTGGACCTCACCTGGCCCTGTTGACCATGGTCCTCAACTGGGCAAAATTGGGACCCGGTGACTGTGTTCCACAACTGGACCTCACCTGGACCAGGTGACTCTGGTCCCTCTCTGGGTCTCACCGTGCCCTAGAGACTGTGAACCCCACTTTGGCCTGCCTTGGACCTGCTGACCCTGGATGCCACCTGCGCCTGACCTCGAACTTTTCACTCTGGTACTTTGAAGGGCCTCCCCAGGACCTGGTGATCTTGGTCCCCACTTGGGCCTCACCTGGACGTGATGACTCTTGTCACCACCTGGGACTCACCTGGACCTGGTTACTGTGTTCCACACTTGGGCCTCAATTAGACCTGTTGACCATGGTCCCCAAGCCGGCCTCACATGGACCTGTTGCCTCTGATCCCCACTGGGGTCTCACGTGTACCTGGGAACTCTGGTCCTCACCTGGGCCTCATCTGGACCTAGTGACTATGATCCCCACCTGGGCTTCACCTGGATCTGGTGACTCTGATCCCCACCTGGACTTCACCTGGATCTGGTGACTCTGGTCCCCACCTGGACCTCTCCTGGACCTGGTGACTCTCGTTCCAACATGGACCTCACCTGGATCTGGTGACTCTGGTCCTCAGTTTGGCCTCACCTGGACCTGGTGTCTCTCGTCCACACTTTGACCTAACTCAGAACTGCTGAATCTTGCACCACCTAGGCCACACCCAGACCTGGTGACCCTTGTCCCCAGCTATGCCTCAATTCGACCTGATGAATCTGGTCCTCACGTGGGCCTCACATGGACCTGGGACTCAGCTGGATAGAGTGGCTCTGGTTCCCACAAGGGGTTCACCTGATACTGCTGACTGTGGTCTTATTCTATGCCTCACCAGCACCTAGTGATTCTGTTCCCCTTCTTGGCCTGCATGGCCCTAGTGACTCTGGTCCTCACCCAGGCATCATTGGGACCTGGATACTCTCTTCCACACCTGTGCCTCACTCTGACCAGGGACCTCTGGTCGCATTCTGGGGGTCAAATTAAAGTGGTTACTCTGGTCCCCCTCTGGGCCTCACCCTTACCTGGTGACTCTGGACACGCCTTGGGCTTCATTTGGGCCTGGTGAATATGGTCCTTAGCTTGTCCTCACTTGGATCTGGTGACATCTCACCACCTGGGCTTCACCTGGACTTGGTGAATCCTGTTGCCAACTGCGCCTCACCTGGACCTTGTGACTGTGGTCCCACCTGGACTTCACCTGGATCTGGTTGCTCTGGTTCCCATATGGGGCTCTCCTGGACCTGGTTCCTGTGGTCTCCATCAGGTCTCACCTGGAACACAATGACTCTGATGCATATTTGTGCCTCTCCTGGACCTGTTGACTCTGTTCCTTACCTGGGCATCATTGGGGCCTGGATAATCTCTTAAATACCTGGTCCTCACCTGGACCTGGTGACTGTGGTCCCACCTGGATCTCACCGGGACGAGGTGACTGGTTCCCACAGGGACCTCACCTGGACCTCGTGACTCAGGTCCTCATATGGGCATCATGGGACCTGGTTTCTCAGTTCCACATAGGGGCCTCAAGTGGACCTAGTGATTCTGGTCCCCTTCTGGGCCTGACCCTGACGTGGTGACTCTGGTCCCAACCTGGATATCACCAGAACCTGGTGACTGTGGTCCCCCTCTGGGACTCACCCGGAGATGGGGCACTGGTCCTCAACTGGGCCTCAACAGGACCCGGTGAATCTACTCCTCACTTAGGCCTCGTATGTACCTTGAGACTCTTTTCCCACCTGGCATCAATGGGACATGGTTACTCTGTTCCCCACCTGGGCCTCACCTCCACATGAAAACTTTGCTCCACACTTTGGCCTCAACTGGTCCTGATGACTCTGTTCCCCCCACCTGGGCCTCAGTCTGGACCTGGTGACTGTGGTGCCCACCTGGGTCTCACCTGTACCTGGTGATTCTCGTTCCCACATGAACCACACCTGGACCTGGTGACTCTGGTGTTCTTGTAGACTCACATTTACCTGGTGACACTGGTCCCCACTAGGGCCTCACCTGGATCTGGTGACTCTGGCCTTCCGGTTGGCCTCACCTTGACCTGGTGAGTGGGGTTGCCACCTGGGCCTCACACATAGCTGGTGACTCAGGTCCCCACGTGGGCCTCTTGTACCTGGTGAATCTGGTCCTTACCTGGTCCTGTCTCAGACACGGGGACTCTGGTCACCACCTGGGCCTCACCTGGACCTGGTGAATCTGGACCCCATCTGGGCCTCACCCAGTACTGGTGACTTTGTTCCCCACCTGGACCTGATTGCTGTGGACACTTTCTTGGCCTCACCTGGAACTGGTGTCTCTGATTCAATCTGCGCATAACCCAGACCTGGTGACTCTGGTCCTCACCTGGGCATCGTTGGTACTTGGTGACTCTGTTCCACACCTGAGCCTCACCTGGACATGATGTATCTGGAAAATCTCTGGGCCTCACCCTGACCTGGTGAGGCTGGTCCCCATCTGGATGTCACCTGGAACAGGTGATTCTGTACCCCGATAGTCCTCAACCAGATCTGGTGACGCTGGTCTTCAACTAGGCCTCACCTGGACCCAGTGAATATGCTCCATCTGGGCCTCATTTGCACCTGGTGACTCTGGTCCTTACCTGGGCATCATCGGGACATGGTTCCACAGCATGGCCTGCAGGTTGGCCTCACCTGGACATGGTAAGTCCTGTCCCTACCTGGGCATCATCGGGACATGGTTCCTCTGCATGGCCTGCAGGTGGCCTCACCTGGACATGTTGAGTGGGGTTGCCACCTGGGCCTCACCCATACCTGGTGACTCAGGTTCCCACGTGGGCCTCACTTGGACCTTGTGAATCTGGTCCTTACCTGGTGCTCACCCGGAACTGGTAACTCTGGTCACCACCTGGGAATCACCTGGACCTGGTGAATCTGGTCCCCATCTGGGCCTCACCCAGTCCTGCTGACTTTGTTCCCACTTGGACCTGATTGCTGTGGACTCCTTCTTGGCCTCATCTATAACTGGTGACTCTGATCCTAACTGGGCCTCACCCAGATCTGGTGACTCTGGTCCTCACCTGGGCATCATAGGTACCAGGTGACTCTGTTCCACACCTGAGCCTCAACTGGACATGATGACTGTGGATCCTCTCTGGGCCTCACCCTGACCTGGTGACTCTGGTCCCCATCTGGATGTCACATAGACCAGGTGAATCTGGTACCACTCTAGGCCTCAACTTGACCTGGTGACCCTGGTCCTCAACTGGGCCTCACTGGAACCTAGTGAACATGCTCCAAACCTGCACCTCATCTGGACCTGGGGACTCTGGTTCTACCTGGGTATCATCGGGACATGGTTACTCTATTCCCCACTGGGACTGACCTGATCCTGGTAACTTGGTCCTGACTTTGGCCTCTTCTCTACCAGGTGACTCTGGCTCCACCTGGGCCTCACCTGTAACTGGTGACTCTGATCCTATGCATGGCCTCACCTGACCTGGTGACTGTGGTTCCCATCGGGACCTCACCTGGACCCCATGTCTCTGGTCCAAACTGGGCCTCACCAGGACTTTGTGTCTCTGGTACCCACCTGGATAGCATCAGGATATGGTTACACTGTTCACTAACAGTGAACCAGCTGGACATATTAACCCTGGTCTTCACCTGGGGCACACCTGGACATGGTGACACTCGTTCCCCCCTGGGTCTCACCTGGACATGGTGAGTCGGATCCCCACCTGGTCCTCACCTGTAACTGGTGATTCTCGTTCCCACATGGACATCCTGTGGACCTAGTGGCTGCAGTGTTTCTAGCTTCTCATGTACCTCGTGACTCTGGTCCCCACCAGGGCCTCACCGGGACCTCCTGAGTGTGGTTGCCACCTGCACCTCACCTGGACTTGGTGATTCTGGTCAGCACCTGAAACTACCCTGGATCTGGTGACTGTGGTCCCCACCTGGTCTTCACCTGGTTTTGGGGACTCCCGTCCCCATCTGGGCCTCACCTGGCCCTGTTGACCATGGTCCTCAACTGGGCACAATTGGGGCCCCGTGACTGTGTTCCACAAATGGACCTCACCTGAACAAGGTGACTCTGGTCCCCCTCTGGGACTCACCGTGCCCTAATGACTGTGAACCCCACTTTGGCCTGACTTGGACCTGCTGACCCTGGTTGCCACCTGCGCTTGACTTCGACCTGTTGACTCTGGTTCTTTCTTTTTTCTTTTTTTTTTTTAATTTATTTTTTATTATTGGTGTTCTATTTACTAACATACAGAATAACCCCCAGTGCCCGTCACCCATTCACTCCCACCCCCCGCCCTCCTCCCCTTCTACCACCCCTAGTTCGTTTCCCAGAGTTAACAGTCTTTACGTTCTGTCTCCCTTTCTTATATTTCCCACACATTTCTTCCCCCTTCCCTTATATTCCCTTTCACTATTATTTATATTCCCCAAATGAATGAGAACATATAATGTTTGTCTTTCTCCGACTGGCTTACTTCACTCAGCATAATACCCTCCAGTTCCATCCATGTTGAAGCAAATGGGGGGTATTTGTCATTTCTGATAGCTGAGTAATATTCCATTGTATACATAAACCACATCTTCTTTATCCATTCATCTTTCGTTGGACACCGAGGCTCCTTCCACAGTTTGGCTATCGTGGCCATTGCTGCTATAAACATCGGGGTGCAGGTGTCCCGGCGTTTCATTGCATTTGTCTCTTTGGGGAAAATCCCCAACAGTGCAATTGCTGGGTCGTAGGGCAGGTATATTTTTAACTGTTTGAGGAACCTCCACACAGTTTTCCAGAGTGGCTGCACCAGTTCACATTCCCACCAACAGTGTATGAGGATTCCCTTTTCTCCGCATCCTCTCCAACATTGGTTGTTTCCTGTCTTGTTAATTTTCCCCATTCTCACTGGTGTGAGGTGGTATCTCATTGTGGTTTTGATTTGTATTTCCCTGAGGGCAAGTGATGCAGAGCATTTTCTCATGTGCATGTTGGCCATGTCTCTGTCTTCCTCTGTGAGATTTCTGTTCATGTCTTTTGCCCATTTCATGATTGGATTGTTTGTTTCTTTGGTGTTGAGTTTGATAAGTTCTTTATAGATCTTGGAAACTAGTCCTTTATCTGATATGTCATTTGCAAATATCTTCTCCCATTCTGTAGGTTGTCTTTGAGTTTTGTTGACTGTATCCTTTGCTATGCAAAAGCTTCTTATCTTGATGAAGTCCCAATAGTTCATTTTTGCTTTTGTTTCTTTTGCCTTCGTGGATGTATCTTGCAAGAAGTTACTATGGCCGAGTTCAAAAAGGGTGTTGCTTCTGTTCTTCTCTAGGATTTTGATGGAATCTTGTCTCACATTTAGATCTTTCATCCATTTTGAGTTTATCTTTGTGTATGGTGAAAGAGAGTGGTCTAGTTTCATTCTTCTGCATGTGGATGTCCAATTTTCCCAGCACCATTTATTGAAGAGACTGTCTTTCTTCCAATGGATAGTATTTCCTCCTTTATCGAATATTAGTTGCCCATAAAGTTCAGGGTCCACTTCTGGATTCTCTATCCTGTTTCACTGATCTATGTGTCTGTTTTTGTGCCAGTAGACTCTAGTTCTTTCAAGGGCCTCAACTGTACCTGGTGATCCTGGTCCCCACCTGGGACTCACCTGGACGTGGTGACTCTTTTCACCACCGGGGACTCACCTGGACCTGCTTACTGTGTTTCACACCAGGACCTCAAGTAGACCTGTTGACCATGGTCCCCAAGCCGGCCTCACATGGACCTGTTGCCTCTGATCCCCACCGGATCCTCACGTGTACCTGGTAACTCTGGTCCTCACCTGGGCCTCATCGGGACCTAGTGACTCTGGTCCCCACCTGGGCTTCACGTGGATCTGGTGACTCTGTTCCCCACCTGGACTTCTCCCGGTCCTGGTGACTCTCTTTCCAACATGGACCTCACCTGGATCTGGTGACTCTGGTCCTCAGTTTGGCCTCACCTGGACCTGGCGTCTCTCGTCCCCACTTTGACCTAGCTCAGAACTGCTGAATCTTGCCCCACCTCGCCCGCACCCAGACCTGGTGACTCTTGTCCCCAGCCATGCCTCAATTCGACCTAATGAATCTGATCCTCACGTGAGCCTCACATGGACCTGGGACTCAGCTGGATAGAGTGGCTCTGGTTCACGCAAGGGGATCAAATGATAATGCTGACTGTGGTCTTATTCTATGCCTCACCAGGACCTAGTGATTTGTCCCCATCTGGGCCTGCATGGCCCTAGTGACTCTGGTCCTCACCCAGGCATCATTGCGACCTGGATACACTATTCCACACCAGGGCCTCACTCTGACTAGGGACCTCTGGACCCATTCTGGGCCTCAAACTAAAGTGGTTACTCTGGTTCCTCCTCTGGGACTCACCCTTACCTGGTGACTCTGGTCACCCCATGGGCTTCATTTGGGCCTGGTGAATCTGGTCCTTAGCTTGTCCTCACTTGGATCTGGTGACTGGTCGCCAGCTGGGCCTCACCTGGACTTGGTGAATCCTGTTGCCACCTGGGACTCACCTGGACGAGGTGACTGGTTCCCACAGGGACCTCACCTGGACCTGCTGACTCAGGTCCTCATATGGGCATCATGGGACCTGGTTTCATTTCCACATCGGGACCTCACCTGGAGCTAGTGATTCTCGTCCCCCTCTGGGCCTCACCCTGACGTGGTGACTCTGGTCCCCACCTGGATATCACCGGAACCGGGTGACTCTGGTCCCCCTCTGGGACCCACCCAGAGCTGGGGACACTGGTCCTCAACAGGGCCTCACCTGGACCTGGTGAATCTGGTCCCCATCTGGGCCTCACCCAGTCCTGGTGACTTTGTTCCCCACCTGGACCTGATTGCTGTGCCCATTCTTGGCCTCACCTGGACTGGTGAGTCTGATCCTATCTGTGCGTCACCCAGACCGGGTGACTCTTGTCCTCACCTGGGCATTATTGGTACCTTGTGACTCTGTACCACACCTGAGCCTCACCTGGAAATGTTGACTCTGGAACCGCTCTGGGCCTCACCCTGACCTAGTGACTCTGGTTCCCATCTGGATGTCACATGGACAAGGTGATTCGGGTACCCCCTAGGCTTCAAACAGATCTGGTGACTCTGGTCTTCAAAGGGGACTCACCTGTACCTAGTGAATATGCTCCATCTGGGCCTCATTTGTACCTGGTGACTCTGGTCCATACCTGGGCATCATTGGGATATGATTCCACTGCATGGCCTGCAGGTTGGCCTCACCTGGACCTGGTAAGTCTGTCTCTACCTGGGCATCATCTGGATATGTTTCCTCTGCATGGCATGCAGGTTGGCCTCACCTGGACCTGGTAACTCTTCTCCCTACCTGGGCATCATCGGGATATGGTTCCACTGCATGGCCTGCAGGTTGACCTCACCTGGACCTGGTGAGTGTTTTTGCCACCTGGGCCTCACCCATACCTGGTGACTGAGGTCCCCACGTGGGCATCTTGGACCTGGTGAATCTGGTCCTTACCTGGTCCTCACCTGGAACTGGTAAGTCTGGTCACCAGCTGGATATCACCTGGACCTTGTGTATCTGGTCCCCATCTCGGACTCATCCAGTCCTGGTGACTTTGTTCCCCACATGGACCTGATTTCTGTGGACTCCTTCTTGGCCTCACCTGGAACTGGTGACTCTGGTCCCCACCTGAACCTCTCCCGGACCTGGTGACTTTCTTTCAAACATGGACCTCACACGGATCTGGTGACTCTGGTACTCAGTTTGGCCTCACCGGGATCTGGCGTCTCTCGTCCCCACTTTGACCTAACTCAGAACTGCTGAATCTAGCCCAACTTAGGCTGCAGCCCGACCTGGTGACTCTTGTCCCCAGCTATGCCTCAATTCGACCTAATGAATCTGGTCCTCACAGGAGCCTCACCTGGACCTGGGACTCAGCTGGATAGAGTGGCTCTGGTTCCCGCAAGGGGCTCAGCTGATACTGCTGACTGTGGTCTTATTGTATGCCTCACCAGGACCTAGTGATTCTGTTCCCCATCTGGGCCTGCATGGCCCCAGTGACTCTGGTCCTCACCCAGGCTTCATTGGGTGATGGACCCAATGATCCTCACCCTGGACATTCTATTCCACACCTGGGCCTCACTTTGACCAGGGACCTCTGGTCCTATTCTGGGCCTCAAACTAAACTGGTTACTCTGGTCCCCCTCTGGGGCTCACCCTTACCTGGTGACTCTGGTCACCCTTTGGGCTTCACTTCGGCCTGGTGAATCTGGTCCTTAGCTGGTCCGCGCCTGGATGTGGTGACTGGTCGCCACCTGGGCCTCACCTGGACTTGGTGAATCCTGTTGCCACCTGCGCCTCACCTGGACCTTGTGACTGTGGTCCCACCTGGACCTCACCTGGATCTCGTGGCTCTGGTTCCTATATGGGGCTCTCCTGGACCTGGTTCCTGTGGTCTCCAACTGGCCTCACTTGGAACACAATGACTCTGAACAATATTTGGGCCTCTCCTGTACCTGTTGACTCTGGTCCTTACTTGGGCATCATTGGGAGCTGGATACTCTGTTATATATCTGGGCCTCACCTGGACCGGTGACTGTGGTCCCACCTGAGCCTCACCTGGAAGAGGTGACTGGTTCCCACAGGGACCTCACCTGGACCTGGTGACTCAGGTCCTCATATGGGCATCATGGGACTGGTTTCTCAGTTACACATCGGGGCCTCATCTGGACCTAGTGATTCTCGTCCCGCTCTGGGCCTCACCCTGACGTGGTGACTCTGGTCCCGACCTGGATATCACCAGAACCAGTGACTCTGGTCCCCTCTGGGACTCACCCGGAGCTGGGGACAGTGGTCCTAATCTGGGCCTCAACAGGACCTCGTGAATCTACTCCTCAGTTAGGCCACGTCTGGACCTTGTGACTCTTTTCCCACCTGGCATCAATGGGACATGGTTACCCTGTTCCCCACCTGGGCCTCACCTGGACATGATAACTTTGCTCCGCACTTTGTTCTCAACTGGTCCTGATGACTCTTGTCCCCCACGTAGGCCTCAATCTGGACTTGGTGACTGTGGTCCCCACCTGGGTCTCACCTGGACCTGGTGACTCTCGTTCCCACATGAACCACACCAGGACCTGGTGACTGTGGTGTTCTTGTAGACTCACATTTACTTGGTGACTCCGGTCCCACTAGGGCCTCACCTGGATCTGGAGACTCTGGCCTGCTGGTTGGCCTCACCTGGACCTGGTGAGTGGGGTTGCCACCTGGGCCTCACCCATACCTGGTGACTCAAGTCCCCACTTGGGCCTCTTGAACCTGGTGAATCTGGTCCTTACCTGGTCCTTCCCGGACCCGGGTACTCTGGTCACCACCTGGGACTCACCTGGACCTGGTGAATCTGGTCCCCATCTGGGTCTCACCCAGTCCTGGTGATTTGTTCCCCACCTGGACCTGATTGATATGGACTCTTTCTTGGCCTCACCTGGAAGTAGTGACTCTGATTCTATCTGCGCATCACGCAGACCTGTTGACTCTGTTCCTCACCTGGGCATCGTTAGTACCTGGTGACTCTGTTCCTCACCTGAGCCTCACCTGGACATGATGACTCTGGAAAGTCTCTGATTCTCACCCTGACCTGGTGCCTCTGGTCCCCATCTGGATGTCACCTGGACCAGGTGATTCTGGTACCCCTCTAGGCCTCAACCAGATCTGGAGACTCTGGTCGTCAACTGGGCCTCACCTGGACCTAGTGAATATGCTCCATCTGGGCCTCATTTGGACCTGGTGACTCTGGTTCTACCTGGGCATCATCAGGACATGGTTCCACTGCATGGCCTGCAGGTTGGCCTCACCTGGATCTGGTAACTCTGGTCCCAACCAGGGCATCATCGTGACATGTTTCCTCTGCATGGCCTGCATGTTGGCCTCACCTGGACCTGAGGAGTTGTGTTGCCACCTGGGCCTCACCCATACCTGGTGACACAGGTCCCACGTGGGCCTCACGTGGACCTGTTGAATCTTGTCCTTACCTGGTCCTCACCCGGAACTGGTAAGACTGGTCACCACCTGGAAGTCACCTGGACATGCTGAATCTGGTCCCCATCTGGGCCTCACCCAGTCCTGGTGAATTTGTTGCCCACCTGGCCCTGATTGCTGTGGACTCCTTCTTGGCCTCACCTGGATCTGGTGACTCTGATCCTAACTGGACCTCACCCAGATCTGGTGACTCTGGTCCTCACCTGAGGACCATTATGATCTGGATACTCGGTTCCACACCTGAGCCTCACCTGGACATGATGACTCTTAATCCCCTCTGGGCCTCACCCTGACATTGTGACTCTGGTCCCCATCTGGACATCACCTAGACCAGGTGAATCTGGTACCCCTCTAGGCCTCAACTAGACCTGGCGACTCTGGTCCTCAACTGGGCCTCACCGGGACCTAGTGAACATGCTCCACACCTGCGCCTCATCTGGACGTGGTGACTCTGCTTCTACCTGGGCATCTTCGGGACATGGTTACTCTATTCCCCACTGGGACTGACCTGATCCTGGTAACTCTCGTCCTGACTTTGGCCTCGCCTGTACCAGGTGACTCTGGCACCACCTGGGACTCACTTTTATCTGGTGACACTGATTCTAAGCATGACCTCACCTGACCTGGTGACTGTTGTTCCCACAAGGACCTCACCTGGACATCATGTCTCTGGTCCCACCTGGGCCTCACCGAGACCTGGTGTCTCTGGTACCCACCTGGGTAGCATCAGGATATGGTTACCCTGTTCACTATCAGTGACCAAGCCGGACCTATTAACTCTGGTCTTCACATGGGCCACACCTGGACATGGTGACACTGGTTCCCACCTGGGACTCACCTGGGCATGGTGAGTCGGATCCCCACCTGGTCCTCACCTCTAACTGGTGATTCTCATTCCCACATGGACATCATGTGGACCTGTTGGCTGCAGTGTTTCTAGCTTCTCATGTAACTCGTAACTGTGATCCCCACCATGGCCTCACCGGGTCCTGTTGTGTTTGGTTTCACCTGCACCTCACCTGGACCTGGTGATTCTGGTCTGCACCTGAGACTTCCCTGGATCTGGTGACTGTGGTCCCCACCTGGGATTCACCTGGATTTCGGGACTCCGGTCCCCATCTGGGCCTCACCTGGCCCTGTTGACCATGGTCCTCAACTGGGTAAATTGGGACCCGGTGACTTTGTTCCACAACTGGACCTCACCTGACCAGGTGACTCTGGTCCCCCTCTGGGTCTCACCGAGTCCTAGTGACTGTGAACCCCACTTTGGCCTGACTAGGACCTGCTGACCCTGGTTGCCACCTGCGCCTGACCTCGAACTGTTGACTCAGGTTCTTTCAAGGGCCTTTCCTGTACCTGGTGATTCTGGCCCTCACCTCGGCCTCACCTGGACGTGGTGACACTTGTCACCACCGGGGACTCACCTGGACCTGCTTACTGTGTTCCACACCTTGCCCTCCAGTAAACCTGTTTACCATGGTCCCCAAGACGGCCTCACATGGACATGATGACTCTGGAACCTCTCTGGGCCTCACCCTGACCTGGTGACTCTGGTCTCCATCTGGATGTCACCTGTACGAGGTGATACTGGTACCCCTCTGGGCCTCAACCAGATCTGGTGACTCTGGTCCTCAACTGGCCCTCAACGGGACCTAGTGAATATGCTCCATCTGGGCCTCATTTGGACCTGGTGACTTTGATCCCTCCCTGGGTATCATCGGGACATGGTTACACTGCATGGCCTACAGGTTGGACTCACCAGGACCTGGTAACTCTGGTCCCTGCATGGGCATCTTCGGGACAGGTTTCCTCTGCATGGCCCAAGAGTTGGCCTCACCTGGACCTGGTGATTGGGGTTTCCAACTGAGCCACCTAGGCCGCACCCAGAATTGGTGACTCTTGTCCCCCGCTATGCCTCCCCTGTACCTGGTGCCCCATGCACCCACGTGGGCCTCACTTGGACCTGGTGAATCTGGTCCTTACCTGGTCCTCACCTGGAACTGGTAACTCAGGTCACCACCTGGGAATCACCTGGACCTGGTGAATCTGGTCCCCATCTAGGCCTCACCCAGTCCTGGTGACTTTGTTCCCCGCCTGGACCTGATTGCTGTGGACACCTTCTTGGCCTCACCTGGAAGTGGTGAGTGTGATCCTATCTTGGCCTCACCCAGATCTGGTGACTCTGGTCCTCACCTGTGGACCATTATGATCTGGATACTCCGTTCCACACCTGACCCTCACTTGGACATGATGACTCTGGATCCCCTCTGGGCCTCACCCTGACATGGTGACTCTGCTCCCCATCTGGATGTTACCTAGACCAGGTGAATCTGGTACCCCTCTAGTCCTCAACTAGACCTGGTGACACTGGTCCGCAACTGGGCCTCACTGGGACCGAGTGAATATGCTCCCCACCTGCGCCTCATCTGGACCTGGTGACTCTGGTTCTACCTGGGCATCATCGGGGCATGCTTACTCTATTCCCCACTGGGACTGACCTGATCCTTGTAACTCTGGTCCTGACTTTGGCCTCTTCTGTACCAGGTGACTCTGGCTCAACATGGGCCTCACCTGTAACTGGTGAGTCTGATCCTAAGCATGGCCTCACCTGACCTGGTGACTGTGGTTCCCATCGGGACCTCTTCTGGACCTCATGTCTCTGGGCCCACCTGGGCCTCACCAGGACCTGGTTTCTGTGGTTCCCACCTGGGTAGCATCAGGATATGGTTACACTGTTCACTAACAGTGACCCAGCCGGACATATTAACTCTGGTCTTCACCTGGGCCACACCTGGACATGGTGACACTGGTTCCCACCTGGGACTCACCTGGACATGGTGAGTCGGATCCCCACCTGGTCCTCACCTGTAACTGGTGATTTTCATTCCCACATGGACATAATGTGGACCTTGTGGCTGCAGTGTTTCTAGCTTCTCATATACCTCGTGACTCTGGTCCCCACCAGGGCCTCACCGGGACCTGGTGAGTGTGGTTGCCACCTGCACCTCACCTGGACCTGGTGATTCTGGTCTACACCTGAGACTACCCTGGATCTGGTGACTGTGGTCCCCACCTGGGCTTCACCTGGATTTGGGGACTCCGGTCTCCATCAGGGCTTCACCTGGCCCTGTTGACCATGGTCTTCAACTGGGCAAAATTGGGCCCCGGTGACTGTGTTCCACAACTGGACCTCAACTGGACCAGGTGACTCTGGTCCCCCTCTGGGTCTCACCGTGCCCTAGTGACTGTGAACCCCCTCTATGGCCTGACTTGACCTGCTGATACTGGTTGCCACCTGCGCCTGACCTCAAACTGTAGACTCTGGTTTTTCAAAGGCCTCCCCTCGACCTGGTCATCCTGGTCCCCACCTGGGTCTCATTTGGACGTGGTGACACTTGTCAACATCGGGGACTCTCCTGGACCTGCTTACTGTGTTCCACACCTGGGCCTCAAGTAGACCTGATGATCATGTTCCCCAGGACGGCCTCACATGGACCTGTTGCCACTGCTCCCCACCGGGGCCTCACTTGTACCTGGTATCTCTGGTCCCCACCTTGACCTCATCTGGACATAGTGACTCTGGTCCCCACCTGGGCTTCACCTGGATCTGGTGACTCTGGTCCCCACCTGGACCTCTCCTGGACCTGGTGACTCTCTTTGAACATGGACCTCACCTGGATTTGGTGACTCTGGTCCCCACCTGGACCTCACCTGCATCTGGTGTCTCTGGTCCTCAGTTTGGCCTCACCTGGACCTGCTGTCTCTCGTCCTCACTTTGACCTAACTCAGAACTGCTGAATCTTGCCCCACCAAGGCCGCACCCAGACCTGGTGACTCTTGTCCCCAGCTATGCCTCAATTCGATCTGATGAATCTGGTCCTCACGAGGGCCTCGTCTGGACCTTGTGACTCTTTTCCCACCTGGCATCAATGGGACATGTTTACTCTGTTCCCCACCTGGGCCTCACCTGGACATGATAACTGTGCTCCGCACTTCGGCGTCAAATTGTTCAGATGACTCTGGTCCCCCCACCAGTCCTCAATCTGGACCTGGTGACTGTGGTCCCCACCTGGGTCTCACCTGGACCTGGTGACTCTTGTTCCCACATGAACCACACCTGGACCTGGTGACTGTGGTGTTCTTGTAGACTCACATTTACCTGGTGACTCCGGTCCCCATTAGGGCCTCACCTGCAACTCGTAACTCTGGTCCCTACCTGGACATTATCGGGACACGGTTCCTCTGCATGGCCCGAAGGTTGGCCTCCCCTGTACCTGGTGAGTGGGGTTGCCACCTGGGCCTCACCCATACCGGTGACACAGGTCCCCACTTGGGCCTCACTTGGACCTGGTGAATCTGGTCCTTACCTGGTCCTCACCCGGAACTGGTAACTCTGGTCACCACCTGGGAATCACCTGGACCTGGTGAATCTGGTCCCCATCTGGGCCTCACCCAGTCCTGGTGACTTTGTTCCCTACCGGGACCTGATTGCTGTGGTTCCTTCTTGGCCTCACCTGGTACTGGTGCGTCTGATGCTATGTGGGCCTCGCCCACATCTGGTGACTCTGGTCTTCACCTGTGGACCATTATGACCTGGATAGTCTGTTCCACAACTGAGCCTCACCTGGACATGATGACTCTGGATCCCCTCTGGGCCTCACCCTGACATGGTGACTCTGGTCCCCATATGGATGTCACCAAGAGCAGGTGAATCGGGTTCTCCTCTAGGCCTCAAGTAGACCTGGGCATTCTGGTCCTCAACTGGGCCTCACCGGGACCTAGTGAATATGCTCCCCACCTGCACCTCATCTGGACCTGGTGACTCTGATTCTACCTGGGCATCATCGGGACATGGTTACTCTATTCCCCACTGGGACTGACTTGATCCTTGTAACTCTGGTCCTGACTTTGGCCTCTTCTGTCCCAGGTGACTCTGGCTCCAACTGGGCCTCACCTCTAACTGGTGACTCTGATCCTAAGCATGGCCTCACCAGCCTGGTGACTGTGGTTCCCAATGGAACCTCACCTGGACCTCATGTCTCTGGTCCCTCCTGACCCTCACCAGGACCTGGTGTCTCTGGTACCCACCAGGGTAGCATCAGGATATGGTTACACTGTTCACTAACAGTGACCCAGCCGGACCTATTAACTCTGGTCTTCACCTGGGCCAACCTGGACGTGGTGTCACTGGTTCCCACCAGGGTCTCACCTGGACATGGTGAGTCGGATCCCCACCTGGTCCTCACCTGTAACTGGTGATTCTCATTCCCAAATGGACATCATATGGACCTGGTGGATGTAGTTTTTCTAGCTTCTCATGTACCTCGTGACTCTGGTCCCCACCAGGGCCTCACCGGGACCTGGTGTGTGTGGTTGCCACCTGTACCTCACCTGGACCTTGTGATTCTGGTCTGCACCTGAGACTACCCTGGATCTGGTGACTCTGGTCCCCACCTGGTCTTCACCTGGATTTGGGGACTCCGGTCCCCATCTGGGCCTCACCTAGCCCTGTTGACCATGGTCCTCAACTGGGCAAAATTGGGACACGGTGACTGTATTCCACAACTGGAGCTAACCTGGACCAGGTCACTCTGGTCCCCCTCTGGGTGTCACCGTGCCCTAGTGACTGTGAACCCCACTTTGGCCTGACTTGGACCTGCTGACCCTGGTTGCCACCTACGCCAGACCTCGAAGTGTTGACTCTGGTTCTTTCAAGGGCCTCCCCTGGACCTGGTGATCCTTGTCCCCACCTGCTCCTCACCTGGACGTGGTTGCTCTTGTCACCACCGGGGACTCACCTGGACCTGCTTACTGTGTTCCACACCTGGGCCTCAAGTAGACCTGTTGACCATGGTCCCAAAGCCGGCCTCACTTGGACCTGTTGCCTCTGACCCCCACCGGGGCCTCACGTGTAACTTGTAACTCTGGTCCTCACCTGGGGCTCATCTGGACCTAGTGACTATGGTCCCCACCTGGGCTTCACGTGGATCTGGTGATTCTGGTCCCCACCTGGACTTCACCTGGATCTGGTGACTCTGTTCCCCACCTGGAACTCTCCTGGACCTGGTGACTCCCTTTCCAACATGGACCTCACCTGGATCTGGTGACTCTCGTCCTCAGTTTGGCCTCACCTAGACCTGGCGTCTCTCGTCCCCACTTTGACCTAAATCAGAACACTGATTCTGGCCCCACATATGCCGCACCTAGACCTGGTGACTCTTGTCCCCAGCTATGCCTCAATTCGACCTGATGAATCTGGTCTTCATGTGGGCCTCACATGGACCTGGGACTCAGCAGGGTAGAGTGGCTCTGGTTCCCACAATGGGCTCACCTGATACTGCTGAATGTGGTCTTATTTTCTGCCTCACCAGGACCTAGAGACTCTGTTCCCCATCTGGGACTGCATGGCCCTAGTGAATCTGGTCCTCACCCAGGCATCATTGGGACCTGGATACTCTATTACATACCTGGGCCTCACTTTGACCAGCCACCTCTGGTCCCATTCTGGGCCCCAAACTAAACTGGTTAATCTGGTTCCCCCTCTGGGTCTCACCCTTACGTGGTGACTCTGGTCACCCACTTTGATCTATATGGCCCTGGTGAATCTGGACCTCAGGTGGTCCGAACCTGTATCTCGTGACTGCTCACCACCTGGGCCTCACCTGGTCTTGGTGAATTCTGTTGCCACCTGCGTCTCACCTGGACCTTGTGACTGTGGTCCCACCTGGACCTCACCTGGATCTGGTGGCTCTGGTTACCATATGGGGCTCTCCTGGACCTGGTTACTGTGGTATCCATCTGGCCTCACCTGGAACACAATGACTCTGATCCATATTTTGGCCTCTCCTGGACCTGTTGTCTCTGATCCTTACCTGGGCATCATTGGTACCTGGATACTCTCTTATATACCTGGGCCTCACCTGGACCTTTTGACTGTGGTCCCACCTGATCCTCACCTGGACGAGGTGACTGGTTCCCACAGGGACCTCACCTGGACCTGGTGACTCAGGTCCTCATTTGGGCATCATGGGACCTGGTTTCTCAGTTACACATCGGGGCCTCACCTGGACCTAGTGATTCTCGTCCCGCTCTGGGCCTCACCCTGACGTGGTGACTCTGGTCACCACCTGGATATCACCAGAATCAGTGACTCTGGTCTCCCTCTGGGACTCACCCGGAGCTGGGGACAGTGGTCCTAAACTGGGCCTCAACAGGACCTGGTGAATCTACTCCTCACTTAGGCCTCGTCTGGACCTTGTGACTCTTTTCCCACCTGGCATCAATGGGACATGGTTACTCTGTTCCCCACCTGGGCCTCACCTGGACATGATAACTTTGCTCCGCACTTTGGTCTCAACTGCTCCTGATGACTCTGGTCCCCCCACTTAGGTCTCAATCTGGACCTGGTGACTGTGGTCCGCACCTGGGTCTCCCCTGGACCTGGTGACTCTAGTTCCCACATGAACCAAACCAGGACCTGGTGACTGTGGTGTTCTTGTAGACTCACATTTACCTGGTGACTCCGGTCCCACTAGGGCCTCACCTGGATCTGGAGACTCTGGCCTGCAGGTTGGCCTCACCTGGACCTGGTGAGTGGGGTTGCCACCTGGGCCTCACACATAGCTGGTTACTCAGGTCCCCACGTGGGATTCTTGGACCTGGTGAATCTGGTCCTTACCTGGTCCTCTCCCGGACCCAGGGACTCTGGTCACCACCGGGGACACACCTGGACCTGGTGAATCTGGTCCCCATCTGGGTCTCACCCAGTCCTGGTGATTTGTTCCCCACCTGGACCTGATTGCTGTGGACTCTTTTTTGGCCTCACCTGGAACTGGTGACTCTGATCCTATCTGCGCATCACGCAGACCTGGTGACCCTGGTCCTCACCTGGGCATCATTGGTACCTGGTGACTCTGTTCCACAACTGAGCCTCACCTGAACATGATGACTCTGGAAAATTTCTGGGTCTCACCCTGACCTGGTGACTCTGGACCCCACCTGGATGTCACCTGGACCAGGTGATTCTGGTACCCCTCTAGGCCTCAACCAGATCTGGAGACTCTGGTCCTCAACTGGGCCTCACCTGGACCTAGTGAATATTCTCCATCTGGGCCTCATTTGGACCTGGTGACTCTGGTCCCTACCTGGGCATCATTGGGACATGGTTCCACAGCATGGCCTGCACGTTGGCCTCACCTGGACCTGGTAATTCTGGTCCCTACCTGGGCATCATCGGGACATGGTTCCATACATGGCCTCCAGTTTGGCCTCACCTGGACCTGGTAATTCTAGTCCCTACCTGGGCATCATCGGGACATGGTTCCTCTGCATGGCCTGCAGGATGGCCTCACCTGGACCTGGTGAGTGGCGTTGTCACCTTGGCCTAACCCATGCCTGTTGACACAGGTCCCCACGTGGGCGTCCATTGGACCTGGTGAATCTGGTCCCTCCCTTGTCCTCACCCGGAACTCCTAACTCGGGTCACCACCTGGGAATCACATGAACCTTGTTAATCTGGTCCCCATCTGACCTCATGCAGTCCTGGTGACTTTGTCACCCCATCTGGACCTGAATTCTGTGGACTCCTTCTTGGCCTCACCTGGATCTGGTGACTCTGATCCTAACTGGGCCTCACCCAGATCTGGTGACTCTGGTCCTCACCTGGCATCATTGGTACCTTGTTACTCTGTTCCACACCTGAGCCTCAACTGGACATGATGACTCTGGAACCTCTCTGAGCCTCAGTCTGACATGGTGACTCTGCTCCCCATCTGGAAGTCACCTAGACCAGGTGAATCTGGTACCCCTCTTGGCCTCAATTTGACCTGGTGAATCTGGTCCTCAACTGGGCCTCACCGGGCCCTAGTGAACATGCTCCCCACTGCGCCTCATCTGGACCTGGTGACTCTGGTTCTACCTGGGCATCATCGGGACATGGTTACTCTATTCCACACTTGGACTGCCCTGAACCTCGTAACTCTGGTCCTGACTTTGGCCTCTTCTGTACCAGGTGACTCTGGCTCAACCTGGGCCTCACCTGTAACTGGTGACTCTGATCCTAAGCATGGCCTCAACTGACCTGGTGACTGTGGTTCTCATCGGGACCTCATCTGAAGCTCATGTGTCTAGTCCCTCCTGGGCCTCACCAGGACCTGGTGTCTCTGGTATCCACTGGGTAGCTTCAGGATATGGTTACACTGTTCACTATCAGTGACCCACCCGGACCTATTAACTCTGATCTTCACCTGGGCCACACCTGGCCATGCTGACACTGGTTCCCACCTGGGTCTCACCTACACATGGTGAGTCGGATCCCCACATGGTCGTCACCTGTAATTGGTGATTCTCGTTACCACGTGGAAATCATGTGGACCTGGTGGCTACAGTGTTTCTAGCTTCTCATGTGCCTCGTGACTCTGGTCCCCACGAGGGCCTCACCGGGACCTGGTGAGTGTGTTTGCCACCTGCACCTCACCTGGACCTGGAGATTCTGGTCTGCACCTGAGACTACCTGGATCTGGTGACTGTGGTCCCCACCTGGGCTTCACCTGGATTTGGGGACTCCGGTCCCCATCTGGGCCTCACCTGGCCCTGTTGACCATGGTCCTCAACTGGGCAAAATTGGGACCAGGTGACTCTGTTCCACAACTGGACCTCACCTGGACCAGATGACTCTGGTCCCCCTCTGGGTGTCACCGTGCCCTAGTGACTGTGAACCCCACTTTGGCCTGACTTGGACCAGCTGACCCTGGTTGCCACCTGCGCCTGACCTCGAACTGTTGACTCTGGTTCTTTCAAGGGCCTCCCCTGGACCTGGTGATCCTCGTCCCCACCTGGGCCTCACCTGGACGTGGTTACTCTTGTCACCACCGGGGACTCACCTGGACCTGCTTACTGTGTTCCACACCTGGGTCTCAATTAGACCTGTTGACCATGGTCCCCAAGCCGGCCTCACATGGACCTGTTGCCTCTGATCCCCACCGGGGACTCACTTGTACCTGGTAACTCTGGTCCTTACCTGGGCCTCATCTGGACCCAGTGACTCTGGTCCCCTTCCTGGGCTTCACCTCGATCTGGTGACTCTCTTCCCCACCGGGACTTCACGTGGATCTGGTGACTCTGGTCCCCACATGGACCTCTCCTGGACCTGGTGACTCTTTCCAACATGGACCTCACCTGGATCTGGTGACTCTGGTCTTCAGTTTGGCCTGCCCTGGACCTGGTGTCTCTCGTCCCCACTTTGACCTAACTCAGAATGCTGCATCTTGCCAAACCGAGGACGCACCCAAACCTGGTGACACTTGTCCCCAACTATGCCTCAATTCGACCTGATGAATCTGGTCCTCACGTGGGCCTCACATGGACCTGGGACTCAGCTGGATAGAGTGACTCTGGTTCCCACAATGGCCTCACCTGATACTGGTGACTGGGTTCTTTTTCTATGGCTCACCAGGACCTAGTGATTCTGTTCCCCATCTGAGCCTGCATGGCCCTAGTGACTCTGGTCCTCACCCAGGCATCATTGGGACCCGGATAATCTATTCCCCACCTGGGCCTCACTTTGACCAGGGACCTCTGACCCATTCTGTGCCTCAAACTAAACTGGTTACTCTGGTTCCCCCTCTCGGCCTCACCGTTACCTGGTGGACACCCCTTGGGCTTCACGTACGCCTGGTGTATCTGTTCCTTATCTGGTCCGCACCTGGATCTGGTGACTGTTCGCCACCTGGGCATCACCTGGACTTGGTGAATCCTGTTGCCCCCTGCGCCTCACCTGGACCTTGTGACTGTGGTCTCACCTGGACCGCACCTGGATCTGGTGTCTCTGGTTCCCATATGGGGCTCTCCTTGACCTGGTTCCTGTGGTGCCCTTGACCTCTCCTGGAGCACAATGACTCTGATCCATATTTGGGCCTCTCCTGGACCTGTTGACTCTGGTCCTTACCTGGGCATCATTGGGACCTGGATACTCTCTTATATACCTGGGCCTCACCTGGACCTGGTGACTGTGGTCCAACCTGGGCCTCACCTGGACGAGGTGACTGGTTCCCACAGGGACCTCACCTGGACCTGGTGACTCAGGTCCTCTTATGGGCATCATGGGACCTGGTTTCTCAGTTCCACATCGTGGCCTCACCTTGACCTAGTGATTCTCGTCCCGCTCTGGGCCTCACCCTGACGTGGTGACTCTGGTCCTCACCTGGATATCACCAGAACCGGTGACTCTGGTTCCCCTCTGGGACACACCCTGAGCTGGGGACACCGGTCCACAATTGGGCCTCAATAGGACCTGGTGAATCTCCTCCTCACTTAGGCCTTGTCTATACCTTGTGACGCTTTTCCCACCTGGCATCAATGGGACATGGTTACTCTGTTCCTCACCTGGGCCTCACCTGGACATGATAACTTTGCTCCACACTTTGGCCTCAGCTGGTCCTGATTACTCTGGTCCCACCACCTATGCCTTCTTCTGGACCTGGAGACTGGTCCCCACCTGGGGCACACCTGGACCTGGTGACTCTCGTTCTCACATGATCCACACCTGGACCTGGTGCCTGTGGTGTTCTTGTAGACTCACATTTACCTGGTGACTCCGGTCCCCACTAGGGCCTCACCTGGATCTGGTGACTCTGGCCTGCAGGTTGGCCTCACCTGGACTTAGTGAGTGTGTTTGCCACCTGTGTCTCACCCATACCTGGTGACTCAGGTCTCCACGTGGGCCTACTGGACCTGGTGAATCTGGTCCTTACCTGGTCCTCTCCCAGACCCGGGGACTCTGGTCACCACCTCGGCCTCACCTGGACCTGGTGAATCTGGTCCCCATCTGGGCCTCACCCGGTCCTGGTGACTTTGTTCCGCACCTGGACCGGATTGCTGTGGACTCTTTCTTGGACTCACCTGGAACTGGTGACTCTGATCCTATCTGCGCGTCACCCAGACCTGGTGACTCTGGTCCTCTCCTGGGCATCATTGGTGTCTGGTTACTCTGTTCCACACCTGACCCTCACCTGGATGATGACTCTGGAACCTCTCTGGGCCTCACCCTGACCTGGTGACTCTGGTCCCCATTAGGATGTAACCTGGACCAGGTGATTCTGGTACCCCTCTAGGCCTCAACCAGATCTGGTGACTCTGGTTTTCAACTGGACCTCACCTGGACCTAGTGAATATGCTCCATCTGGGCTTCATTTGGACCTGGTGACTGTCGTCCCTACCTGGGCATCATCGGAACATGGTTCCACTGCATGGCCTGCGGGTTGACCTCACCTGCACCTGGTAACTCTAGTCCCTACCTGGGCATCATCGGGACATATTTCCTCTGCATGGCGTTCAGGTTTTCCTCACCTGGACCTGGTGACTCTCGTTCCCACATGAACCACACCAGGATCTGGTAACTGTTTTGTTCTTGTAGAATCACTTTGAACTGGTGACTTCAGTCCCCACTAGGGCCTCACGTGAATCGGGTGACTTGGCCTGCAGGTTGGCCTCACATGGACCTGGTTAGTGGGGATGCCACTTGGGCCTCACCCATACCTGGTGACTCAGGTCTCCACGTGGGCCTATTGGACCTGGTGAATCTGGTCCTTACCTGGTCCTCTCCCAGACACGGGGACTCTGGTCACCACCTGGGCCTCACCTGGACCTGGTGAATCCGGTCCCCATCTGGGCCTCACTCAGTCCTGGTGACTTTGTTCCCCACCTTGACCTCATTGCTGTGGACTCTTTCATTGCCTCACCTGGACCTGGTGACTCTGATCCTATCTGCGTGTCACCCAGACCTGGTGACTCTGGTCCTCACCTGGGCATCATTGGTACCTGGTGACTCTGTTCCCCAGCTGAGCCTCACCTGGACATGAGGCTCTGGACTCTCGAACCACTCTGGGCCTCACCCTGACCTGGTGACTCTGGTCCCTATCTGGATGTCACCTGGACCAGGGGATTCTGGTACTCCTCTGGACCTCAACCAGTTCTGGTGACTGTGGTCCTCAACTGGGCCTCACCTGGACCTAGTGAATATGATCCATCTGGGCGTCATTTGGAACTGGTGACTCTGGTCCCTACGTGGGCATCATCGGTAGATTGATCCACTGAATGGCCTGCAGGTTGGCCTCAGCTGGACCTAGTAACTCTGGTCCCTACCTGGGCATCATCGGGACTCGCTTCCTCTGCATGGCCTGCAGGTTGGGCTCACCTGGACCTGGTGAGTGGGGTTGCCACCTGGGGCTCACCCATACCTGGTGACACAGGACCCCACGTGGGCCTCACTTGAACCTGGTGAATCTGGTCCTTACCTGGTCCTCACCCGGAACTCGTAACTCTGGTCACCACCTGGCTTCACCTGGACCTGGTGAATCTGGTCATCATCTGGGCCTCACCCAGTCCTGGTGACTTTGTTCCCCACCTGGACCTGAGTGCTGTGGACTCCTTCTTGGCCTCACCTGGAACTGGTGACTCTGATCCTAACTGGGCCTCACCCAGATCTGGTGATTCTGGTCCTCACCTGTGGACAATTATGACCTGGATACTCTGTTCCACACCTGAGACTCACCTGGACATGATGACTCTGGATCCCCTCTGGGCCTCACCCTGACATGGTGACTCTGGTCCCCACCTGGATGTCACCTAGACCAGGTGAATCTGGTACCCGCTAGGACTCACTACACCTGGTGACACTGGTCCTCAACTGGGCCTCACCGGGACCTAGTGAACATGCTCCCCACCTGCGCCACATCTGGACCTGGTGACTCTGATTCTACCTGGGCATCATCGGGACATGGTTACTCTATTCCCCACTGGGACTGACCTGATCCTGGTAACTCTGGTCCTGACTTTGGCGTCTTCTGTAACAGGTGACTCTGCCTCCACCTGGGCCTCACCTGTACCTGGTGACTCTGATCCTAAGCATGGCCTCACCTGACCTGGTCTCTGTGGTTCCCATCGGGACCTAACCTGGACCTCATGTCTCTGGTCACACCTGGGCCTCACCAGGATCTTGTGTCTCTGTACCCACCTGGGTAGCATCAGGATATGGTTACACTGTTCACTAACATTGACCCAGCCGGACCTATTAACTCTGGTCTTCACCTGGGCCACACCTGGTCATGGTGACACTGGTTCCCACCTGGGTCTCATGTGGACATGGTGAGTCGGATCCCCACCTGGTCCTCACCTGTAACAGGTGATATTCGTTTCCACATGGACATCATCTGGACCTGGTGGCTGCAGTGTTTCTAGGTTCTCATGTACTTCGAGACTCTGGTCCCCACCAGGGCCTCACCGGGACCTGGTGAGTGTGGTTGCCACCTACACCTCACCTGGACCTGGTGATTCTGGTCTGCACCTGAGACTACCCTGGATCCGGTGACTGGTCCCCACATGGGCTTCACCAGGATTTGGGGACTCCAGTCCCCATCTGGGCCTCACCTGGCCTTGTTGAACATAGTCCTGAACTGGAAAAATTTGGGACCCGGTGACTGTGTTCCACAACTGGACCTCAACTGGACCAGGTGACTCTGGTCCCCCTCTGGGTCTCACCGAGCCATAGTGACTGTGAACCCCACTTTGGCCTGACTTGGACCTGCGAACCCTGGTTGCCAACTGCGCGTGACTCTGGTTCTTTCAAAGGCCTCCCCTGGACCTGGTGATCCTGGTCCCCACCTGGGCCTCACCGGACGTGGTGACTCTTGTCACCACCACGGACCCTCCTTGACCTGATTACTGTGTTCCACACCTGGGACTCAAGTAGACCTGTTAACCATGGTCCCCAAGCCGGCCTCACATGGACCTGTTGCCTCTGAACCCCACCGGGGCCTCACGTGTACCTGGTAACTCTAGTCCCCACCTGGGCTTCACCTGGAACTGCTGGCTCTGGTCCCCACCTGGATTTCACCTGGAAGTGGTGACTCTGGTCCACACCTGGACTTCTCCTGGACCTATTGACTCTCTTTCCAACATGGAACTCTCTTGGTGACTCTGATCCTCATTTTGGCCTCACATGGACCTCGTGTCTCTCGTACCCACTTTGATCTAACTCAGAACTGCTGAATCTTGCCCCACCTAGGCCGCACCCAGACCTTGTGACTCTTGTCCCCAGCTATGCCTCAATTCGACCTGATGAATCTGGTCCTCACGTGGGCCTCACATGGACCTGGGACTCAGCTGGATAGAGTGGCTCTGGTTCCCACAAGGCGCTCACCTGATACTGGTGACTGTGTTGTTATTCTATGCCTCACCAGGACCTAGTGATTCTGTTCCCCATCTGGGCCTGCATGGACCTAGTGACTCTGGTTCTCACCCAGGCATCATTGGGACCTGGATACTCTATTCCACACCTGGGCCTCACTTTGACCAGGGACCTCTGGTCCCATTCTGGGCCTCAAACTAAACTGGTTACTCTGGTTCCCCCTCTGGGCCTCACCCTTACCTGGTGATCTGGTCACCCCTTGTGCTTCACTTGGCCCTGGTGAATCTGGTCCTTAGCTGGTCCGCACCTGGATCTGGTGACTGGTCGCCACCTGGGCCTCACCTGGACTAGGTGAACCCTAATGCCACCAGCGCCTCACCTGGACCTTGTAACTGTGATCCCAAGTTGACCTCACCTGGATCTGGTGGCTCTGGTTCCCATATGGGGCTCTCTTGGTCCTGGTTCCTGTGGTCTCCATCTGGCCTCACCTGGAACACAATGACTCTGATCCATATTTGGGCCTCTCCTGGACCTGTTGACTCTGGTCCTTACCTGGGCATCATTGGGACCTGGATACTCTCTTATATACCTGGGCCTCACCTGGACCTGATGACTGTGGTCCCACCTGGGCCTCACCTGGATGAGGTCACTGGTTCCCAGAGCGACCTCACATGGACCTGGTCACTCAGGTCCTCAAATGGGCATCATGGGACCTGGTTTCTCAGTTCCACATCGGGGCCTCACCTGGACCTAGTGATTCTCGTCCCCCTCTGGGCCTCACCCTGACGTGGTGACTCTGGTCCCCAGCTGGATATCACCAGAACCTGGTGACTCTGGTGCCCCTCTAGGACTCACCCGGTGCTGGGGACACTGGTATTCAACTGGGCCCCAACAGGACCTGGTGAATCTATTCCTCACTTAGGCCTCATCTGGACCTTGTGACTCTTCCCACCTGGCATCAATGGGACATGGTGACTCTGTTCCCCACCTGGGCCTCACTTGGACATGATAACTTTGTTAAACACTTTGGCCTCAACTGGTCCTGATGACTATGGTCCCCCCACCTAAGCCACAAACTGCACCTGTTGACTGTGGTCCCCACCTGGGTCTCACCTGGACCTGGTGCCTCTCGTTCCCACATGAACCATACCTGGACCTGGTGACTGTGGTGTTCTTATAGACTAACATTTACCTGTTGACTCCGGACCCCACTAGGGCCTCAAATGTTCTGGTGACTCTGGCCTGCAGGATGGCCTCACCTGTACCTGGTGAGTGGGCCTGCCACTGTGCCTCACCCATACCTGGTGACACAGGTCCCCACGTGGGCCTCTTGGACCTGTTGAATCTGGTCCTTACCTGGTCCTCTCCCAGACCCTGGGACTCTGGTCACCACCTGGGCCTCACCTGGACCTGGTGAATCTGGTCCCCATCTGGGACTCACCCAGTCCTGGTGCCTTTGTTCCCCACCTGGACCTGATTGCTGTAGACTCTTTCTTGGCCTCACCTGGAACTGGTGACTCTGATCCTAACTGCGAATCACCCGGACCTGGTGACTCTGGTCCTCACCTGGACATCATTGGTACCTGGTAACTCCGTTCCACGCCTGAGCCTCACCTGGACATGATGACTCTGAAACCTCTCTGGGCATCACCCTGACCTGGTGACTCTGGTCCCCATCTGGATGTCACCTGGACCAGGTGATTCTGGTACCCCTCTAGGCCTCAAGCAGATCTGGTGACTCTGGTCCTCAACTGGGTCTCACCTTGCCCTAGTGAATATGCTCCATCTGGGCCTCATTTGGACTTGGTGACTCTGGTCCCTACCTGGGCATCGTTGGGACATGTTTCCACTGCATGGCCTGCAGGTTGGCTGCACCTGGACCTGTGAGTTGGATTGCCACCTGGGCCTCACCCAATACTGGTGACACAGGTCCCCACGAGGGCCTCACTTGGACCTGCTGAATGTGGTCCTTACCTGGTCCTCACCCGGAACTGGTAAGTCTGGACATCACTTGGGAATCACCTGGACCTGGTGGATCTGGTCCCGATCTGGGCTTCACCCAGTCCTGATGACTTTGTTCCCCACCTGGACCTGATTGCTGTGGACTCCTTCTTGGCCTCACCTGGAACTGGTGACTCTGATCCCAACTGGGCTTCACCCAGATCTGGTGACTCTGGTCCTCACCTGTGGACCAGTATGACCTGGATACTCTCTTCACACCTGAGCCTCACCGGGACATGATGACTCTGTATCCCCTCTGGGCCTCACCCTGACATGGTGACTCTGGTCCCCATCTGGATGTCACCTAGACCAGGTGAATCTGGTACCCCTCTAGGCCTCAACTAGACCTGGTGGCTCTGGTCCTCAACTGGGCATTACCGGGACCTAGTGAGCATGCTCCCCACCTGCGCCACATCTGGCTCTTGTGACTCTCTTTCTACCTGGGCATCATCGGGACATTGTTACTGTATTCCCCACTGGGACTGACCTGATCCTGGTAACTCTGGTCCTGACTTTGGCCTCTTCTGTACCAGGTGACTCTGGCTCCAACGGGGCCTCACTTGTAACTTGTGACTCTGATCTTAAGCATGGCCTCACCAGACCTGATCTCTGTGGTTCCCATTTGGGCTTCACCTGGACCTCATGTCTCTGGTCCCACCTGGGCCTCACCAGGACCTGGTGTCTCTGGTACCCACCTGGGTAGCATCAGGATTTGGTTACACTGTTCACTAACAGTGACCCAGCTGGACCTATTATCTCTGGTCTTCACCTTTGCCACACCTGGACATGGTGACACTGATTCTCACCTGGGCCTCACCTGGACATTGTAAGTCGGATCCCCACCTGGTCCTCATGTATAACTGGTGATTCTCGTTCCCACATGGACATAATGTGGAATTGGTGGCTGCAGTGTTTATAGCTTCTCATGTACCTCGTGATTCTGGTCCCCGGCCTCACCGGGACCTGGTGAGTGTGGTTGCCACCTGCATTTCTCCTGGACCTGGTGATTCTAGTCTGCAACTGAGGCTAGCCTGGATCTGGTGACTCTGGTCCCCACCTGGGCTTCACCTGGAATTGGGGACCCCGGTCCCCATCTGGGCCTTACCTGGCCCTGTTGACCATGGTCCTCAACTGGGCAAAATTGGGACTCGGTGACTGTGTTCCACAACTGGACCTCACGTGGACAAGGTGACTCTCGTCCCCCTCTGGGTCTCACCGTGCCCTAGTGACTGTGAAACCCACTTTGGCCTGACTTGGACCTGCTGACCCTGGTTGCCACCTGCGCCTGACCTCCAACTGTTGACTCTGGGTCTTTCAAGGTCCTCCCCTGGACCTGGTGATCCTGGTCCCCACCTGGGCCGCACCTGGATGTGGTGACCCGTTAACAACTGGGGACTCACCTGGACCTGCTTATTGTGTTCCACACCTGGGCCTCAAGTGGACCTCTTGACCATGGTCCCCAAGCCGGCCTCACATGGACCTGTTGCCTCTGATCCCCGCCGGGGAATCACGTGTACCTGGTAACTCTGGTCCTCACCTGGGCCTTATCTGGACCTAGTGACTCTGGTCCCCACCTGGGCTTCACCTGGATCTGGTGACTCTGGTCCCCACCTGGACTTCACCTGGATCTGGTGAATCTGGTCCCCACCTGGACCTCTCCTGGACCTGGTGTCTCTCTTTCGAACATGGACCTCACCTGGATCTGGTGACTCTGGTCCTCAGTTTGGCCTCACCTGGACCTGGTGTCACTCGTCCACACTTTGACCTAATTCAGAACTGCTGAATCTTGCCAAACCTAGGACGCACCCAGACTTGGTGACTCTTGTCCCCAGCTATGCCTCAATTCGACCTGATGAATCTGGTCCACACGTGGGCCTCACATGGACCTGGGACTCAGCTGGATAGAGTGGCTCTGGTTCCCACAAGAGTCTCACCTGATACTGGTGACTGGGGTCTTTTTCTATGCCTCACCAGGACCTAGTGATTCTGTTCCCCATCTGGGCCTGCATGGCCCTAGTGACTCTGGTCCTCACCCAGGCATCATTGGGACCTGGATACTCTATTCAACACCTGGGCCTCACACTGACAAGGGACCTCTGATCCCATTCTGGGCCTCAAACTAAACTGGTTACTCTGGTTCCCCCTCTGGGGCTCACCCTTAGCTGGTGACTCTGGTCACCCCTTGGGCTTCACTTGGCCCTGGTGAATCTGGTCTTTAGCTGGTCCTCACCTGGATCTGGTGACTGGTCGCGACCTGGGTCTCACCTGGACTTGGTGAATCCTGTTGCCACCTGTGCCTCAACTGGACCTTGTGACTGTGGCCCACCTGAACCTCACCTGGATCTCGTGGCTCTGGTTCCCATATGGGGCTCTCCTGGACCTGGGTCCTGTGGTCTCCATCTGGCCTCACCTGGAACACAATGACTCTGATCCATACTTGGGCCTCTCCTGGACCTGTTGGCTCTGGTCCTTACCTGGGCATCATTGGGACCTGGATACTCTCTTACATACCTGGGCCTCACCTGGACCTGGTGACTGTAGTCCCACATGGGCCACATCTGGACGAAGTGACTGGTTCCCACAGGGACCTCACCTGGACCTGGTGACTCAGGTCCTCATATGGGCATCATGGGACCAGGTATCTCAGTTCCACATCGGGGCCTCACCTGGACCAATGATTCTGGTCCCCCTCTGGGCCTCATCCTGATGTGGTGACTCTGGTCCCCACCTGGATATCACCAGAACCGGGTGACTCTGGTCCCCCTCTGAGATCAGCCGGAGCTGGGGACACTAGTCCTCAGCTGGGACTCAACAGGACCTGGTGAATCTACTCCTCACTTAGTCCTCGTCTGGACCTTGGGACTCTTTTCCCACCTGGCATCAATGGGACATTGTTACTCTGTTCCCCGCCGGGCCTCACCTGGACATGATAACTTTGCTCCACACTTTGGCCTCAACTGGTCCTGATGACTCTGGTCCCCCCACCTAGGCCTCAATCTGGACCTGGTGACTGTGGTCCCCAACTGCGTCTCACCTGGACTTTGTGACTCTCGTTCCCACATGAACCACACCTGGACCTGGTGACTGTGGTGTTCTTGTAGACTCACATTTACCTGGTGACTCTGGTACCCACTAGGGCCTCACTTGGATCTGGTGACTCTGGCCTGCAGGTTGGCCTCATTGGACCTGGTGAGTGGGGTTGCCACCTGAGCCTCACCCATAATTGGTGACTCAGGTCCCCACGTGGGCCTCTTCTACCTGGTTAATCTGGTCCTTACCTCGTCCTCTCCTAGACCCGGGGACTCTGGTCATCACCTGGGCATCACCTGGACCTGGTGAATCTGGTCCCCATCTGGGCCTCACCCAGTCCTGGTGACTTTGTTCCCCACCTGGACCTGATTGCTGTGGACTCCTTCTTGGCCTCACCTGGAACTGGTGACTCGGATCCTATCTGCGCGTCACCCAGACCTGGTGAATCTGGTCCTCAACTGGGCATCATTGGTACCTGGTGACTCTGTTCCACACCTGAGCCTCACTTGGACATGATGTCTCTGGAACTTCTCTGGGCCTCACCCTGACCTGGTGACTCTGGTCCCCATCTGGATGTCACCTGGACCAGATGATTCTGGTACCCCTCTAGGCCTCAAGCAGATCTGGTGACTCTGGTCCTCAAGTGGGCCTCACTTGGACCTAGTGAATATGCTCCATCTGGGCTTCATTTGGACCTGGTGACTCTGGTCCCTACCTGGGCATCATGGAGACATGGTTCCACTGCATGGCCTGCAGATTGGCCTCACCTGGACCTGGTAACTCTGGTCTCTACCTGGGCATCATCGTGACATGTTCTACTGCATGGCCTGCAGGTTGGCCTCACCTGGACCTGGTAATTCTAGTCCCTACCTGGGCATCATCGGGACATGGTTCCTCTGCATGGCCTTCATGTGGGCCTCACCTGACCTGGTGAGTGGCGTCACCTTGGCCTCACACATGCCTGGTGACACAGGTCCCCACGTGGGCCTCACTTGGGCCTGGTGAATCTGGTCCTTACCTGATCCTCAACCGGAACTCCTAACTCGGGTCACCACCTGGGAATCACATGAACCTGGTTAATCTGGTCCCCATCTGGTCCTCATCCAGTCCTGGTGATTTGTCACCCCACCTGGAACTGATTGCTGTGGACTCCTTCTTGGCCTCACCTGGAACTGGTGACTCTAATCCTAACTGGGCCTCACACAGATCTGGTGACTCTGGTCCTCACCTATGGACCATTATGAACTTGATACTCTGTTCCACACCTGAGCTTCACCTGGACATGATGACTCTGGATCCCCTCTGGGCCTCACCCAGAAATGATGACTCTGGTCCCCATCCGGATGTCACCTAAACTAGGTGAATCTGGTATCCCTCTAGGCCTCAACTTGACCTGGTGACTCTGGTCCTGAACTGGGCCTCACGGGGACCTAGTGATCATGCTCCCCACCTGCGCCCCATCTGGACCTGGTGACTCTGGTTCTACCTGGATATCATCGGGACATGGTTACTCTATTGCCCACTCGGACTGACCTGATCCTGGTAACTCTGGTCCGGACTTTGGCCTCTTCTGTACCAAGTGACTCTGGCTCCACCTGGGCCTCACCTGTAACTGGTCACTCTGATCCTAAACATGGCCTCACCTGACCTGGTGACTGTGGTTCCCATCGGGACCTAACCTGGACCTCATGTATCTGATTCCACCTGGGCCTCACCAGGACCTGGTGTCTCTGGGACCCACCTGGGTAGCATCAGGATATGGTTACACTGTACACTAACAGTGACCCAGCCGGACCTATCAAATCTGGTATTCACCTGGGCCACCCTGGACATGGTGACACTGGTTCCCCCAGTCTCACCTGGACATGGTGAGTCGGATCCCCACCTGGGCCTCACCTGTAACTGGTGATTCTCGTTCCCACATGGACAACATGTGGACCTGGTGGCTGCAGTGTTTCTAGCTTCTCATGTACCTCGTGACTCTGGTCCCCACCAGGCCCTCACCGGGACCTGGTGAGTGTCTTTGCCACCTGCACCTCACCTGGACCTGGTGATTCTGGACTGCACCTGAGACAAACCTGGAGCTGGTGACTGTGGTCGCCACCTTGGCTTCACCTGGATTGGGGACTCCAGTCCCCATCTGGGCCTCACCTGGCCCTGTTGAACATGGTCCTCAACTGGGCAAAATTGGGACCCAGAGACTGTGTTCCACAACTGGACCTCACCTGGACCAGGTGACTCTGGTCCCCTTCTGGGTCTCAACATGCCCTAGTGAATGTGAACCCCACTTTGGCCTGACTTGGACCTGCTGACCCTGGTTGCCACCTGCGCCTGACCTCGAACTGTTGACTCTGGATCTTTCAAGGGCCTCCCCTGTACCTGGTGATCCTGGTCCCCACTTGGGCCTCACCTGGACGTGATGACTCTTGTCACCACCGAGGACTCACCTGGACCTGGTTACTGTGTTCCACACCGGGGCCTCAAGTAGACCTGTTGACCATGGTCCCAAGATGGCCTCACATGGACCTGTTGCCTCTGATCCCCGCCGGGGAATCACGTGTACCTGGTAACTCTGCTCCTCACCTGGGCCTCATCTGGACCTAGTGACTCTGTGCCCACCTGGGCTTCACCTGGATCTGGTGACTCTGGTCCCCACCTGGACTTCACCTGGATCTGGTGACTCTGGTCCCCACCTGGACTTCTCCTGGACCTGGTGACTCTCTTTCCAACATGGACCTCACCTGGATCTGGTGACTCTGGTACTCATTTTGGCCTCTCATGGACCTGGTTTCTCTCGTCCCCACTTTGACCTAACTCAGAATTGCTGAATCTTACCCACCTAGGCCGCACCCAGACCTGGTGACTCTTGTCCCCAGCTATGCCTCAATTCTATCTGATGAATCTGGTCCTCACGTGGGCCTCACATGGACCTGGGACTCAGCTGGATAGAGTGGCTCTGGTTCCCTCAAGGGGGTCACCTGATACTGCTGACTGTGGTCTTATTCTATGCCTCACCAGGACCTAGTGATTCTGTTCCCCATCTGGGCCTGCATGGCCCTAGTGACCCTGGTCCTCACCCAGGCATCATTGGGACCTGGATACTCTATTCCACACCTGGGCCTCACTTTGACCAGGGACCTCTGGTCCCATTCTGGGACTCAAACTAAAGTGGTTACTCTGGTTCCCACTCTGGGACTCACCCTTACCTGGTGACTCTGGTCACCCCTTGTGCTTCAATTGGGCCTGGTGAATCTGGTCCTTAGCTGGTCCTCACCTGGATCTGGTGACTGGTCGCCACCTGGGTCTCACCTGGACTTGGTGAATCCTGTTGCCATCTGCGCCTCACCTGGACCTTGTGACTGTGGTCCCACCTGGACCTCACCTGAATCTGGTTGCTCTGGTTCCCATATGGGGTTCTCCTGAACCTGGTCCATGTTGTCTCCATCTGGCCTCACCTCAATGACCTCAATGACTCTGATACATATTTGGGCCTCTATGGGACCTGATGACGCTGGTCCTTACCTGGGCATCACTGGGACCTGGATACTCTCTTATATACCTGGGCCTCACCTGGACCTGGTCACTGTGGTCACACCTGGGCCTCACCTGGACGAGGTGACAGGTTCCCACATGGACCTCACCTGGACCTGGTGACTCAGGTCCTCATATGGGCATCATGGGACCTGGTTTCTCAGTTCCACATCGGGGCCTCACCTGGACCTAGTGATTCTCGTCCCCCTCTGGGCCTCACCCTGACGTGGTGACTCTGGTCACCCCTGGATATCACCAGAACCGGGTGACTCTGGTCCCCCTCTGGGACTCTCCCGGAGCTGGGGACACTGGTCCTCAACTGGGCCTCAACAGGACCTGGTAAATCTACTCCTCACTTAGGCCTCGTCTGGACCTTGTGACTCTTTTCCCACCTGGCATCAATGCGACATGGTTACTCTGTTCCCCACCTGAGCCTCACCTGGACATGATAACTTTGCTCCACACTTTGGCCTCAACTGGTCCTGATGACTCTGGTCCCCGCACCTAGGCCTCAATCTGGACCTGGTGACTGTGGTCCCCACCTGGGTCTCACCTGGACCTGGTGACTCTCATTCCCACATGAACCACACCTGGACCTGGTGACTGTGGTGTTCTTGGAGACTCACATTTACCTGGTGACTCCGGTCTCCACTAGGGCCTCACCTGGATCTGGTGACTCTGTCCTGCAGGCTGGCCTCACCTGACCTGGTGAGTGGGGTTGCCACCAGGACCTCACCCATACCTGGTGACTCTGTACCCACGTGGGCCTCTTGGACCTGTTGAATCTGGTCCTTACCTGGTCCTCTCCCAGACCCGGGGACTCTGGTCACCACCTGGGCCTCACCTGGACCTGGTGAATCTGATCCCCATCTGGGCCTCACCCAGTCCTGCTGGCTTTGTTCGCCACCTGGACCTGATTGTTGTGGTCTCCTTCTTGGCCTCACCTGGAACTGGTGGCTCTGATCGTATCTGCACGTCACCCAGATCTGGTGACTCTGGTCCTCACCTGGGCATCATTGGTACCTGGTGACTCTGTTCCACACCTGAGCCTCAACTGGACATGATGACTCTGGAACATCTCTGGGCCTCACCCTGACCTGGTGACTCTGGACCCATCTGGATGTCACCTGCACCAGGTGATTCTGGTACCCCTCTAGGCCTCAACCACATCTGGTGACTCTGGTTCTCAACTGGGCCTCACCTGGACCTAGTGAATATGCTCCATCTGGGCCTCATTTGGACCTGTTGCTTCTGAATCCCACCGGGGCCTCACGTGTACCTTGTAACTCTGGTCCTCACCTGGGCCTCATCTGGACCTAGAGTCTCTGGTCCTCACCTGGGCTTCACCTGGATCTGGAGACTCTGGTCCCCATCTGGACTTCACCTGCATCTGGTGACTCTGGTCCCCATCTGGACCTCTCCTTGACTTGGTGTCTCTCTTGCCCACTTTGACCTAACTCAGAACTGCTGAATCTTGCCCACCTATTACACACCCAGACCTGGTGTCTCTTGTCCCTAGCTATTCCTCAATTCGACCTGATGAATCTGGTCCTCACGTGGACCTCACAAGTACCTGGGACTCAGCTGGAAAGAGTGGCTCTGGTTCCCAAAAGGGACTCACCTGATACTGCTGACTGTGGTCTTATTCTGTGCCTCACCAGGACCTAGTGATTCTGTTCCCCATCTGGGCCTGCATGGCCTTAGTGACTCTGGTCGTCACTCAGGCATCATTGGGACCTGGATACTCTATTCCACACCTAGGCCTCACTCATACCTGGAAACAAAGGCCCCACTTGGGCCTCACTTAGACCCGGTGAATCTGGTCCTTACCTGGTCCTCACCCGGAACTGCTAACTCTGGTCACCACCTGGGAATCACCTGGGTCTGGTGAATCTGGTCCCCATCTGGGCCTCATCCAGGCTTGGTTTCTTTGCTCCCCACGTGGACCTGACTGTCGTGGACTCCTACTTGGCCTCACCTGGAACTGCTGACTCTGATCCTAACTGGGCCTCACCCAGATCTGGTGACTCTGGTCCTCACCTGTGGACCATTATGACCTGGATACTCTGTTCCACACGTGAGCCTCACCTGGACATGAACTCTGGATCCCCTCTGGTCCTCACCCTGACATGGTGAGTCTGGTCCCAATTTGGATGCCACCTAGACCAGGGGATTCTGGTACCCCTTTAGGCCTCAACTTGACCTGGTGACTCTGGTCCTCAACTGGGCCTCACCGGGACCTAGTGATTATGCTCCCCACCTGCGCCTCATCTGGACCTGGCGACTCTGTTTCTACCTGGGAATCATTGGGACATGGTTACTCTATTCCCCAATAGGACTGCCCTGATCCTTGTAACTCTGGTCCTGACTTTGGCCTCTTCTATACCAGTTGACTCTGGCTCCACCTGGGCCTCACCTGTAACTGGTGACTCTGATTCTAAGCATGGCCTCACGTGACATGGTGACTGTGGTTCCCATCGGGACCTCAACTGGACCTCAGGTCTCTGGTCCCATCTCGGGGTCACCGGGACCTGGTGTCTCTGGTACCCACCTGGGTAGCATCAGGATATGGTAACTCTGTTCACTAACTGTGACCCAGCCGGACCTATTAACTCTGGTCTTCACCTGGGCCACACCTGGACATGGTGACACTGGTTCCCACCTGGGTCTCACCTGGATATGGTGAGTCGGATTCCCACCTGGTCCTCACCTGTAACTGGTGATTCTCGTTCCCACATGGAGATCATGTGGACCTGTTGGATGCAGGGTTTCTAGCTTCTTTTTTTTTTTAATTTTTATTATTTATGATAGTCACAGAGGGAGAGAGAGGCAGAGACACAGGCAGAGGCAGACGCAGGCTCCAGGCACAGGGAGCCCGACGTGGGATTCGATACCGGGTATCCAGGATCGCGCCCTGGGCGAAAGGCAGGCGCAAAACCGCTGCGCCAACCAGGGATCCCATGTGTTTCTAGCTTCTCATGTACCTCCTGACTCTGGTCCCCACCAGGGCCTCAACGGGACCTGGTGAGTTTGGTTGCCACCTGCACCACACATGGAACTGGTGATTCTGGTCGGACCTGAGACTACCCTGGATCTGGTGACTGTGGTCCCCACCTGGGCTTCACCTGGATTTGGGGACTCCGATCCCCATCTGGGCCTCACCTGGCCCTGTTGACCATGGTCCTCAACTGGGCAAAATTGGGACCCGGTGACTGTGTTCCACAACTGGACCTCACCTGGACCAGGTGACTGGTCCCCCTCTGGGACTCACCGTGCCCTAGTGACTGTGAACCCCACTTTGACCTGACTTGGACCTGCTGACCCTTGTTGCCACCTGCGGCTGACCTCGAACTGTTGACTCTGGTTCTTTCAAGGGCCTCCCCTTACCTGGTGATCCTGGTCCCCACCTGGGCCTCACCTGGAGTTGGTGACTCTTCTCACCACCGGGTACTCAACTGGACCTGCTAACTGTGTTCCACACCTGGGCCTCAAGTAGACCTGTTGACCATGGTCCCCAAGCCGGCCTCACATGGACCTGTTGCCTCTGATCCCCACCGGGGCCTCACGTGTACCTGGTAATCTGGTCCTCACCTGGGCCTCATCTGGACCTAGTCACTCTGGTCCCCACCTGGGCTTCATCTGGATTTGGTGACTCTGTCACCTCCTGGGAATCACCTGGGCCTGGTGAATCTGCTCCCCATCTGGGCCCAACCCAGTCCTGGTGACTTTGTTCCCCACCCGGACCTGATTCTTGTGGACTCCTTCTTGGCCTCACCGGGAAATGTTGATTCTGATCATAAGTGGGACTCACCCAGATCTGGAGACTCTGTTCCTCACCTGTGGACCATTATGACCTGGATACTCTGTTCCACACCTAAGCCTCACATGGACATGATGACTCTGGATCCCCTCTGGGCCTCACCCTGACATGGTGACTCTGGTCCCCATCTGGATGTCACCTAGACCAGGTGAATCTGGTACCCTTCTAGGCCTCAACTAGACCTGGTGATACTGGTCCTCGACTGGGCCTCACCGGGACCTAGTGAATATGCTCCCCAATTGTGCCTCATCTGGACCTGGTGACTCTGGTTCTACCTGGGCATCATCTGGACATGTTTACTCTATTCCCCACTGGGACTGACCTGATCCTGGTAACTCTGGTCCTGAGTTTTGGCTCTTCTGTACCAGGTGACTCTGGCTCCACCTGGGCCTCACCTGTAACTGTTGAATCTGATCCTAAGCATGGACTCACCTGACCTGCTGTCTGTGGTGCCCATCGGGACCTCACCTGGTCCTCATGTCTCTGGTCTCACCTGGGCCTCACCGGGACTTGGTGTCTCTCGTACCCACCTGGGTAGCATCAGGATATGGTTACACTGCTCACTAACAGTGACCCAGCCGGACCTATAAACTCTGGTCTTCACCTCGCCACACCTGGACATGGTGACACTGGTTCCCACCTGGGTCTCACCTACACATGGTGAGTCGGATCCCCAGAGGGTCCTCACCTCTAACTGGTGATTCTCGTTCCCACATGGACATCATGTGGACCTGGTGGCTGCAGTGTTTCTAGCTTCTCATGTACCTCGTGACTCTGGTCCCCACCAGGGCCTCACCGGGACCTAGTGAGTGTGGTTGCCACCTGCACCTCACCTGGACCTGGTGATTCTGATCTGCACCTGAGACTACCCTGGATCTGGTGACTATGGTCCCAACCTGGGCTTCACCTGGATTTGGGCACTCCGATTCCCATCTGGGCCTCACCTGGCCCTGTTGACCATGGTCCTCAACTGGGCAAAATTGGGACCCGGTGACTGTGTTCCACACCTGGACATCACCTGGACCAGGTGACTCTGGTTCCCCTCTGAGTCTCACCGTGCTCTAGTGACTGTGAACCCCACTTTGGCGTGACTTGGACCTGCTGACTCTGGTTGCCACCTGCGCATGACTTCGAACTTTTGACTCTGGTTCTTTCAAGGGCCTCCCCTGTACCTGGTGAAACTGGTTCCCACCTGGGCCTCACCTGGACCTGGTGACCCTTGTCACCACTGGGGACTCACTTGGACCTGGTTACAGTGTTCCACACTGGACCTCAAGTAGAACTATTGACCATGGTCCCCAAGCCGGCCTCACATGGACCTGTTGCCTCTGATACCTACCGTCGCCTCACGTGTACCTGGTAACTCTGGTCCTCACCTGGGCCTCATATGGACGTAGTGACTCTGGTCCCACCTGGGATTCACCTGGATCCGGTGACTCTGGTCCCCACCTGGACTTCACCTGGACCTGGTGACTCAGGTCCTCATATGGGCATCATGGGACCTGGTTTCTCAGTTCCACATCGGGGCCTCACCTGGACCTAGTGATTCTCGTCCGACTCTGGGCCTCACCCTGACGTGCTGACTCTGGTAACCACCTGGATATCACCAGAACCGGGTGACGCTGGTCCCCCTCTGGGACTCTCCTGGAGCTGGGGACTCTGGTCCTCAACTGGGTCTCAACAGGACCTGGTGAATCTACTCCTCACTTTGACCTCGTCTGGACCAGTGACTCTTTCCCAACCTGACATCAATGGGACATGGTTACTCTGTTCCCCAACTGGGCCTCACCTGGACATGATAACTTTACTCCACACTTTGCCCTGAACTGGTCCTGATGACTCTGGTCCCCACACCTAGGCCTCAATCTGGACCTGGTGACTGTGGTCCCCACCTGGGTCTCACCTGGACATGGTGACTCTCGTTCCCACATGCACCACACCTGGACCTGGTGACTGTGGTGTTCTTGTAGACTCATATTTACCAGGTGATTCCGGTCCCCACTAGCGCCTCACCTGGATCTGGTGACTCTGGCCTGCAGGCTGGCCTCACCTGGACCTGGTGAGTGGGGTTGCCACCAGGACCTCACCCATACCTGGTGACTCTGTCCCCACGTGGGCCTCTTGGACCTTGTGAATCTGGTCCTTACCTGGTCCTCTCCCAGACACGGGGACTCTGGTCACCACCTGGGCCTCACCTGGACCTGGTGAATCTGGTCCCCATCTGGGCCTCACCCAGTCCTGGTGGCTTTGTTCCCCACGGGGACGTGATTGCTGTGGACTCCTTCTTGGCCTCACCTGGACCTGGTGACTCTGATCCTATCTGCTCGTCACCCAGAACTGGGGACTCTGGTCCTCACCTGGGCATCATTGGTACCTGGTGACTCTGTTCTACACCTGAGCCTCACCTGGACATGATGACTCTGAAATCTCTATGGGCCTCACCCTGACCTGGTGACTCTGGTCCCCATCTGGATGTCACATGGACCAGGGGATTCTGCTACCCCTCTAGGTCTCAACCAGATATGGTGACTCTGGTCCTCAACCTGGCCTCACCTGGACCTAGTGAATATGATCCATCTTGGCCTCATTTGGACCTGGTGACTCTGGTCCCTACCTGGGCATCATAGGGATATTGTTCCACTGCATGGCCTGGAGGTTGGCGTCACCTGGACCTTGTAACTCTAGTCCCTAACTGGGTATCATCGAGACATGGTTCCACACATGGCTTGCAGGTTGGCATCACCTGGGCCTGGTAACTCTAGTCCCTAACTGGGCATCATCGGGTCACGGTTCCTCTGCATGGCCTGCAGGTTGGCATCACCTGGACCTGGTGTCTCTCGTCCCCACTTTGACCAACTCAGAACTGCTGAATCTTGCCCCACCTAGGCCGCACCCAGACCTGGTGACTCTTGTCCCCAGCTAAGCCTCAATTCGACCTGATGAATCTGGTCCTCACGTGGGCCTCACAAGGACCTGGGACTCAGCTGGATATAATGGCTCTGGATCCCACATGGGGCTCACCTGATACTGCTGACTGTGGTCTTATTCTATGCCTCACCAGGACCTAGTGATTCTGTTCCCCATCTGGGCCTGCATGGCCCTATTTACTCTGGTCCCCACTCAGGCATCTTTGGGACCTGGATACTCTATTCCACACTGGGCCTCACACTGACAAGGGACCTCTGATCCCATTCTGGGCCTCAAACTAAACTGGTTACTCTGGTTCCCCCTCTGGCCTCAACCTTACCTGGTGACTCTGGTCACACCTTAGGCTTCACTTGGGCCTGGTGAATCTGGTCTTTAGCTGCTCCTCACCTGGATCTGGTGACCGGTCGACACCTGGGCCTCACCTGGACTTGGTGAATCCTGTTGCCACCTGTGCCTCAACTGGACCTTGTGACTATGGTCCCACCTGGAACTCACCTGGATCTCGTGGCTCTGGTTCCCATATTGGGCTCTCCTTAACCTGGTTCCTGTGGTGTCCATCTGGCCTCACCTGGAACACAATGACTCTGATCCATATTTGGGCCTCTCCTGGACCTGTTGACTCAGGTCCTTACCTGGGCATTATTGGGACCTGGATACTCTCTTATATACCTGGGCCTCACCTGGACCTGTTGACTGTGGTCCCACCTGTGCCTCATCTGGTCGAGGAGATTGGTTCCCACAAGGACCTCACCTGGACCTGGTGACTCACGTCCTCATATGGGCATCATGGGACCTGGTTTCTCAGTTCCACATCGGGGCCTCACCTGGACCTAGTTATCTCGTCCCCCTCTGCGCCTCACCCTGACATGGTGACTCTGGTCCCCACCTGGATATCACCGGAACCGGGTGACACTGGTCCCCCTGTGGCACTCACCCGGAGCTGGGGACTCTGGTGCTCAACTGGGCCTCAACAGGACCTGGTGAATCTACTCCTCACTTAGGCCTCTTCAGGACCTTGTGACTCTTTTCCCACCTGGCATCAATGGGACATGGTTACTCTCTTCCCCACCTGGGCCTCACCTGGACATGATAACTTTGCTCCACACTTTGGCCTCAACTGGTCCTGATGACTCTGGTCCCCTCACCTAGGCCTCAATCTGGACCTGATGACTGTGGTCCCCACCGGGGTCTCACCTGGACCTGGTGTCTCTCGTTCCCACATGAACCACACCTGGAGCTGGTGACTGCGGTGTTCTTGTAGACTCACATTTACCTGGTGACTCCGGTACCCACTAGGGCCTCACTGGGATCTGGGGACTCTGGCCTGCAGGTTGGCCTCACCTGGACCTGGTGAGTGGGGTTGCCACCTGGGCCTCACCCATAATTGGTGACTCAGGTCCCCACGTGGGCCTCTTCTACCTGGTGAATCTGGTCCTTACCTGGTCCTCTCCTAGACCCAGGGACTCTGGTCACCACCTGGGTTTCACCTGGACCTGGTGAATCTGGTACCCATCTGGGCCTCACACAATCCTGGTGACTTTGTTCCCCACCTGGACCTGATTGCTGTGGACTCCTTCTTGGCCTCACCTGGAACTAGTGACTCTGATCCTATCTGCGCGTCACCCAGACTTGGTGAATCTGGTCCTCATCTGGGCCTCATTGGTACCTGGTGACTCTGTTCCACACCTGAGCCTCACTTGGACATGATGACTCTGGAACCTCTCTGGGCCTCACCCTGACCTGGTGACTCTGGTCCCCATCTGGATGTCACCTGGACCAGGTGATTCTGGTACGCTTATAGGGCTCAACCAGATTTGGTGACTCTGCTCCTCAACTGGGCCTCACCTAGAACTAGTGTATATGCTCCATCTGGGCCTCATTTGGACATGGTGATTCTGATTCTTACCTCGGCATTACCGGTACATGGTTCCACTGCATGGCCTGCAGGTGTGCCTCACCTGGACCTGATACCTCTAGACCCCACCTGGGCATCTTCGGGACACGGTTCCTCGGCATGGCCTGCAGGTTGGCCTCACTTGGACCTGGTGAGTGGGGTTGTCACCTGAGACTCACCCATGCCTGGTGACACAGGTCCCAACGTGGGTCTCACTTGGACCTGGTGAATCTGCTCCTTACCTGGACCTCACCCGGAACTGGTAACTCTGATCACCACCTGGGAATCACCTCGACCTGGTAACTCTCGTCCCTACCTGGGCATCATCGGGACATTGTTCCTCTACATGGCCTGCAGGTTGCCCTCACCTGGACCTGGTGAGTGGGGTTGACACCTGGACCTCACCCTTGCCTGGTGACACAGGTCCCCACGTGGGTCTCACTTGGACCTGGTGAATCTGCTCCTTACCTGGACCTCACCCGGAACTGGTAACTCTGGTCACCACCTGGGAATAACCTGGACATGGTGAATCTGGTCCCCATCTGGGCCTCACCCTCTCCTGGTGACTTTGTTCCCCACCTGGGCCTGATTGCTGTGGACTCCTTCTTCGCCTCACCTTGAACTGGTGACTCTGATCCGCACTGGGCCTCACCCAGATCTGGTGACTCTGGTCCTCACCTGTGGACCATTATGACCTGGATACTTTGTTACACACCTGAGCCTCACCTGGACATGATGACTCTGGATCCCCTCTGGGCCTCAGCCTGACATGGTGACTCTGGTCCCCATTTGGATGTCTCCTAGACCAGGTGAATCTGGTACCCCTCTAGGCCTCAACTTGACCTGGTGACTCTGGTCCTCAACTGGGCCTCACCGGGACCTAGTGAACATGCTCCCCACCTGCACCTCATCTGGACCTGGTGACTCTGGTTCTACCTGGGCATCATCGGGACATGGTTACTCTATTCCCATCTGGGACTGACCTGATCCTGGTAACTCTGGTCCTGACTTTGGCGTCTTCTCTACCAGGTGACCCTGGCTCCACCTGGGTCTCACCTGTAACTGGTGACTCTGATCCAAAGCATGACCTCATCTGACCTGGTGACTGTGGTTCCCATCGGGATCTCACCTGGTCCTCATGTCTCTGGTCTCACCTGGGCCTCACCAGGAATTGGTGTCTCTCGTACCCACCTGGGTAGCATCAGGATATGGTTACACTGCTCACTAACAGAGACCCAGCTGGACCTATTATCTCTGGCCTTCACCTGGGCCACACCTGGACATGGTGACACTGGTTCCCACCTGGGCCTCACCTGGAAATGGTGAGTCGGATCCCCACAGGGTCCTCACCTCTAACTGGTGATTCTCGTTCCCACATGGACATCATGTGGACCTGGTGGCTGCAGTGTTTCTAGCTTCTCATGTACCACGTGACTCTGGTCCCCACCAGGGCCTCACCGGGACCTAGTGAGTGTGGTTGCCACCTGCACCTCACCGAGACCTCGTGATTCTGGTCTGCAACTGAGACTACCCTGGATCTGGTGACTATGGTCCCAACCTGGGCTTCACCTGGATTTGGGCACTCCGATTCCCATCTGGGCCTCACCTGGCCCTGTTGACCATGGTCCTCAACTGGGCAAAAATGGGACCTGGTGACTGTGTTCCACACCTGGACCTCACCTGGACCAGGTGACTCTGGTCGCCCTGTGGGTCTCACCGTGCTCTAGTGACTGTGAACCCCACTTTGGCCTGACTTGGACCTGCTGACCCTGGTTGCCACCTGCGCCTGACCTCGAACTGTTGACTCTGGTTCTTTCAAGGGCCAACCCTGTACCTGGTGATCCTGGTTCCCACCTGGGCCTCACCACGACCCGGTGACACTTGTCACCACCGGGGACTCACTTGGACCTGATTACAGTGTTCCACACTGGGCCTCAAGTAGAACTCTTGACCATGGTCCCCAAGCCTGCCTCACATGGACCTGTTGCCTCCGATACCTACCAGCGCCTCACGTGTACCTGGTAACTCTGGTCCTCACCTGGGCCTCATCTGGACCTAGTGACTCTGGTCCCCACCTGGGCTTCACCTGGATCTGGTGACTCTGGTCCCCACCGGGACTTCACCTGGATCTGGTGACTCTGGTCCCCACGTGGGCCTCACCTGGACGTGGTGACTCTTCTCGCCACCGGGGACTCACCTGGACCTGCTTACTGTGTTCCACACCTGGAACTCAAGTACACCTCTTGACCATAGTCCCCAAGCCAGCCTAACATGGATCTGTTACCTCTGATTCCCACCGGGGCCTCACGTGTACCTGGTAACTCTGGTCCTCACCTGGGCCTCATCTGCACCTAGAGACTCTGGTCCCCACGTGGACTTGACCTGGATATGGTGACTCTGGTCCCCACCTGGAACTCACCTCGATCTGGTGACTCTGGTTCTCAGTTTGGCCTCACCTGGACCTGGTGTCTCTCGTCCCCACTTTGACCTAACTCAGAACTGCTGAATCTTGCCCCACCTAGGCCGCACCCAGACCTGGTGACTCTTGTCCCTAGCTATGCCTCAATTCGACCTGATGAATCTGGTCCTCACGTGGGCCTCACATGGACCTGGGACTCAGCTGGAGAGAGTGGCTCTGGTTCCCAAAAGGCGCTCACCTGATACTGGTGACTGTGGTCTTATTCTATGCCTCACCAGGACCTAGTGATTCTGTTCCCCATCTGGGCCTGCATGGCCCTAGTGACTCTGGTCCTCACCCAGGCATCATTGGGACCTGGATACTCTATTCCACACCTGGAACTCACTGGGACCAGCGACCTCTGGTCCCATTTTGGGCCTCAAACTAAACTGGTTACTCTGGTTCCCCCTCTGGGCCTCACCCTTACCTGGTGACTCTTGTCACCCCTTGGGCTTCACTTGGGTCTGGTGAATCTGGTCCTTACCTGGGCCTCACCTGGAATTGGTGAATCCTGTTGCCACCTGCGCCTCACCTGGACCTTGAGACTGTGGTCCCACCTGGACCTCACCTGGATCTGGTAGCTCTGGTTGCCATATGGGCTCTCCTGGACCTGGTTCCTGTGGTCTCCATCTGGCCTCACCTGGAACACAATGACTGTGATACATATTAGGGCCTCTCATGGACCTGTTGACTCTGGTCCTTACCTGGGCATCATTGGGACCTGGATACTCTCTTATATACCTGGCCTCACCTGGACCTGGTGACTGTGGTCCCACCTGGGCCTCACCTGGACGATGTGACTCGTTCCCAGAGGGACCTCACCTGGAACTGCTGACACAGGTCCTCATATGGGCATCATGGGACCTGGTTTCCCAGTTCCACATCGGGTCCTCAAATGGACCTAGTGATTCTCGTCCCCCTCTGGGACTCACCCTGACGTGCTGACTCTGGTCCCCACCTGGATATCACCAGAACCGGGTGACTCTGGTCCCCCTCTGGGACTCACCCGGAGCTGGGGACACTTGTCCTCAACTGGACCTCAACAGGACCTGGTGAATCTACTCCTCACTTAGGCCTCGTCTGGACCTTGTGACTCTTTTCCCACCTGGCATCAATGGGACATGGTTACTCTGTTCCCCACCTGGGCCTCACCTGGACATGATAACTTTGCTCCACACTTTGGCCTCAGCTGGTCCTGATGACACTGGTCCCCCCACCTAGGCCTCAATCTGGCTCTGGTGACTGTGGTCCCCACCTGGGTCTCACCTGGACCTGGTGACTCTCGTTCCCACATGACCCACACCTGGACCTGGTGACTGTGGTGTTCTTGTAGACTCATATTTACCTGGTGACTCCGGTCCCCACTAGGGCCTCAACTGGATCTGGTGACTGTGGCCTGCAGAATGGCCTCACCTGAACCTGGTGAGTGGGGTTTCCACTCCATACCTGGTGACTCAGGTCCCCACGTTGTCCTCTTGGACCTGGTGAATCTGATCCTTACCTGGTCCTCTCCCAGACCCTGGGACTCTGGTCACCACCTGGGCCTCACATAGACCTTGTGAATCTGGTCCCCATCTGGGCCTCACCCAGTCCTGGTGACTTTGTTCCCCACCTGGACCTGATTGCTGTGGACTCCTTCTTGGCCCCACCTGGAACTGGTGACTCTGATCCTATCTGCCCGTCACCCAGATCTGGTCACTCTGGTCCTCACCTGTGGACCATTATGACCTGGATACTCTGTTTCACACCTGAGGCTCAACTGGACATGATGTCTCTGGATCCACTCTGGGCCTCACCCTGACATTGTGACTCTGGTCCCCACCTGGAACTCACCTGGATCTGGTGACTCTGGTCCTCAGTTTGCCCTCACCTGGACCTGCTTACTGTGTTCCACACCTGGGTCTCAAGTGGACCTGTTGACCATGGTCCCCAAGCCGGCCTCACATGGACCTGTTGCCTCTGATCCCCACCGGATCCTCACGTGTACCTGGTAACTCTGTTCCTCACCTGGGCCTCATCTGGACCTAGTGACTCTAGTCCCCACCTGGGCTTCACCTCGATCTGGTGACTCTGGTCCCCACTTGGACCTCTCCTGGACCTGCTGACTCTCTTTCCAACCTGGACCTCTCCTGATTCTGGTGACTCTGGTCCTCAGTTTGAACTCAACTGGACCTATGTTTCTCGTCCCCACTTGGACCTAACTCAGAACTGCTGAATCTTGTCCCACCTAGGCCGCACGCAGACCTGGTGACTCTTGTCCCCAGCTATGCCTCAATTCGACCTGATGAATCTGGTGCTCACGTGGGCCTCACATGGACCTGGGACTCAGCTGGATAGAGTGGCTCTGGATCCCACAAGGGGCTCACCTGATACTGGTGACTGTGGTCTTATTCTATGTCTCACCAGGACCTAGTGATTCTGTTCCCCATCTGGGCCTGCATGGCCCTAGTTACTCTGCTCCTCACCCAGGCATCATTGGGATCTGGATACTCTATTCCACACCTGGGCCTCACTTTCACCAGGGACCTAGGGTCCAATTCTGGGCCTCAAACTGAACTGGTTACTCTGGTTCCCCCTCTGGGCCTCACCCCTACCTGGTGACACTGGACACCCATTGGGCTTCACTTGGGCCTGGTGAATCTGGTCCTTAGGTGTTCCGCACCTGGATCTGGTGACCGGTCGCCACCTGGGCCTCACCTGGACTTGGTGAATCCTGTTGCCACCTGCGCCTCCCCTGGACGTTGTGACTGTGGTCCCACCCTGACATCACCTGGATCTGGTGGCTCTGGTTCCCTTATGGGGCTCTCCTGGACCTGGTTCTTGTGGTCTCCATCTGGCTTCACCTGGAACACAATGACTGTGAACGATATTTGGGCCTCTCCTGGACCTGTTGACTCTGGTTCTTACCTGGGCATCATTGGGACCTGGACACCCTCTTATATACCTGGGCCTCACCTGGATCTGGTGACTGTGGTCCCACCTGGGCCTCACCTGGTCGAGGTGACTGGTTACCACAGGGACCTCACCTGGACCTGGTGACTCAGGTCCTCATATGGGCATCATGGGACTTGGGTTCTCTGTTCCACATCGGGGCCTCACCTGGACCTAGTGATTCTCGTTACCTCTGTGCCTCACCGTGACGTGGTGACTCTGGTCCCCACCTGGATAGCACCAGAACCGGGTGACACTGGTCCCCCTCTGGGACTCACCCGGAGCTGGGGATACTGGTCCTCAACTGGGCCTGAATAGGTCCTGGTGAATCTACTCCTCACTAAGGCCTCGTCTGGACCTCGTGACTCTTTTCCCACCTGGCATCAATGGGACATGGTTACTCTTCCCCACCTGGGCCTCACATGGACATGATAACTTTGCTCCACACTTTGGCCTCAACTGCTCCTTATGATTCTGGTCCCCCGACCTAGGCCTCAATGTGGACCTGGTGACTGTGGTCCCCACCTGGGTCTCACCTGGACTTGGTGACTCTCGTTCCCACATGAACCACACCAGGTCCTGGTGACTGTGTTGCTCTTGTAGAATCACTTTTAACTGTTGACTCCAGTCCCCACTAGGGCCTCACGTTAATCGGGTGACTTGGCCTGCAGGTTGGCCTCACATGGACCTGGTTAGTGGGGATGCCACTTGGGCCTCACCCATACCTGATGACTCAGGTCTCCACGTGGGCCTCTTGGACCTGGTGAATCTGGTCCTTACCTGGTCCTCTCCCAGACCCGGGGACTCTGGTCACCACCTGGGCCTCACCTGGACCTGGTGAATCTGGTCCCCAACTGGGTCTCACCCAGTCCTGGTGATTTGTTCCCTATGTGCACCTGATTGCTGTGGACTCTTTCATGGCCTCACCTGGACCTGGTGACTCTGATCCTATCTGCGTGTCACCCAGACCTGGTGACTCTGGTCCTCACCTGGGCATCATTGGTACCTGGTGACTCTGTTCCACACCTAGCCTCACCTGGACATGAGACTCTGGACTCTCGAACCACTCTGGGCCTAACCCTGACCTGGTGACTCTGGTCTCGATCTCGATGTCACCTGGACCAGGTGATTCTGGTACCCCTCTCGGCTTCAACCAGATCTGGTGACTCTGGTCCTCAACTGGGCCTCACCTGGACCTATTGAATATGCTCCATCTGGGCTTCATTTGGACATGGTGACTCTGGTCACTACCTGGGCATCATCAGGACATGGTTCCACTGCATGGCCTGCAGGTTGGCCTCACTTGGACCTTGTAACTCTGGTCTCTACCTGGGCGTCATCGGGACATAGTTCCACACATGGCCTGCAGGTTGAACTCACATGGACCTGGTAATTCTAGTCCCTACCTGGGCATCATCGGGACATGGTTCCTCTGCATGGCCTGCAGGTGGGCCTGACCTGGACCTGGTTAGTGGCGTTGTCACCTTGGCCTCACACATGCCTGGTGACACAGGTCCCCACGTGGGCCTCACTTGGGCCTGCTGAATCTGGTCCTTACCTGGTCCTCACCCGGAAATCCTAACTCGGGTCACCACCTGGAAATCACATGAACCTGGTTAATCTGGTCCCCATCTGGTCCTCATCCAGTCCTGGTGACTTTTTCACCCCACCTGGAACTGATTGCTGTGGACTCCTTCTTGGCCTCACCTGGAACCGTTGACTCTGATCCTAACTGGGCTTCACCCAGATCTGCTGATTCTGGTCCTCACCTACGGACCACTATGACCTGGATACTCTGTTCCACTCCTGAGCCTCACCTGGACATGATGACTCTGGTCCCCTCTGGGCCTCACCCTGACATGATGACTCTGGTCCCCATCCGGATGTCACCTAGATTAGGTGAATCTGGTATCCCTCTAGGCCTCAACTTGACCTGGTGTCTCTGGTCCTGAACTGGGCCTCACGGGGACCTAGTGAACATGCTCCCAACCTGCGCCTCATCTGGACCTGGTGACTCTGGTTCTACCTGGGCATCATCGAGACATGGTTATTCTATTTCCCACTGGGACAGACATGATCCTGGTAACTCTGGTCCTGACTTTGGCCTCTTCTCTACCAGGTGACTCTGGCTCCACCTGGGCCTTACCTGCAACTGGTGACTCTGATCCTAAGCATGGCCTCACCTGACCTGGTGACTGTGGTTCCCATCGGGACCTCACCTGGATCTCATGTCTCTGGTCCCACCTGGGCCTACCAGGACCTGGCCCAGAGTCATCATGTCCAGGTGAGGCTGACATGGTGACTCTGGTCCCCATCACGATGTCACCTAGACCAGGTGAATCTGGTACCCCTCTAGGCCTCAAGTAGACCTGGTGAATCTGGTCCGCAACTGGGCCTCACAGGGACCTAGTGAATATGCTGCCACCTGCGCCGATTCTGGACCTGGTGACACTGGTCCCTACCTTGGCATCATCGGGACACGGTTCCATTCCTGGCCTGCAGGTTGGCCTCACCTGGACCTGGTGATTCTCGTCCCTCTCTGGGCCTCAACGTGACGTGGTGACTCTGGTCCCCACCTGGATATCACCAGAACCGGGTGACTCTGGTTTCCCTCTGGGACTCACCCAGAGCTGGGGACACTGGTCCTCAACTGGGCCTCAACAGGACCTGGTGAATCTACTCCTCACTTAGACCTCGTCTGGACCTGTGACTCTTTTCCCACCTGACATCAACGCGACATGGTTACTCTGTTCCCCAACTGGGCCTCACCTGGATATGATAACTTTGCTCCACACTTTTGCCTCAACTGGTCCTGATGAATCTGTTCCCCCCACCTAGGCCTCAATCTGGACCTGGTGACTGTGGTCCCCACCTGGGTCTCTCCTGGACCTGGTGACTCTTGTTCCCACATGAACCACACCTGGACCTGGTGACTGTGGTGTTCTTGTAGACTCACATTTACCTAGTGACTCTGGTTCCCACTAGGGCCTCACGTGGATCTGGTGACTCTGGCCTGCATGTTGGCCTCACCTGGACCTGGTGAGTGGGGTTGCCACCTGGGACACACCCATACCTGGTGACTCAGGTCCCCACGTGTGCCTCTTGAACCTGGTGAATCTGGTCCTTACCTGGTCCTCTACTAGACCCGGGGACTCCGGTCACCACCTGGGCCTCACCTGGACCTGGTGAGTGAATCTGCTCCCCATCTGGGCCTCACCCAGTCCTGATGACTTTGTTCCACACCTGGACCTGATTGCTGTGGACTCTTTCTTGGCCTTACCTGGAAGTGGTGGCTCTGATCCTATCTGCACGTCACCCAGATCTGGTGACTCTGGTCCTCACCTGGGCATCTTTGGTAGTTGGTGACTCTGTTCCACACCTGAGCCTCACCTGGACATGATGACTCTGGAACCCCTCTGGGCCTCACCCTGACCTGGTGACTCTGGACCCATTTGGATGTCACCTGGACCAGGTGATTCTGGTACCCCTCTAGGCCTCAACCAGATCTCGTGACTCTGGTCCTCAACTGGGCCTCACCTGGACCTAGTGAATATGCTCCATCTGGGCCTCATTTGCTCCTGGTGACTCTGGTCCCTACCTGAGGATCATCGGGACATGGTTCCACTGCATGGCCTTCAGGTTGGCCTCACCTGGACCTGGTAACTCTGGTCCCTACCAGGGCATCATCGGGACATGGTTCCTCTACATGGCCTGCAGGTTGGCCTCACCTGGACCTGGTGAGTGTGGTTGCCACCTGGGCCTCACCCTTACCTGGTGACAAAGGTCCCAACGTGGGCCTAGATTGGACCTTGTGAATCTGGTCCTTACCTTATCCTCACCCGGAACTGGTAACCCTGGTCACCACCTGGGCCTCACCTGGACCTGGTGAATCTGGTCCCCATTTGTGCCTCACCAAGTCCTGGTGTCTTTGTTCCCCACCTGGACCTGATTGCTGTGGACTCCTTCTTGGCCTCACCTGGAAATGGTGACTCTGATCCTAACTGGGCCTCAGCCAGATCTGGTGACTGTGGTCTTCACCTGTGGACCATTATGACCTTGATACTCTGTTCCACGCCTGAGCCTCACCTGCACATGATGACTCTGGATATCCTCTTGGCCTCACCCTGACATGGTGACTCTGGTCCCCATTTGGATGTCACATAGACCAGGTGAATCTGGAACCCCTCTAGGCCTCAACTAGACCTGGTGACTCTGGTCCTCAACTGGGCCTCACCGGAACCTAGTGAATATGCTTCCCACCTGCGCCTCATCTGGACCTGTTGACTCTGGTCCCTACCTCGGCATCATTGGGACCATGATACTCTCTTATATACCTGGACCTCACCTGGACCTGGTGACTGTGGTCCCACCTGGGCCTCACCTGGACGAGGTGACTGGTTCCCACAGGGACATCACCTGGAACTGGTGACTCAGGTCCTCATATGGGCATCATTCACCTGGTTTCTCAGTTCCACATCGGGGCTTCACCTGGTCCTAGTGATTCTCGTCCCGCTCTGGGCCTCACCGTGACGTGGTCACTCTGGTCCCCACCTATATATCACCAGAACCGGGTGATTCTTGTCCCCCTCTGGGACTCACCCAGAGCTGGGGACAGTGGTCCTCAACTGGTCCTCAAAAGGACCTGGTGAATCTACTCCTCACTTAGGCCTCGTCTGGACCTTGTGACTCTTTTCTCACCTGGCATCAATGGGACATGGTTACTCTGTTCCCCACCTGGGACTCACCTGGACATGATCACTTTGCTCCACACTTTGGCCTTAACTGGTCCTAATGACTCTGGTCCCCCCACCTAGGCCTCAATCTGGACCTGGAGTCTGTGGTCCCCAGCTGGGTCTCACCTGGACTGGTAACTCTGGTTCCCACATGAACGACACTGGCACTGGTGACTGTGGTGTTCTTGTAGACTCATATTTACCTGGAGACTCCAGTCCCCACTAGGTCCTCACATGATCTGGTGACTCTGGCCTGCAGGTTGGCCTCACCTGGACCTGGTGAGTGGTGTTGCCACCTGGGCCTCACCCATACCTGGTGACCCACGTACCCACGTGGGCCTCTTGGACCTGGTGAATCTGGTCCTTACCTGGTCCTCTCCCAGACCCGGGGACTCTGGTCCCCAACTGGGCCTCACCTGGACCTGGTGAATCCGGTCCCCATCTGGGACTCACCCAGTCCTGGTGACTTTGTTCCCCACCTGGACCTGATTGCTGTGGACTCTTTCTCGGCCTCACCTGGAAATGGTGAATCTGATCTTTTCTTCGCGTCCCCCAGACCTGGTGACTGTTTCTCACCTGGGCATCATCGGGACATGGTTCCACTGCATGAACTGCAGGTTGCCCTCACCTGGACCTGGTAATTCTGTTCTCTACCTGGGCATCATAGGGATATGGTTCCACTGCATGGCATGCAGTTTGGACTCACCAGGACCTGGTGACTCTGGGCCCTACCTGGTCATCATCGGGACATGGTTCCACTGCATGTCCTGCAGGTTGGCCTCACCTGGACCTGGTAACTCTGGTCCCTACCTGGGCATCATCGGGACACGGTTCCTCTGCAAGGCTTGCAGGCTGGCCTCACCTGGACCTGGTGAGTGTGGTTGCCACCTGGGCCTCACCCATACCTGTTGAACCAGGTCCCCACGTGGGCCTCTTGGACCTGGTGAATCTGGTCCTTACCTGGTCCTCTCCTAGACCCGGGGACTCTGGTCACCACCTGGGCCTCACCTGGACCTGGTGAATCTGGTCCCCATCTGGGCCTCACCCTCTCCTGGTGACTTTGTTCCCCCCCTGGACCTGATTGCTGTGGACTCCTTCTTGACCTCACCTGGAACGGGTGACTCTGATCCTAACTGGGCCTCATCAAGATCTGGTGACTCTGGTCCTCACCTGTGGACCATTATGACCTGGATACTCTGTTCCACACCTGAGACTCACCTGGACATGATGACTCTGGATCCCCTGTGGGCCTCAGCCTGACATGTTGACTCTGGTACCCATCTCGATGTCACCTAGACCAGATGAATCTGGTACCACTCTAGGCCTCAACTTGACCTGGTGACTCTGGTCCTCAACTGGGCCTCACCGGGACCTAGTGAACATGCTCACCACCTGCGCCTCATCTTGACCTTGTGACTCTGGTTCTACCTGGGCATCATCGGGACATGCTTAATCTATTCCCCACTGGGACTGACCTGATGCTGGTAACTCTGGTCCTGACTGTGGCCATTTCTCTACCAGGTAACTCTGGCTCCACCTGGGCCGCACCTGTAACTGGTGACTCTGATCATAAGCATGGCCTCACCTGACCTGGTGACTGTGGTTCGCTTCGGGACCTCACCTGAACCTCATGTCTCTGGTCCCACCTGGGCCTCACCAGGACCTGGTGTCTCTGGTACCCACCTGGGTAGCATCAGGATATGGTTACACTGTTCACTAACAGTGACCCAGCCGGACATATTAACTCTGGTCTTCACCTGGGCCACACCTGGACATGGTGACACTGGTTCCCACCTGGGTCTCACCTGGACATGGTGATTCGGATCCCCACCTGGTCCTCAACTGTAACTGGTATTTCTCGTTCCGACATGGACATCATGTGGACCTGGTGGCTGCAGTGTTTCTAGCTTCTCATGTACCTCGTGACTCTGGTCCCCACCAGGGCCTCACCGGGACCTGGTGAGTGTGGTTGCCACCTGCACGTCACCTTGACCTGGTGTTTCTTGTCTGCACCTGAGACTACCATGGATCTAGTGACTGTGGTCCCGTTCTTGTCTTCATTTGTATTTGGGCCTCGAGTCCCCATCTGGGCCCCACCAGGCCCTGTTGACCATGGTACTCAACTGGGAAAATTGGAACCCGGTGATTGTGTTCCACAACTGGACCTCACATTGACCCGGTGACTCTGGTCCCCCTCTGGGTCTCACCGTGCCCTCGTGAATGTGAACCCCACTTTGGCCTGACTTGGACCTGCTGACCCTGGTTGCCACCTGCGCCTGTCCTCGAACTGTTGACTCTGGTTCTTTCAAGGGCCTCCCCTGTACCTGGTGATCCTGGTCCCCACCTGGGCCTCACCTGGATGTGGTGACACTTGTCACCACCGGGGACTCACCTGGACCTGCTTACTGTGTTCCACACCAGGGCCCGAAGTCGACCTGTTGTCCCTGGTTCCCAAGCCGTCCTCAAATGGTCTTGTTGCCTCTGATCCCCACCGGGGCCTAGGTGTACCTGGTAAATCTGGTCCTCACCTGGGACTCATCTGGACCTAATGACACTGGTCCCCACCTGGCCTTCACCTGGATCTGGTGACTCTGGTCCCCATCTGGACTTCACCTGGATCTGGTGACTCTGATCCCAATCTGGACCTCTCCTGGACCTGTTGACTCTCTTTCCAGCATGGACTTCACCTGGATCTGGTGACTCTGGTCCTCAGTTTGGCCTCACCTGGACCTGGTGTCTCTCGTCCCCACTTTGACCTAACTCAGAACTGCTGAATCTTGCCCCACCTAGGCCGCACCCAGACCTGGTGACTCTTGTCCCCAGCTATGCCTCAATTCGACCTGATGAATCTAGTCCTCACGTGGGCCTCACAAGGACCTGGGACTCAGCTGGATAGAGTGTCTCTGGTTCCCACAAGGGGCTCACCTGATACTGTTGACTGTGGTCTTATTCTATGCCTCACGAGGACCTAGTGATTCTGTTCCCCATCTGGGCCTGCATGGCTTAGTGACTTTGGTCCTCAACCAGGCATCATTGGGACCCAGATACTCTATTCCACACCTGGGTCTCACTCTGACCATGGAACTCTGGTACCATTCTGGGCCTCAAACTTAACTGGTTACTCTGGTTCCCCGTCTGGGCCTCACTCTTACCTGGTGACTCTGGTCACCCCTTGTGCTTCACTTGTGCCTGGTGAATCTGGTCCTTAGCTGGTTCTCACCTGGATCTGGTGACTGGTCGCCACCTGGGCCTCACCTGGACCTGGTGAATTATGTTGCCACCTGCGCCTCACTTGGACCTTGTGACTGTGGTCCCACCTGGACTTCACTTGGATCTGGTGGCTCTGGTTCCATATGGGCCTCTCCTGGACCTGGTTCCTGGGGTCTCCATCTTGCCTCACCTGGAACACAATGACTCTGATCCATATTTGGGCCTCTCCTGACCTGTTGACTCTGGTCCTTCCCTGGGCATCATTGGCACCTGGATACTCTCTTATATACCTGGGCCTCACCTGGACCTGGTGACTGTGGTCCCACATGGGCCTCACCTGGTCGAGGTGACTGGTGACCACAGGGACCTCACCTGGACCTGGTGACTCAGGTCCTCATATGGGCATCATGGGACCGGGTTTCTCAGTTGAACATTGGGGCCTCACCTGGACCTAGTGATTTTTATCCCCCTCTGGGCCTCACCCTGACTCGTGACTCTGGTCCCCACCTGGATATCACCAGTCCGGGTGACTCTGGTCCCACTCTGGGACTCACCCGGAGCTGGGGACACTGGTCCTCAACTGGACCTCAACAGGACCTGGTGAATCTACTCCTCCCTTAGGCCTCGTCTGGACCTTGTGACTCTTTTCCCACCTGGCATCAATGGGACATGGTTACTCTGTTCCCGACATGGGCCTCACCTTGACATGATAACCTGACTCCACACTTTGGCCTCAACTGGTCCTGATGACTCTGGTCCCCCCACCTAGGCCTCAATCTGTTCCTGGTGACTGTGGTCCCCACCTGGGTCTCACCTGGACCTGGTGACTCTCGTTCCCACATGACCCACACCTGGACCTGGTGACTGTGGTGTTCTTGTAGACTCACATGTACCTGGTGTCTCCGGTCCCCACTAGGGTCTCACCTGCATCTGGTGACTCTGGCCTGCAGGTTGGCCTCATCTGGACCTGGTGATTGGGGTTGCCACCTGGGCATCACCCATACCTGGTGACTCAAGGTCCCCAAGTGGGCCTTTGGACCTGGTGAATCTGGTCCTTACCTGGTCCTCTCCCAGACCCGGGGACTCTGGTCACCACCTGGGCTTCACCTGGACCTGGTGAATCTGGTCCCCATCTGGGCCTCACCCAGTCTTGGTGTCTTTGTTCCCCACCTGGACCTGATTGCTGTGGACGCTTTCGTGGCCTCACCTGGAACTGGTGACTCTGATCCTATCACGCGTCACCCAGATCTGGTGACTCTGGTCCTCACCTGGGCATCATTGGTACCCGGTTATTCTGTTCCACACCTGAGCCTCACCTGGACATGATGACTCTGGAACCTCTCTGGGCCTCACCCTGACCTGGTGACTCTGGTCCCCATCTGGATGTCACCTGGACCAGGTGATTCTGGTACCCCTCTAGGCCTCATCCAGATCTGGTGACTCTGGTACTAAACTGGTCTTCAACTGGACCTAGTGAATATGCTCCATCTGGGCCTCATTTGGACCTGGTGGCTCTGGTCCCTACCTGTGCATCATCGGGACATGTTTCCACTGCATGGCCTGTAGGTTGCCCTTAACTGGATCTGGTAAATCTGGTCCCTACCTGGGCATCATTGGGAAACGGTTCCTCTGCATGGCCTGCAGGTTGGACTCACCTGGACCTGGTGAGTTGCGTTGACACATGGGCCTCATCCATACCTGGTGACACTGGTCCGCACGTGGGCCTCACTTGGTTCTGGTGAATCTGATCTTTACCTGGTCCTCACCCGGAACGGTAACTCTGGTCACCACCTGGCAATGACCTGGACCTGGTGAATCTGGTCACCATCTAGGCCTCACCCAGTCCAGGTGACTTTGTTCCCCACCTGGACCTGATTGCTGTGGACTCCTTCTTGGCCTCACCTGGAACCGTTGACTCTGATCCTCACTGGGCTTCTCCCAGATCTGGTGACTCTGGTCCTCACCTGTGGATAATTATGACCTGGATACTCTGTTCCACACCTGAGTCCACCTGCGCATGATGACTCTGGAACCCCTCTGGGCCTCACCCTGACATGGTGATCTGGTCCCCATCTGGATGTCACCTAGACCAGGTGAATCTGGTACCCCTCTAGGCCTCAACTAGACCTGGTGACTCTGGTCCTCTTATGGGCATCATGGGATCTGGTTTCTCAGTTCCATATCGGGGCCTCACCTGGACCTAGTGATTCTCGTCCCCTTCTGGCCCTCACCTGACGTGTTGACTCTGGTCCCCACCTGGATATCACCAGAACCAGGTGACTCTGGTACCCCTCTAGGTCTCACCCGGAGCTGGGGACACTGGTCCTCAACTGGACCTCAACAGGACCTGGTGAATCTCCTCCTCACTTAGGCCTCGTCTGGACCTTGTGACTCTTTTCCCACCTGGCATCAATGGGACATGGTTACTCTGTTCCCCACCTGGGCCTCACCTGGATATGATAACTTTGCTCCACACTTTGGCCTCAACTGGTCCTGATGACTCTGGTCCCCGCACCTAGGCCTCGTCTGGACCTGGTGACTGTGGTCCCCATCTGGGTCTCACCTGGACCTGGTGACTCTCGTTCCCACATGAACCACACCTGGACCTGGTAACTGTGGTGTTCTTGTAGACTCATATTTACCTGGTGACTCCGGGCCCACTAGGGCCTCACCTGGATCTGGTGACTCAGGCCTACAGGTTGGCCTCACCTGCACCTGGTGAGTGGGGTTGCCACCTGGGCCTCAACCATACCTAGTGACTCAGGTCACGACGTGGGCCTCTTGGACCTGGTGAATCTGGTCCTTACCTGGTCCTCTCCCAGACCCAGGGACTCTGGTCACCACCTTGGCCTCACCTGGATCTGGTGAATCTGGTCCCCACCTGGGCCTCACCCAGTATTGGTGACTTTGTTCCCCACCTGGACTTGATTGGTGTGGACTCTTTCTTGGACTCACCTTGAACTCTTGACTCTGATCCTATCTGCGCGTAACCCAGACATGGTGACTCTGGTCCTCACCTGGGCATCATTGGTACCTGGTGACTCTGTTACATACCTGAGCCTCAGCGGGACATGATTACTCTGGAACCTCTCTGGGCCTCACCCTCACCTGGTGACTCTGGTCCCCATCTGGGTGTCACCTGGACCATGTGATACTGGTACTCCTCTAGGCCTCAACCAGATCTGGTGACTCTGGTCCTCAACTGGGCCTCACCTGGACCTAGTGAATATGCTCAATGTGGGCCTCATTTGGACCTGGTGACTCTGGTCCCTACCTGGCATCATCGGGATATGGTTCCACTGCATGGCCTGCAGGTTGGCCTCAACTGGACCTGGTGAGTGGGGTTGCCACCTGGGCCTCACTCATACCGGGTGACAAAGGCCCCACGTGGGCCTAACTTGGATCTGGTGAATCTGGTCCTATCCTGGTCCTCACCCGGAACTGGTAACTCTTTTCACAACCTGGGAATCACCTGGACCTCGTGAATCTGGTCCCCATCTGGGCCTCACCCAGTCTTGGTGACTTTGCTCCCAGCCTGGACCTGATTGCTGTGCACTCCTACTTGGCCTCACCTGGAACTGCTGACTCTGATCCTTACTGGGCCTCACCCAGATCTGGTGACTCTGGTCCTTATCTGTGGACCATTATGGCCTGGATACTCTGTTCCACACCTGAGCCTCACCTGGACAGGATGACTCTGGAACCCCTCTGGGCCTCACCCTGACCTGGTGACTCTGGTCACCCCTTGGGCTTCACTTGGGCCTTGTGGATCTGGTGTTTAGCTGTTCCGTACCTGGATCTGGTGACGGGTCGCCACTTGGGCCTCACCTGGACCTGGTGAATTATGTTGTCACCTGCGCCTCACCTGGACCTTGGGACTGTGTCCCACCTGGACCTCACCTGGATCTGCTGGCTCTGGTTCCCATATGGGGCTCTCCTGGACCTGGTTCCTGTGGTCTCCATCTGGCCTCACCTGGAACACAATGACTCTGATCCATATTTGGGCCCCTCCTGGACCTGTTGACTCTGGTCCTTACCTGGGCATCATTGGTACCTGGATACTCTCTTATATACCTGGGCCTCACCTGGACCTGGTGACTGTGGTCCCACCTGGGCCTCACCTGGACGAGGTGACTGGTTCCCACAGGGACCTCACCTGGACCTGGTGACTCAGGTCCTCATATGGGCATCATGGGACTTGGTTTCTCAGGTCCACATCGGGGACTCACCTGGACGTAGTGATTCTCGTCCCCCTCTTGGCCTCACCCTGACTGGTGACTCTGGTCCCCACCTGGATATCACCAGAACCGGGTGACTCTGGTCCCCCTCTGGGACTCACCCGGCGCTGGGGACACTGGTCCTCAACTGGGCCTCAACAGGACCTGGTGAATCTACTCTTCACTTAGGCCTCGTCTGGACCTTGTGACTCTTTTCCCACCTGGCATCAATGGGACATGGTTACTCTGTTCCCCACCTGGGCCTCACCTGGACATGATAACTTTGCTCCACACTTTGGTTTCAACTTGTCCTGATGACTCTGGTCCCCACCTGCGTCTCACCTGGACCTGGTGACTCTCGTTCCCACATGAACCACACCTGAACCTTGTGTTTGTGGTGTACTTGTAGACTCATATTTACCTGGTGACTCCGGTCCCCACTAGGGTCTCACATGGATCTGGTGACTCTGGCCTGCAGGATGGCCTCACCTGGACCTGGTGAGTGGGGTTGCCACCCCATACCTGGTGACTCAGGTCCCCACGTGGGCCTCTTGGAACTGGTGAATCTGGTCCTTACCTGGTCCTCTCCAAGACGAGGGGAATCTGGTCACGACCTCGGCCTTACTTGGAGCTGGTGAATCTGGTCCCCACGTGGGCCTCACCCAGTCCTGGTGACTTTGTTCCCCACCTGGACCTGATTGCTGTGGACTCTTTCTTGGCCTCACCTGGAAATGGTGACTCTGATCCTATATGTGCGTCACCCAGATCTGGTCACTTTGGTCCTCACCTGTGGACCATTATGACATGGATACTGTGTTCCACACCAGAGGCTCCCCTCGACATTATGATTCTGGAACCTCTGTGGGCCTCACCCTGACCTGGTGACTCTCGTCCCCATCTGGATGTCACCTGAACCAGGTGATAATGGTACCACTCTAGGCCTCAACTTGACCTGGTGACTCTGGTCCTCAACTGGGCCTCACTGGGACCTAGTGAACATGCTCCAAACCTGCGCCTCATCTGGACCTGGTGACTCTGGTTCTACCTGGGCATCATCGGGACATGGTTACTCTACTCCCCAATGGGACTGACCTGATACTGGTAACTCTGGTCCTGACTTTGGCCTCTTCTGTACCAGGTGATTCTGGCTCCACCTGGGCCTCACCTGTAACTGGTGACTCTGATCCTATGCATGTCCTCACCTGACCTGGTGACTGTGGTTCCCATCTGGGCCTCACCCAGTCCTGCTGACTTTATTCCCCACCTGTACCTTATTGCTGTAGACTCTTTCTTGGCCTCACCTGAAAATGGTGACTCTGATCCTATCTGCGCGTCACCCAGACCTGGTGACTCTGGTCCTCACCTGAGCATCATTTGTACCTGGTGACTCTGTTCCACACCTGAGCCTCACCTGGACATGATGACTCTTGATCCTCTATGGGCCTCACCCTGACCTGGTGACTCTGGACCCATCGGGATGTCACCTGGACCCGGTGATTCTGGTACCCCTCTAGGCCTCAACCAGATCTGGTGACTCTGGTCCTCGACTGGGCCTCACCTGGACCTACTGAATATGCGCCATCTGGGCCTCATTTGGACCTGGTGACTCTGGTCCCTACCTGGGCATCATCGGGACATGGTTCCACTGCATGGCCTGTAGGTTGGCCTCACGGGGACCTCGTAACTCTAGTCCCTACCTGGGCATCATCGGGACATGGTTCCTCTGCATGGGCTGCAGGTTGGCCTCACGTGGAACTGGTGAGTGGGTTTGTCACCTGTGCCTCACCCATGCCTGGTGACAAGGGCCCCACATGGGCCTCACTTGGACCTGGTGAATCTGGTCCTTAACTTGTCCTCACCCGGAACTGGTAACTCTGGTCACCACTTGGGAATCACCTGGACCTGGTGAATCTGGTCCCCATCTGGGCCTCATCCAGTCCTGGTGACTTTGTTCCCCACCTAGACCTGATTGCTGTGGACTCCTTCTTGGCCTCACCTGGAACTTGTGACTCTGACACTAACTGGACCTCACCCAGATCTGGTGACTCTGGTCCTCACATGTGGACCATTATGACCTGGATATTCTGTTCCACACCTGAGCCTCACCTGGACATGATGACTCTGGAACCACTCTGGACCTCAGCCTGACATGGTGACTCTGGTCCCCATCTGGATGTCACCTAGACCAGGTGAATCTGGTACCCCTCTAGGCCTCAAGTTGACCTGCTGACGCTGGTCCTCAACTGGGCCTCACCGGGACCTATTGAACATGCTCCCCACCTCTGCCTCATCTGGATCTTGTGACTCTGGTTCCCACCTGGACCTCTCCTGGACCTGGTGACTCTAGTCCCTACATGGGCATCATCAGGACATGGTTCCTCTGCATGACCTGCAGGTTAGCCACACCTGGAACTGGTGAGTGTGGTTGACACCTGGTCCTCACCCATACCTGGTTACACAGGTCCACACGTGGGCCTCACTTGGACTAGTGAATCTGGTCCTTACCTGGTCCTCACCAGGAACTGTTAACCCTGGTCTCCACCTGGGAATCACCTGGACCTGGTGAATCTGGTCCCCATCTGGGCCTCACGCAGTCCTGGTGCCTTTGTTCCCCACCTGGACCTGATTGCTGTGGACTCTATCTTGGCCTCACCTGGAACTGGTGACTCTGATCCTATCTGCGCGTCACCCAGATCTGGTGACTCTGGTCCTCACCTGGGCGTGTTTGGTACTTGGTGACTCTGTTCCACACCTGAGCCTCACCTGGACATGAAGACTCTGGAACCACTCTGGGAGTCACCCTGACCTAGTGACTTTGGACCCATCTTTATGTCACCTGGACCAGGTGATTCTGGAACCCCTCTAGGCCTCAACCAGATCTGGTGACTCTGGTCCTCAACTGGGTCTCACCTGGACCTAGTGAATATGCTCCATCTGGGCCATTTGGACCTGGTGACTCTGGTCCCTACCTGGGCATCATCGGGTCATGGTTGCACTGCATGGCCCTCAGGTTAGCATCACCTGGACCTGGTGACTCTGGTTCTACCTGGACATCATCGGGACATGGTTACTGTATTACCCAATGAGACTGACCTGTTCCTTATAACTCTAGTCCTGATTTGGCCTCTTCTGTACCAGGTGACTCTGGATCCACCTTGGGTTCACTGGTAACTGGTGACTCTGAGCATAAGCATGGCCTCACCTGACCTGGTGACTGTGGTTCCCATCGGGACCTCACCTGGACCTCATGTCTCTGGTCCCAACTGGGCCTCACCAGGACCTGGTGTCTCTGCTACCCACCTTGGTAGCATCAGGAACTGGTACACTGTTCACTAACAGTGACCCAGCCGGACCTTTTAACTCTGGTCTTCACCTGGGACACACCTGGACATGGTGACACTGGTTCCCACCTGGGTCTCACCTGGACATGGTGAGTCGGATACCCACCTGGTCCTCCCCTGTAACTGATGATTCTCGATCCCACATGGACATCATGTGGACCTGGTGGCTGCAGTGTTTCTAGCTTCTCATGTACCTCGTGACTCTGGTCCCCACCAGGACCTCACAGGGACCTGGTGAGTGTGGTTGCCACCTGCACCTCAAGTGGACCTGGTCATTCTGGTCTGCACCTGAGACTACCCTGGATCTGATGACTGTGGTCTCCACCTTGGCTTCACCTGCTTTGGGGACTCCGGTCTCCATCTGGGCCTCACCTGGCCCTGTTGACCATGGTCCTCAAGTGGGCAAAATTGGGACCCGGTGACTGTGTTCCACAACTGGACCTCACCTGGACCAGGTCATTATGGTCTCCCTCTGGGTCTCACCGTGCCCTAGTGACTGTGAACCCAACTTTGCCCTGATTTGGACCTGCTGGCCCTGGTTGCCACCTGCGCCTGACCTCGAACTGTTGACTCTGGTACTTTCAAGGGACTACTCTGTACCTTGTTATCCTGGTCCCCACCTGGGACTCACCTGGACGTGGTGACTCATGTCACAACCGCGTACTCACCTGGACCTGCTTACTGTGTTCCACATCTGGGCCTCAAGTAGACTTGTTGACCATGGTCCCCAAGCCGGCCTCACATGGACCTGTTGCCTCTGATCCTCACCGGGGCCTCACGTGTACCTGGTAACTCTGGCCCTCATCCGGGCCTCACCTGGACCTAGTGACTCTGGTCCCCACCTGGGCTTCACCTGGATCTGGTGACTCTGCTCCCCACCTGGACTTCACCTGGATCTGGTGACTCTGGTACCCACCTGGACCTCTCCTGTACCTGGTGACAGTCTTTCCTACATGGACCTCACCTGGATCTGGTGCCTCTGGTCCTCAGTTTCGCCTCTCCTGGACCTGGTGTCTCTCATCCCCACTTTCACCTAACTCAGAACTCCTGAATCATGTCCCACCTAGGCCGCACCCAGACCTGGTGACTCTTGTCCCCAGCTTGCCTCAATTCGACCTGATGAATCTGGTCCTCACGTGGGCCTCACATGGACCTGGGACTCAGCTGGATTGAGTGGCTCTGGTTCCCACAAGGGGCTCACCTGATTCTGGTGGCTCTGGTCTTATTCTATACCTCACCAGGACCTAGTGATTCTGTTCCCCATCTGCGCCTGCATGACCCTAGTGACTCTGGCCCTCACCCAGGTATCATTCGGACCTGGATACTCTATTCGACACCTGGGCCTCACTTTGACCACAGATCTCTGGTCCCATTCTGGGCCTCAAACTAAACTGGTTACTGTGGTTCCCCCTCTGGATCTCACCCTTACCTGGTAAATCTGGTCACCCGTTGGGCTTCACTTGGTCCTGGTGAATCTGATCCTTAGTTGGTCCGCACATGGATCTGGTGACTGTTCGCCACCTGGGCCTCCTGGACTTGGTGAATCCTGTTGCCACCTGCACCTCACCGGGACCTTGTGACTCTTTTCCCACCTGGCATCAATGGGACATGGTTACTCTGTTCCCTACTTGGGACTCACCTGGACATGATAACTTTTCTCCACACTTTGGCCTCAACTGGTCCTGATGAATCTGGTCCCCCCACCTAGGCCGCAATCTGGACCTGGTGACTGTGATCCCCAACTGGGTCTCACCTGGACCTGGGGACTCTCGTTCGCCCATGAACCACACCTGGACCTGGTGACTGTGGTGTTCTTCTAGACTCACATTTACATGGGGACTCCGGTCCCCACTAGGGCCTCACCTGGATCTGGTGACTCTGGCCTGCAGGTTGGCCTCACCTGGACCTTGTGAGTGGGGTTGCCACCTGGGCCTCACCCATACATGGTGACTCAGGTCCCCACGTGGGCCTCTTGGACCTGGTGAATCTGGTCCTTACCTGGTCCCCTCCCAGACCCGGGTACTCTGGTCACCACGTGGGCCTCACCTGGACCTGGTGAATCTGGTCCCCAACTGGGCCTCACACAGGCCTGGTGACTTTGTTCCCCACCTGGATCCGAATGCTGTGGACTCTTTCTCGGCCTCACCTGGAACTGGTGAATCTGATCCTATCTGCGCGTCTCCCAGACCTGGTGACTCTGGTCCTCACCTGGGCATTATTGGTACCTGGTGACTCTGTTCCACACCTTAGGCTCACCTGGACATGATGACTCTGGAACCTCTCTGGGCCTCACCCTGACCTGGTGACTCTGGTCCCCATCTGGATGTCACCTGAACCAGGCGATTCTGGTACCCCTCTAGGCCTCAACCAGATCTGGTGACGCTTGTCCTCAACTGGGCCTCACCTGGACCTAGTGAATATGCTCCATCTGGGCCTCATTTAGACGTGGTGACTCTTGTCCCTTCCTGGGCATCATCGGGACATGGCTCCACTGCATGACCTGTAGGTTGGCCTCACCTGGACCTGGTAACTCTGGTCCCTACCTGGGCATCATCGGGACATGGTTCCACTGCATGGCCTGCAGGTTGGCCTCACCTGGACCTGGTAATTCTTGTTCCTACCTGGGCATCATCGGGACATGGTTCCTCTGGATGGCCTGCAGGTTGCCCTCACCTGGACCTGGTAAATCTGGTCCCTACCTGGGCATCATCGTGACACGGTTCCTCTGCATCTCCTGCAGTTTTGCTTCACCTTGACCTGGTGAGTGGGGTTGCCACCTGTGCCTCACCCATACCTGGTGACACAGGTCCCAACGTGGGCCTCACTTGGACCTGGTGAATATGGTCCTTACTTGGTCCTCACCCGGAACTGGTAACTCTGGTCATCATCTGGGAATCTACTGGACCTTGTGAATCTGACCCCATCTGGGCCTCACCCAGTCCTGGTGACTTTGTTCCCCACCTGGACCTGATTGCTGTGAAATCCTTATTGGCCTCACCTGGAACTGGTGACTCTGATCCTAACTGGCCTCACCCAAATCTGGTGACTCTGGTCCTCACCTGTGGACCATTATGACCTGGATACTCTGTTCCACACCTGAGCTTCACCTGGACATGATGACTCTGGATCCCCTCTGGGCCTCAGCCTGACATGGTGACTCTGGTCCCCATCTGGATATCACCAAGACCAGGTGAATCTGGTACCCCTCTATGCCTCAACTAGACCTGGTGACTCTGGTCCTCAACTGGGCCTCACCTGGACCTAGTGAATATGCTCCATCTGGGCCTCATTTGGACCTGCTGACTCTGGTCCCTACCTGGGCATCATCGGGACATGTTTCCACTGCATGGCCTGCAGGTTGGCCTCACATGGACCTGGTGAGTGTGGTTGCCACCTGCACCTCACGTGGACCTGGTGATTCTGGTCTGCACCTGAGATTACCGTGGATCTGGTGACTGTGGTCCCCACCTGGGCTTCACCTGGATTTGGGGACTCCGGTCCCCATCTGGGCCTCACATGGCCCTGTTGACCATGGTCCTCAACTGGGAAAAATTGGGACGCGGTGACTGTGTTCCACAACTGGACCTCTCCTGGACCAGGTGACTCTGGTCCCCCTCTGGGTCTCACCATGCCCTAGTGACTGTGAAGCCCACTTTGGCCTGACTGGGACCAGCTGACCCTGGTTGCCACGTGCGCCTGACATCGAACTGTTGACTCTGCTTTATTCAAGACCTCCCCAGTACCTGGTGATCCTGGTCACCACCTGGGCTTCACCTTGACGTGGTGACTCTTGTCACCACCGTGGACTCACCTGGATCTGGTTACTGTGTTCTACACCTGGTCCTCAAGTAGACCTGTTTACCATGGTCCCCAAGCCGTCCTCACAAGTACCTGTTGCATCTGATACCCATCGGGGCCTCACGTGTACCTGGTAACTCTGGTCCTCACCTGGGCCGCATCTGGACCTAGTGACTCTGGTCCCCACCTGGACTTCACCTGGATCTGGTGACTCTGGTCCCCACCTGGACCTCACCTCGATCTGGTGTCTCCGGTCCTCAGTTTGGCCTCACCTGGACCTGGTGTCTCTCGTCCCACTTTGACCTAACTCAGAACTGCTGAATCTTGCCCCACCTAGGCCACACCCAAACCTGGTGACTCTCCTTCCTACATGAACCACACCTGGCCTTGGTGACTGTTTTGTTCTGGTAGACACATTTACCTGGTGACTCCGGTCCTCAAGGGCCTCACATGGATCTGTTGACTCTGGCCTGCAGGTTGGCCTCACCTGGACCTGGTGAGTGGGGTTGCCACCTGGGCCTCACCCATACCTGGTGACTCAGGTCCCCACGTGGGCCTCTTGGACCTGGTGAATCTGGTCCTTACCTGGTCCTCACCCAGAACCGGGTTCTCTGGTCACCACCTGGGCCCCACCTGAACCTGGTGAATCTGGTCCCCACCTGGGCCTCACCCAGTCCTGGTGACTTTGTTCCCCACTTGGACCTGATTGCTGTGGACACCTTCTTGGCCTCACCTGGAACTGGTGACTCTGATACTAACTGGGCCTCACCCAGATCTGGTGACTCTGGTCCTCACCTGTGGACCATTATGACCTGGATACTCTGTTCCACACCTGAGCCTCACCTGGACATGATGACTCTGGATCCCCTCTGGTCCTCAGCCTGACATGGTGACTCTGGTCCCCATCTGGATGTCACCTAGACCAGGTGAATCTGGTACCCCTCTAGGCCTCAAATTGACCTGGTGACTCTGGGTCTCAACAGGTCATCACGGGGACCTAGTGAACATGTTCCCCACCTGCGCCGCATCTGGGCATGGTGACTATGGTTTTACCTGTGCATCCTCGGGAAACGGTTACTCTATTCCCCACTGGGACTGACCTGATCCTGGTAACTCTGGTCCTGACTTTGGCCTCTTATGTACCAGGTGACTCTGGCTCCACCTGGGCCTCACCTGTAACTGGTGACTCTGATCCTAAACATGGCCTCACCTGACCTGGTGACTGTGGTTCCCATGGGGACCTCACCTGGACCTCAGGTCTCTGGTCCCACCTGGGCCTCACCTGGACCTGGTGTCTCTGTTCCCCACCTGGGTAGCATCAGGATATGGTTACACTGTTCACTAACAGTGACCCACGCAGACCTATTAACTCTGGTCTTCACCTGGTCCACACCTGGACATGGTGACACTGGTTCCCACCTGGGTCTCACCTGGACATGGTGAGTCGCATCCCCACTTTGTCCTCACCTGTAACTGGTGATTGTCGTTCCCACAAGGACATCATGCGGACCTGGTGGCTGCAGTGTTTCTAGCTTCTCTTGTAACTCATGACTCTGGTCCCCACCAGGGCCTCACCGGGACCTGGTGAGTGTGGTTGCCACCTGCACCTCACCTGGACCTGTTGATTCTGGTCTGCACATGAGACTACCCTGGATCTGGTGACTGTGGTCTCCACCTGGGCTTCACCTGGATTTGGGGACTCCGGTCCCCATTTGGGGCTCAACTGGTCTTGTTGACCATGGTCCTCAACTGGGCAAAATTGGGACCCGGTGACTGTGTTCCACAACTGGACTTCAACTGGACCAGGTGACTCTGGTCTCCCTCTGGGTCTCACCGTGCCCTAGTGACTGTGAAACGAACTTTGTACTGACTTGGGCCTGCTGACCCTGGTTGCCACCTGCAACTGACGTCGAACTGTTGACTCTGATTCTTTCAAGGGCTTCCCCTGAAACTGGTGATCCTGGTCCCCACCTGGTCCTCACCTGGACGTGGTGACTCTTGTCACCACCGGGGACTCACCTGGACCTGGTTACTGTGTTCCACACCTGGGCCTCAAGTCGACATGTTGACCATGGTCCCCAAGCCGGCCTCACATGGACCTGTTGCCTCTGATGCCCACCGGGGCCTCACGTGTACCTGGTATCTCTGGTCCTCACCTGGGCCTCATCTAGACCTAGTGACTCTGCTTCCCACCTGGGCTTCACCTGGATCTTGTGACTCTGGTCCCCACCTGGATGTCTCCTGGAACTGGTGACACTGGTCCATACCTCAACCTCTCCTGGACCTGGTGACTCTCTTTCCAACATGGACCTCACTTGCATCTGGTGAATCTGGTCCTCAGTTTGGCCTCACCTGGACTTGGTGTCTCTCGTCCCCACTTTGACCTAACTCAGAAATGCTGAATCTTACCCCACATAGGCCGCACGCAGACCTGGTGAGTCTTATCCCCAGTTATGCCTCAATTCGACCTGATGAATCTGGTCCTCACGTGGGCCTCCATGGACCTGGGACTCAGCTGGATAGAGTGGCACTAGTTCCCACAAGGGGCTCACCTTATACTGGTGACTGTGGTCTTATTCTATGTCTCACCAGGATCTAGTGATTCTGTTCCCCATCTGGGCCTGCATGGCCCTAGTAACTCTGCTCCTCACCCAGGCATCATTGGGATCTGGATACTCTATTCCGCACCTGGGCCTCACTTTCACCAGGGACCTAGGGTCCCATTCTGGGCCTCAAACTAAACTGGTTACTCTGGTTTTCCCGCTGGGCCTCACCCCTACCTGGTGACACTGGACACCCCTTGAGCTTCACTTGGGCCTGGTGAATCTGGTCCTTAGCTGGTCCGCACCTGGATCTGGTGACCGGTCGCCACCTGGGCCTCACGTGGACTTGGTGAATCCTGTTGCCACCTGCGCCTCCCCTGGACGTTGTGACTGTGGTCCCACCCTGACATCACCTGGATCTGGTTGCTCTGGTTCCCTTATGGGGCTCTCCTGGACCTGGTTCTTGTGGTCTCCATCTGGCATCACCTGGAACACAATGACTCTGAACCATATTTGGGCCTCTCCTGGACCTGTTGACTCTGGTCCTTACCTGGGGATCATTGGGAGCTGGATACCCTCTTATATACCTGGGCCTCACCTGGATCTGGTAACTGTGGTCCCACCTGGGCCTCACTTGGTCGAGGTGACTGGTTCCCACAGGGACCTCACCTGGACCTGGTGACTCAGGTGCTCATATGGGCATCATGGGACCTGGTTTCTCAGTTCCACATCGGGGCCTCACCTGGACCTAGTGATTCTTGTCCCCCTCTGCTCCTCACCTTGACGTGGTGACTCTGGTCAGCACCTGCATATCACCAGGACCGGGTGACTCTGGTCCCCCTCTGGGACTCAACCGGAGATGGGGACACTGGTCCTCAACTGGGCTTCCACAGGACCCGGTGAATCTACTCCTCAATTAGGCCTCGTATGGACCTTGTGACTCTTTTCCCCCCTGGCATCAATGGGACCTGGTTTCTCTGCTCCAAACCTGGGACTCACCTGGATATGAGATTTTGCCCCTCACTTTACCTCAACTTGTCCTGATGACTCTGATCCCCCCACCTAGGCCTCAATGTGGACCTGGTGACTGTTGTCCCCACATGGTTCTCACCTGGACCTGGTGACTCTCCTTCCCACATAAACCACACCTGGACCTGGTGACTGTGGTATCCTTGTGGACTCACATATACCTGGTGACTCCGGTCCCCACTAGGGCCTCACCTGGAACTTGTGACCCTGGCCTCCAGGTTGGCCTCACCCGGACCTGGTGAGTGGGGTTGAGACCTGTGCCTCACCCATACCTGGTGACATAGACCCCACATGGGCCTCATTTGGACCTCGTGAATCTGGTCCTTACCGGGTCCTCACCCGGAATTTGTAACTCTGATCAACACCTGGGGATCACCTGGATCTGGTGAATCTGGTCCCCATCTGGGACTCACCCAGTCCTGTTGACTTTCTTCCCCACCTGGACCTGATTGCTGTGGACACCTTCTTGGCCTCACCTGGAACTGGTGACTCTGATCCTATCTGCACGTCACCCAGATCTGGTGACTCTGTTCCTCACCTGGGCATCATCGGGACATGGTGACACTTGTCAAGACCGGGGACTCACCTGGAACTGCTTACTGTGTTCCACACCTGGGCCTCAAGTAGACCTGTTATCCATGGTCCCCAAGGCAGCCTCACATGGACCTGTTGCCTCTGATCCCCACCGGGGCCTCACGTGTACCTCTTAACTCTGGTCCCCACCTGTGACTCATCTGGACCTGGTGACTCTGGTTCTACCTGGGCATCATAGGGACGTGGTTACTCTATTCCTCAGTGGGACAGACCTGATCGTGGTAACTCTGGTCCCGACTTTGGCCTCTTCTGTACCAGGTGACTCTGGCTCCACCTGGGCCTCACCTGTAAGTGGTGACTCTGATCCTAAGCATGGCCTCACCTGACCTGGTGACTGTGGTTTCCATCGTGACCTCATCTGGACCTCATGTCTCTGGTCCCACCTGGGCCTCACCAGGACCTTGTATCTGGTACCCACTTGAGTAGCATCAGGATATGGTTACACTGTTCACTAACAGTGACCCAGCCATACCTATTAACCCTGGTTTTCACCTGGTCCACACCTGGACATGGTGACACTGGTTCCCACCTGGGTCTCACCTAGACATGGTGAGTCAGATCCCCACCTGGTCCTCACCTGTAATTGGTGATTCTCGTTCCCACATGGACCGGATTGCTGTGAACACTGATCCTCACCTGGGCCTCATCTGGACCTAGTGACTCTGGTCCCAACCTGGACTTCACCTGGATTTGGTGACTCTGGTCCCCACCTGGACCTCCCCTGGATCTGGTGACTCTAGTCCTCAGTTTGGCCTCACCTGGACCTGGTGTCTCTCGTCCCCACTTTGACCTAACTCAGAACTGCTGAATCTTGCCCCACCTGGGCCTCACCCAGACCTGGTGACTCTTGTCCCCAGCTATGCCTCAATTCGACCTGATGAATCTGGTCCTCACGTGGGCCTCACATGGACCTTGGACTCAGCTGGATAGAGTGGCTCTGGTTTCCACAAGGGGCTCACCTGATACTGTTGACTGTGGTCTTATTCTATGCCTCACCAGGACCTAGTGATTCTGCACCCCATCTGGGCCTGCATGGCCCTAGTGACTCTGGTCTTCACCCAGGCATCATTGGGACTTGGATACTCTATTCTAATTCTGGGCCTCACTTTGACCAGGGACTTCTGGTCCCATTCTGTGCCTCAAACTAAACTGGTTACTCTGGTTCCCCCTCTGGGCCTCACCCTTACCTGCTGACTCTGGTCTCCCCTTTGGCTTCACTTCGACCTGGTGAATCTGGTCCTTAGCTGGTCCTCACCTGGATCTGGTGACTGGTCGCCACCTGGGCCTCACCTGGACTTGGTGAATCCTGTTGCCACCTGCGCCTCACCTGGACCTTGTGACAGTGGTCCCAACTGGAGTTCACCTGGATCTGGTGGCTCTGGTTCCCATATGGGGCTCTCATGGACCTGGTTCCTGTGGTCTCCATCTGGCCTCACCTGGAACACAAAGACTCTGATCCATATTTGGTCCTCTCCTGGACCTGTTGACTCTTGTCCTTCCCTGGGCATCATTGGGACCTGGATACTCTCTTATATACCTGGGCCTCACAAGGACCTGGTGACTGTGGTCCCACCTGGGACTCACCTGGACGAGGTGACTGGTTCCCACATGGACCTCACCTGGACCTGGTGACTCAGGTCCTCATATGGGCATCATGGGACCTGGTTTCTCAGTTCCACATCGGGGCCTCACCTGGACCTAGTGATTCTCGTCCCCCTCTGGGCCTCACCCTGACTGGTGACTCTGGTCCCCACCTGGATATCACCAGAACCGGGTGACACACCCGGAGCTGGGGACACTGGTCCTCATCTGGGCCTCAACAGGACCTGGTGAATCTACTCCTCACTTAGGCCTCGTCTGGATCTTGTGACTCTTTTCCCACCTGGCATCAATAGGACATGGTTACTCTGTCCCCAACTGGGCCTCACCTGGACATGATAACTTTGCTCCACACTTTGGCCTCAAATGGTCCTGATGACTCTCGTCCCCCCACCTAGGCCTCAGTCTGGACCTGGTGACTGTGGTCCCCACCTAGGTCTCACCTCGACCTGGTGACTCTCGTTCCCACATGAACCACACCTGGACCTGGTGACTGTGGTGTTCTGGTAGACTCACATTATCTGGTGACTCCGGTCCCCACATGGATCTGGTGACTCTGGCCTGCAGTTTGGCCTCACATGGACCTGGTAACTCTGGTCCCTAGATGGGCATCATCGGGACATGGTTCCACTGCAAGGCCTGCAAGATGGCCTCACTTGGACCTGGTGACTGTGGTTGGCACTTGGGCCTCACCCATGCCTGGTGATACAGGTCCCCACGTGGTCCTCAGTTGGACCTGGTGAATCTGGTCCTTACCTGGTCCTCACCCGGAACTGGTAACTCCGGTCATCACCTGGGAATCACCTTGACCTTGTGAATCTGGTCCCCATCTGAGCCTTCCCAGTCCTGGCGACTTTGTTCCCCACATGGACCTAATTGTTTTGACTCCTTCTTGGCCTCACCTGCATCTGGTGACTGTGGTCCCACCTAGGACGCACCTAGACGAGGTGACTGGTTCCCACAGGGACCTCACCTGGACCTGGTGACTCAGGTCATCACATGGGCTTCATGGGACCTAGTTCAGTTCCATATCGGGGCCTCAACTGGACCTAGTGATTCTCCTCCCACTCTGGGCCTCACCCTGACGTGGTGACTCTGGTCCCCATCTGGATGTCACCTAGACCAGGTGAATCTGGTACCCCTCTAGGCCTCAACTAGACCTGGTGACTCTGGTCCTCAACTGGGCCTCACCAGGACCTAGTGAAAATGCTCCCCACCTGCGCCTCATCTGGACCTGGTGACTACGGTTCTACGTGGGCATCATCCGGACATGGTTCCTCTATTCCCCACTGGGATTGACCTGATCTTGGTAACTCTGGACTTGACTTTGGCCTCTTCTGTACCAGGTGACTCTGGCTCCACCTGGGCCTCACCTGTAACTGGTGACTCTGATCCTAAGCATGGCCTCACCTGACGTGGTGACTGTGGTTCCCATCGGGACCTCACCTGGACCTCATGTCTCTGGTCCCATCTGGGCCTCACTAGGACCTGGTGTCTCTGGTACCCACCTGGGTAGCATCAGGATATGGTTACACTGTTCACTAACAGTGACCCAGCCGGACCTATTAACTCTGGTCTTCACCTGGGCCACAACTGGACATGGTGACACTGGTTCCCACCTCGGTCTCACCTGGACATGGTGAGTCGGATCCACACCTGGTCTTCACATGTAACTGGTGATTGTCGTTCCCACATGGACATCATGTGGACCTGGTGGCTGCAGTGTTTCTAGCTTCTCATGTACCTCGTGACTCTGGTCCCCACCAGGGCCTCACCGGGACCTGTTGAGTGTGGTTGCCACCTGCCCCTCACCTGGACCTGGTGATTCTGGTCTGCACCTGAGACTACCCTGGATATTGTGACAGTGGTCCCCACCTGGGCGTCACCTGGATTTGGGGACTCCGGTCCCCATCTGGGCCTCACCTGGCCCTGTTGACCATGGTCCTCAACTGGGCAAATTTGGCACCCGGTGACTGTGTTCCACAACTGGACCTCACATAGACCAGGTGACACTGGTCCCCCTCTGGGTCTAACCGTGCTCTAGTGACTGTGAACCCCACTTTGGCCTGAATTGGACCTGCTATTCCTGGTTGACACCTGCGCCTGACCACGAACTGTTGACTCTGCTTTATTCAAGGGCCTCCCCTGTACCTGGTGATCCTGTTCTCCACATGGGTCTCACCTGGATGTGGTGACTCTTTTCACCACCGGGGACTCACCTGGACCTGCTTACTGTGTTCCACACCTGGGCCTCCGTAGACCTGTTGACCATGGTCCCCAAGCCGGCCTCACATGGACCTGTTGCCTCTGATCTCCACCGAGGCCTCACGTGTACCTGGTAACTCTGGTCCTAACCTGGGCCTCATCTGGAACTGGTGACTGTGGTCCCCACCTGTGTATCACCTGGATCAGGTGACTCTGGTCCCACCTGGACTTCACCTGGATCTGGTGACTCTGGTCCCCACCTGGACCTCTCCTGGACCTGGTGACTCTCTTTCCAACATGGACCTCACCTGGACCTGGTGACTCTGGTACTCATTTTGGCCTCACCTGGACCTGGTGTCTCTCGTCCCCACTTTGACCTAACTCAGAACTGCTGAATCTTGCCCCACCTAGGCCGCACCCACACCTGTTGACTATTGTCCCCAGCTATGCCTCATTCGACCTTATGAATCTGGTCCTCACGTGGGCCTCACATGGACATGGGACTCAGCTGGATAGAGTGGCTCTGGTTCCCACAAGGTGCTCACCTAGACCTGGTGAATGTGGTCCCACCTGGCCTCACCGGGACGAGGTGACTGGTTCCCACACGGACCTCATCTGGACATGGTGACTCAGGTCCTCATATGGGCAACATGGGACCTGGTTTCTCAATTCCACATCGGGGCCTCACCTGGACCTAGTGATTCTGGTCCCCTTCTGGGCCTCACCCTGATGTGGTGACTATGGTCCCCACCTGGATATCACCAGAACCAGGTGACTCTGGTCCCCCTCTGGGACTCACCCTGAGATGGGGACACTGGTCCTCAACTGGGCCTCAAAAGGACCTGGTGAATCTACTCACTCATAGGCCTCGTCTGGACCTTGTGACTCTTTTCCCACCTGGCATCAATGGGACATGGTTACTCTGTTCCCCACCTGGGCCTCACCTGGATATGATAACTTTGCTCCACACTTTGGCCTCACCTGGTCCTGATGACTCTGGTCCCCCCACCTAGGCCTCAATCTGGCCCTGGTGACTGTGGTCCCCACCTGGGTCTCACCTGGACCTGGTGACTCTCGTTCCCACATGAACCATACCTGGACCTGGTGACTGTGGTGTTCTTGTAGACTCACATTTACCTGGTGCCTCCGGTCCCCACTAGGGCCTCACCTGGATCTGGTGACTCTGGCCTGCAGGTTGGCCTCACCTGGAACAGGTGAGTGGGGTTGCCACCTGGGCCTCACCCATACCTGGTGACTCAGGTCCCCACGTGGGCCTCTTGGACCTGGTGACACTGGTCCTTACCTGGTCCTCACCCAGCTCCGGTCACCACCTCGCCTCACCTGGACATGGTGAATCTGGTCCCCATCTGGGCCTCACCCAGCCCTGGTGACTTTGTTCCCCACGTGGACCTGATTGATGTGGACTCTTTCTTGGCCTCACCTGGAACTGGTGACTCTGATCCTATCTGCGCGTCAACCAGATCTGATCACTCTCCTGGTCACAGGTCCTCACCTGTGGACCATTATGACCTGGATACTCTGTTCCACACCTGAGCCTCACCTGCACATGATGACTCTGGATCCCCTCTGGTCCTCAGCCTGACATGGTGACTCTGGTCCCCATCTGGATGTCACCTAGACCAGGTGAATCTGGTACCCCTCTAGGCCTCAACTTGACCTGGTGACTCTGGTCCTCAACTGGACCTCACCGGGACCTAGTGAACATGCTCCCCACCAAAACTCATCTGGACCTGGCGACTCTGATTCTACCTGGGAGTCATCGGGACATGGTTACTTTATTCCCCACTGGGACTGACCTGATCCTGGTAACTCTGGTCCTGACTTTGGCCTCTTCTGTACCAGGTGACTCTGGCTCCACCTCGGCCTCACCTGAAACTGGTGACTCTGATCCTAAGCATGGCCTCCCCTAACCTGGTGACTGTAGTTTCCATCGGGACCTCACCTGGACCTCATGTCTCTGGTCCCACCTGGGCCTCACCAGGACCTGGCCCAGAGTCATCAAATCCAGGTGAGGCTGACAGGGTGACTCTGGTCCCCATCTGGATGTCACCTAGACCAGGTGAATCTGGACCCCTCTACGCCTCAACTAGAACTGGTGACTCTGGTCCTCAACTTGGCCTCACCGGGACCTAGTGAATATGCTCCCCACCTGCGCCTCATTTGGACCTGGTGACTCTGGTTCTTCCTGGGCATCATCGGGACATGGTTACTCTATTCCCCACTGGGACTGACCTGATCCTGGTAACTCTTGTCCTGACTTTGGCCTCTTCTGTACCAGGTGACTCTGGCTCAACCTGTGCCTCACCTGTAACTGGTGACTCTCATCCTAAGCATGGTCTCACCTGACCTGATGACTGCAGTTCCCATCGGGACCTCAAATGGACCTCATGTCTCGGGTCCCACTTGAGACTCACCAGGATCTGGTGTCTCTGGTAACCATCTGGGTAGCATCAGGTTATGGTTACACTGTTCAGTATCAGGGACTCTGATCCCCATCTGGATGTCACCTGTACCAGGTGATTCTGGTACCCGTCTAGGCCTCAACCAGATCTGGTGAGTCTGGTCCTCAACTGGGCCCTATCTGGACCTAGTGAATATGCTCCATCTGGGCCTCATTTGGAACTGGTTACTCTGGTCCCTACCTGGGCATCATCGGGACATGGTTCCACTGCATGGCCTGCAGGTTGGCCTCACCTGGACCAGGTAACTCTGGTCCCTACATGGGCATCTTCGGTACACGATTCCTCTGCATTGCCTGCAGGTTGGACTCACCTTGACCTGGTGAGTGGGTTTGCTACCTGGGCCTCACCCATACCTGGTGACACAGGTCCCCACGTGGGCCTCACATGGGCCTGGTGAATCTGGTCCTTACCTGGTCCTCATCCGGAACTGGTAACTCTGGTCATCACCTGGGAATCACCTGGACCTTGTGAATCTGTTCCCAATCTGGGCCTCACCCAATCCTGGTGACTTTGTTCCCCACCTGGACCTGATTGCTGTGGACACTTTCTTGGCCTCACCTGGAACTGGTGACTGTTCCTAACTGGGCCTCACCCAGATCTGTTGACTCTGGTCCTCAACTGTGGATCATTAAGACCTGGATACTCTGTTCCACACCTGAGGCTCACCTGAACTTGATGACTCTGGAACCACTCTGGGCCTCACCCTGAAATGGTGACTTGGTCCCCATGTGGATGTCATCTAGACCAGGTGAATCTGGTACCCCTCTAGGACTCAACTAGACCTGGTGCCTCTCGTCCTCAACTTGGCCTCACCGGGACCTAGTGAATATGCTCCCCACCTGCGCCTCATCTGGACCTGGTGACTCTGGTTCTTCCTGGGCATCATCCTGACATGGTTACTCTATTCCCCACTGGGACTGACCTGATCGTGGTAACTGTGGTCTTGACTTTGGCCTCTTCTGTACCAGGTGATTCTGGCTCCACCTGGGCCTCACCTGTAACTGGTGACTCTGATCCTAAGCATGGCCTCACCTGACGTGGTGACTGTGGTTCCCATCGGGACCTCACCTGGACCTCATGTGTCTGGGCCCACCAGGGCCTCACCAGGATATGGTGTCTCTCTACCCGCCTGGGTAGCATCAGGATATGGTTACACTGTTCACTAACAGTGATCCAGCCGGACCTATTAACTCTGGTCTTCACCGGGGTCTCACCTGGACATGGTGAGTCGGAACCCCACCTGGTCCTCACCTGTAACTGCTGATTCGCGTTCCCACATGGACATCATGTGGACCTGGTGGCTGCAGTGTTTCTAGCTTCTCATGTACCTCGTGGATCGGTGCCCCACCAGGGCCTCACCGGGACCTGGTGAGTGTGGTTGCCACCTGCACATCACCTGGACCTGGTGATTCTGGTCTGCACCCGAGACTACCCTGGATCTGGTGACTGTGGTCCCCAACTGGGCTTCACCTGGATTTGGGGACTCTGGTCCCCATCTGGGCACACCTGGCTCTGTTGACCATGATCCTCAACTGGGCAAAATTTGGACCCGGTGACTGTTCCACAAGAGGACCTCACCTGCACCAGGTGACTCTGGTCCCCCTCTGGGTCTCACGGTGCCCTAGTGACTGTGAACCCACTTTGGCCCGACTTGCACCTTCTGACCCTGGTTGCCACCTGCACCTGACCTCGAACTGTTGACTCTGGTTTTTTCAAGGGCCTCCCCTGTACCTGGTGAACCTGGTCCCCACCTGGGCCTCACCGGGACCTGGTGACTCTTGATACCACAGGGGACTCACCTGTACCTGCTTACTGTGTTCCACACCTGGGCCTCAAGTAGACCTGTTGACCACGGTCCCCACGCCGGCCTCACATGGACTTGTTGCCTCTGATCCCCACCGGGGCCTCACGTGTACATTGTATCTGGTCCTCACCTGGGCCTCATTTGGACCTAGTGACTCTGGTCCCCACCTGGGCTTCACCTGGATCTGGTGACTCTGGTCCCCACCGGGACTTCACCTGGATCTGGGGACTCTGGTCCCCACCTGGACCTCTCCTGGACCTGATGACTCTCTTTCCAACATGGAACTCACGTGGGTCTGGTGACTCTGCTCCTCAGTTTGGCATCACCTCTACCTGGTGTCTCTTGTCCCCACATTGACGTAACTCAGAACTGTTGAATCTTGCCCCACCTAGGCCGCACCCAGACCTGGTGACTCTTGCCCCCAGCTATGCCTCAATTCGACCTGATGAATCTGGTCCTCACGTGGGCCTCACATGGACCTGGGACTCAGCTGGATAGAGTGGCTCTGCTTCCCAAAAGGGGCTCACCTGACACTGCTGACTGTGGTCTTATTCTGTGCCTCACCAGTACCTAGTGATTCTGTTCCCCATCTGGGCCTGCATGGCCCTAGTGACTCTGGTCCTCACCCGGACATGATTGGGACCTGGATACTCTATTCCACACCTGGGCCTCACTTTGACCAGGGACCTCTGGTCCCATTCTGGGCCTCAACTAAACTGGTTACTCTGGTTCCCCCTCTGGGCCTCACCCTTACCTGGTGATTCTGGTCACACCTTGGCTTCATTGGGCCTGGTGAATCTGTTCTTTAGCTGGTCCGCACCTGGATCTGGTGACTGGTCGCCACTTGGGCCTCACCTGGACTTGGTGAATCCTGTTGCCACCTGCGCCTCACCTGGACCTTGTGACTGTGGTCCCACCTGGACCTCACCTGGATCTGCTGGCTCTGGTTCCCATATGGGGCTCTCCTGGACCTGGTTCCTGTGGTCTCCATCTGGCCTCACCTGGAACACAATGACTCTGATCCATATTTGGGCCTCTCCTGGACCTGTTGACTCTGGTCTTTACCTGGTCATCATTGGGACCTGGATACTCTCTTATATACCTGGGCCAAACCTGGACCTGAGGACTGTGGTCCCACCTGGGCCTCACCTGGTCGAGGTGACTGGTTCACACCCGGACTTCACCTGGACCTGGTGACTCAGGTCCTCATATGGGCATCTAGGGACTTGGTTTCTCAGTTCCACATCGGGGCCTCACCTGGACCTAGTGATTCTTGTCCCACTCTTGGCCTCACCCTGACGTGGTGTCTCTGGTCCCCACCTGGATATTTCCAGAAGCTGGGGACACTGGTCCTCAACTGGGCCTCAACAGGACCTGGTGAATCTACTCCTCACTTAGGCTGCGTCTGGACCTTGTGACTCTTTTCCCACCTGGAATCAATGGGACATGGTTACTCTGTTCCCCACCTGGGCCTCACCTCGAAATGATAAGTTTGCTCCACAGCTTGGCCTCAACTGGTCCTGATGACTCTGGTCCCCCCACCTAAGCCTCAATCTGGACCTGGTGACTGTGGTCCCCACCAGGGTCTCACCTGGACTTGGTGACTCTCGTTCCCACATGAACCACACCTGGACCTGGTGACTGTGGTTTTCCTGTAAACTCACATTTACCTGGTGACTCCGGTCCCCACTAGGGCCTCACCTGGATCTGGTGACTCTGGCCTGCAGGTTGGCCTCACCTGGACCTGGTGATTCTGGTCTGCAGCTGAGACTACCCTGGATCTGGTGACTGCGGTTCCACTGTGCTTCACCTGGATTTGGGGACACCGGTCCCCATCTGGGCCTCACATGTCCCATATGACCATGCTCCTCAACTGTGCAAAATTGGGACCCGGTGACTCTGTTCCACTACTGGACCTCACCTGGACCAGGTGACTCTGGTCCCCCTCTGGGTCTCACCATGCCCTAGTGACTGTGAACCCCACTTTGGACAGACTTGGACCTGCTGACCCTGGTTGCCACCTGCGCCTGACCTCGAACTGTTGACTCTGGTTCTTTCAAGGGCCTCCCCTGTACCTCGTGATCCTGGTCCCTACCTGGGCCTCACCTGGACATGGTGACTCTTGATACCACCGGGCACTCACCTGGACCTGCTTACTGTGTTCCACACCTGGGCCTCAAGTAGACCTGTTGACCATGGTCCCCAAGCCGGCCTCACATGGACCTGTTGACTCTGATCCCCACCGGGGCCTCACGTGTACCTGGTAACTCTGGTCCTCACCTGGGCCTCATCTGGACCTAGTGACTCTGGTCCCCACCTGGGCTTCACCTGGATCGGGTGACTCTGGTCCCCACATGGACTTCACCTGGATCTGGTGACTCTGATCCCCACCTGGACCTCTCCTGGACCTGCTGACACTTTTTCCAACCCGGACCTCACCTGGATCTGGTGACTCTGGTCCTCATTTTGGCCTCACCTGGACCTGGTGTCTCTCGTCGCCACTTTGACCTAACTCAGAACTGCTGAATCTTGCCCCTCCTAGGCCGCACCCAGACCTGGTTACTCTTGTCCCCAGCTATGCCTCAATTCGACCTGATGAATCTGGTCCTCACGTGGGCCTCACATGGACCTGGGACTCAGCTGGATAGAGTGGCTCTGGTTCCCACAAGGGGCTCACCTGATACTGCTGACTGTGGTCTTATTCTATGCCTCACCAGGACCTAGTGTTTCTGTTCCCCATCTGGGCCTGCATGGCCCCAGTGACTCTGGTCCTCACCCAGGCATCATTGGGACCTGGATTCTCTATTCCACACCTGGGCCTCACTCTGACCAGGGACCTCTTGTCGCATTCCGGGCCTCAAACTAAACTGGTTACTCTGGATCCCCCTCTGGCCTCACCCTTACCTGGTGACTCTGGTCACCCCTTGCGCTTCACTTGGACCTGTTGATTCTGGTCCTTAGCTGGTCCGCACATGGATGTAGTGACTGGTCGCCACCTGGGCCTCACCTGGACTTGGTGAATCCTGTTGCCACCTGCGCCTCACCGGGACCTTGTGACTCTGGTCCCACCTGGACCTCACCTGGATCTGGTGGCTCTGGTTCCCATATGGCGCTCTCCTGCTCCTAGTTCCTGTGGTCTCCATGTGGCCTCACCTAGAACACAATGACTCTGATCCATATTTGGGCCTCTCCTGGGCTTGTTGTCTCTGGTCCTTACTTGGGCATCATTGGGACCTGGATACTCTCTTATATACCTGGGCCTCACCTGGACCTGGTGACTGTGGTCCCACCTGGGCCTCACCTGGACGATGTGACTGGTTCCGACAGGAACCTCACCTGTACCTGGTGACTCAGGGCCTCATATGGGCATCATGGGACCTGGTTTCGCAGTTCCACATTGGGGCCTCACCTGGACCTAGTGATTCTCGTCCCACTCTTGGCCTCACCCTGACGTGCTGACTCTGTCCCCACCTGGATATCACCAGAACCGGGTGACTCTGGTCCCCTCTGGGACTCACCCGGAGCTGGGGACTCTGGTCCTCAACTGGACCTCAACAGGACCTGGTGAATCTACTCCTCACTTAGGCCTCTTCTGGACCTTGTGACCCTTTTCACACCTGGCATCAATGGGACATGGATACTCGGTTCCCCACCTAGGCCTCAACTGGACATGATAACTTTGCTCCACACTTTGGCCTCAACTGGTCCTGATGATTCTGGTCCCCGGCCTAGGCCGCAATCTGGACCTGGTGACTGGTCCACACCTGGGTCTCACCTTGACCTGGTGACTCTCTTTCCCACATGAACCACACCTAGACCTGGTGACGGTGGTGTTCTTGTAGACTCACATTTAAACGGTGACTCTGGTCCTCACTAGGTCTTCACCTGGATCTGGTGCCTCTGGCCTGCCGGTTGGCCTCACCTGGACCTGGTGAGTGGGGTTGCCACCAGGGCCTCAACCATACCTGGTGACTCAGGTCCCCACGTGGCTCTCTTGGACCTGATGAATCTGGTCCTTACCTGGTCATCTCCCACTCTCGGGGACCCTGGTAACCACCTGGGCCTCACCTGGACCTGCTGAATCTCGTCCCTACTGGGCCTCACATAGTCCTAGTGACTTTGTTCCCCACCTGGACCTGATTGCTGTGGACACTTTCTTGGCCTCACCTGGAACTGGTGATACTGATCCTATTTGTGCATCCCCCAGATCTGGTGACTCTGGTCCTCCCATGGGCATCATTGGTACCTGGTGACTCTGTTCCACACCTGAGCCTCACGTGGACATGATGACTCTGGAACCTCTCTGGGCCTCACCCTGACCTGGTGACTCTGGACCCATCTGGATGTCACCTGCACCAGGTGATTCTGGTAACCCTCTATGCCTCAACCAGATCTGGTGACTCTGGTCCTCACCTGTGGATCATTATGACCTGGATACTCTGTTCCACACCCGAGCATCACCTGGACATGATGACTCTGGATCCCCTCTGGGCCTCACCCTGACATGGTGACTCTGGTCCCCATCTGGATGTCACCTAGACCAGGTGAATCTGGTACCCCTCTAGGCCTCAACTAGACCTGGTGACTCTGGTCCTCAACTGGGCTTCACCAGGACTTAGTGAATATGCTCCCCACCTGCGCCTCATCTGGACATGGTGACTCTGGTTCTACGTGGGCATCATCGGGACATGCTTAATCTATTCCCCACTGGGACTGACCTGATGCTGGTAACTCTGGTCCTGACTGTGGCCATTTCTGTACCAGGTGACTCTGGCTCCACCTGGGCCTCACCTGTAACTGGTGACTCTGATCCTAAGCATGGCCTCACCTGACCTTGTGACTGTGGTTCCCATCGGGACCTCACCTGGACCTCAGGTCTCTGGTCCCAACTGGGCCTCAACAGGACCTGGTGTCTCGGTACCCACCTCGGTAGCATCAGGATATGGTTACACTGTTCAATAACAGTGACCCAGCTAGACCTATTTACTCTGGCCTTCACCTGGGCCACACCTGGACATGGTGACACTGGTTCCCACCTGGGTCTCACCTGGACATGGTGAGTCAGATCCCTACCTGGTCCTCACCTGTAACTGGTGATTCTCGTTCCCACATGGACATCATATGGACCTGGTGGCTGCAGTGTTTCTAGCTTCTCATGTACCTCGTGACTCTGGTCCGCACCAGGGCCTCACCGGGACCTGGTGAGTGTGGTTGCCACCTGCACCTCACCAGGACCTGGTGATTCTGGTCTGCACCTGAGACTCCCCTGGATCTGGTGACCTAGGTCCCCACCTGTGCTTCACCTGGATTTGGGGACTCCGGTCCCCATCTGGGCCTCACATGGCCCTGTTGACCATGGTCCTCAACTGGGCAAAATTGGGACCCGGTGACTGTGTTCCACAACTGGAACTCACCTGGACCAGGTGACTCTCGTCCCCCTCTTGGTCTCACTGTGCCCTAGTGACTGTGAACCCTGCTTTGGCCTGACTTGGACCTGCTGACCCTGGTTGCCACCTGCGCCTGACCTCGAACTGTTGACTCTGGTTCTTTCAAGGGCCTCCCCTGTACCTAGTGATCCTGGTCCCCAACTGGGCCTCAACTGGACGTGGTGACCCTTGCCACCACCGGGGACTCACCTGGACCTGCTTACTGTGTTCCACACCTGGGCCTCAAGTAGACCTGTTGCCCATGGTCACCAAGCCGGCCTCACATGGACCTGTTGGCTCTGATCCCCGCCGGGGACTCACGTGTATCTGGTAACTCTGATCCTCACCTGGGCCTCATCTGGACCTAGTGACTCTGGTCCCCACCTGGGCTTCACCTGGATCTGGTGACTCTGGTCCCCACCTGGACTTCACCTGGATCTGGTGACTCTGGTCCCCACCTGGACCTCTCCTGCACCTGGTGACTCTCTTTCCAACATGGAACTCACCTGCATCTGGTGCCTCTGGTCCTCAGTTTGGCCTCACCTGGACCTGGTGTCTCTCGTCCCCACTTTGACCTAACTCAGAACTACTGAATCTTGCCCCACCTAGGCCGCACCCAGACCTGGTGACTCTTGTCCCCAGCTATGCCTCAATTCGCCCTGATGAATCTGGTCCTCACGTGGGCCTCACATGGACCTGGGACTCAGCTGGATAGAGTGGCTCTGGTTCCCACAAGGGGCTCACCTGATACTGCTGACTGTGGTCTTATTCTATGCCTCACCAGGACCTAGTGATTCTGTTCCCCATCTGGGCCTGCATGGCCCTAGTGACTCTGGTCCTCACCCAGGCATCATTGGGACCTGGATACTCTATTCCACACCTGGGCCTCACTTTGACCAGGGAACTCTGGTCCCATTCTGGGTCTCAAACTAAACTGGTTACTCTGGTTCCCCTTTGGGCCTCACCCTAACCTGGTGATCTGGTCACCCCTTGGGCTTCACTTGGGCCTGGTGAATCTGGTCCTTAGCTGGTCCGCACCTGGATGTGGTGACTGGTCGCCACCTGGGCCTCACCTGGACTTGGTGAATCCTGTTGCCACCTGCGCCTCACCTGGACCTTGTGACTCTGGTCCCTCCTGGACCTCACCTGGATCTGGTGGCTCTGGTTCCCATATGGGCCTCTCCTGGACCTGGTTCCTGTGGTCTCCATCTGGCCTCACCTGGAACACAATGACTGTGATCCATATTTGGGCCTCTCCTGGACCTGTTGACTCTGGTCCTTACCTGGACATCATTGGGACCTGGATACTCTTTTATATACCTGGGCCTCACCTGGACCTGGTGACTGTGGTCCCACGTGGGCCTCACCTGGACGAGGTGACTGGTTCCCACAGGGACCTCACCTGGACCTGGTGACTCAGGTCCTCATATGGGCATCATGGGACCTGGTTTCTCAGTTCCACATTGGGGCCTCACCTGGACCTAGTGATTCTCGTCTCCCTCTGGGCCTCACCCTGACTGGTGACTCTGGTCCCCACCTGGATATCACCAGAACCGGGTGACACACCCGGAGCTGGGGACACTGGTCCTCAACTGGGCCTCAACAGGACCTGGTGAATCTACTCCTCACTTAGGCCTCTTCTGGACCTTGTGACTCTTTTCCCACCTGGCATCAATGGGACATGGTTACTCTGTTCCCCACCTGGGTCTCACCTGGACATGACAAATTTGCTCCACAATTTGGCCTCAACTGGTCCTGATGACTCTGGTCCCCCCACCTAGGCCTCAATCTGGACCTGGTGACTGTTGTCCCCAACTGGGTCTCAGCTGGACCTGGTGACTCTCGTTCCCACATGAACCACACCTGCGCCTGGTGACTGTGGTGTTCTTGTAGACTCACATTTACCTGGTGACTCCGGTGCCCACTAGGCCCTCACGTGGATCTGGTGACTCTGGCCTACAGGTTGGCCTCACCTGGACCTGGTGAGTGGGGTAGCCACCTGGGCCTCACCCATACCTGGTGACTCAGGTCCCCACGTGGGCCTCTTGGACCTGGTGAATCTGGTCCTTACTTGGTCCTCTTCCAGACACGGGGACTCTGGCCACCACCTCGGCCTCACCTGGACCTGGTGAATCTGGTCCCCATCTGGGCCTCACCCAGTCCTGGTGCCTTTGTTCCCCACCTGGACCTGATTGCTGTGGACTCTTTCTTGGCCTCACCTGGAACTGGTGACTATGATCCTATCTGCGCGTCACCCAGATCTCGTGACTCTGGTCCTCACCTGGGCGTCTTTGTTAGTTGGTGACTCTGTTCCACACCTGAGCCTCACCTGGACATGATGACTCTGGAAACTCTCTGGGCCTCACCCTGACCTGGTGACTCTGGACCCATCTGGATGTCACCTGAACCAGGTGATTCTGGTACCCCTGTAGGCCTCAATCAGATCTGGTGACTCTGGTCCTCAACTGGCCTTCACCTGGACCTAGTGAATAAGTTTCATCTGGGCCTCATTTGGACCTGCTGACTCTGGTCACTACCTGGGCATCATCGGGACATGGTTCCACTGCATGGCCTGCAGGTTGGCCTCAGCTGGACCTGGTATCTCTCGTCCCTACCTGGCATCATCGGGACATGGTTCCTCTGCATGGCCTGCAGGTTGGCCTCACCTGGACCTGGTGAGTGGGGTTGCCACCTGGGCCTCACGCATACCTGGTGACACAGGTCCCCACGTGGGGCTAACTTGGACCTGGTGAATCTGGTCCTTACCTGGTCCTCACCCGGAACTGGTATCCTGGTCACCACCTGGGAATCACCTGGGCTGGTGAATCTTCCCCATCTGGGCCTCCTCACCCAGTCCTGGTGACTTTGTTCCCACCTGGACCTAATTGCTTTGGACTCCTCCTTCTTGGCCTCACCTGGAACTGGTGACTCTGATCCTAACTGGGCCTCATTCAGATCTGGTGACTCTGGTCCTCACCTGTGGATCATTATGACCTGGATACTCTGTTCCACAGCTGAGCCTCACCTGGACATAATGACTCTGGAACCTCTCTGGGACTCACCCTGACCTGGTGATTCTCATCCCCATCTGGATGTCACCTAGACCAGGTGAATCTGGTACCCGTCTAGGCCTCAACTAGACCTGGTGACTCTGGTCCTCATCTGGGCCTCACCGGGACCTAGTGAATATGCTCCCCACCTGCGCCTCATCTGGACAAGGTGACTCTGGTTCTACGTGGGCATCATCGGGACATGGTTACTCTATTCCCCACTGGGACTGACCTGATCCTGGTAACACTGGTCCTGACTTTGGCCTTTTCTGTACCAGGTGACTCTGGCTCCACCTGGGCCTCACCTGTAACTGGTGACTCTGATCCTAAGCATGGCTTCACCTGACCTGGTGGCAGTGGTTCCCATCGGGACCTCACCTGGACCTCATGTCTCTGGTCCCAACTGGGCCCCAACAGGACCTGGTGTCTCGGTACCCACCTCGGTACCATCAGGATATGGTTACACTGTTCAATAACAGTGACCCAGCTGGACCTATTTACTCTGGCCTTCACCTGGGCCACACCTGGACATGGTGACACTGGTTCCCACCTCGGTCTCACCTGGACATGGTGAGTCAGATCCCCACCTGGTCCTAACCTGTAACTGGTGATTCTCGTTCCCACAAGGACATCATATGGACCTGGTGGCTGCAGTGTTTCTAGCTTCTCATGTACCTCGTGACTCTGGTCCGCACCAGGGCCTCACCGGGACCTGGTGAGTGTGGTTGCCACCTGCACCTCACCAGGACCTGGTGATTCTGGTCTGCACCTGAGACTACCCTGGATCTGGTGACTGTGGTCCCCACCTGTGCTTCACCTGGATTTGGGGACTCCGGTCCCCATCTGGGCCTCACCTGGCCCTGTTGACCATGGTCCTCAACTGGGCAAAATTGGGACCCGGTGACTGTGTTCCACAACTGGACCTCACCTGGACGAGGTGACTCTGGTCCCCCTCTGTGTCTCACTGTGCCCTAGTGACTGTGAACCCCGCTTTGGCCTGACTTGGACCTGCTGACCTGGATGCCACCTGCGCCTGACCTCGAACTGTTGACTCTGGTTCTTTCAAGGGCCTCCCATGTACCTAGTGATCCTGGTCCCCAACTGGGCCTCAACTGGACGTGGTGACTCTTGTCACCACCGGGGACTCACCTGGACCTGCTTACTGTGTTCTACACCTGGGCCTCAAGTAGACCTGTTGCCCATGGTCCCCAAGCAGGCCTCACATGGACCTGTTGGCTCTGATCCCCGCCGGGGCCTCACGTGTATCTGGTAACTCTGATCCTCACCTGGGCCTCATCTGGACCTAGTGACTCTGGTCCCCACCTGTGCCTCACATGGATCTGGTGACTCTGGTCCCCATCTGGAAGTCACCTGGATCTTGTGACTCTCGTCCCCACATGGACCTCTCCTGGACCTGGTGATTCTCTTTCCAACATGGACCTCACCTGGATCTGCTACCTCTGGTCCTCAGTTTGGCCTCACCTGGACCTGGTGTCTCTCGTCCACACTTTGACCTAACTCAGAACTGCTGAATCTTGCCCCACCTAGGCCGCACCCAGACCTGGTGACTCTTGTCCCCAACTATGCCTCAATTCGACCTGATGAATCTGGTCCTCACGTGGGCCTCACATGGACCTGGGACTCAGCTGGATAGAGTGGCTCTGGTTCCCACAAGGGGCTCACCTGATACTGCTGACTGTGGTCTTATTCTATGCCTCACCAGGACCTAGTGATTCTGTTCCCCATCTGGGCCTGCATGGCCCTAGTGACTCTGGTCCTCATCCAGGCCTCATTGGACCTGGATACTCTATTCCACACCTGGGCCTCACTTTGACCAGGGACTTCTGGTCCCATTCTGGGCCTCAAACTAAACTGGTTACTCTGGTTCATCTCTGGGCCTCACCCTTACCTGGTGATCTGGTCACCCCTTGGGCTTCACTTGGGCCTGGTGAATCTGGTCCTTAGCTGGTCCGCACCTGGATGTGGTGACTGGTCGCCACCTGGGCCTCACCTGGACTTGGTGAGTCCTGTTGCCACCTGCGCATCACCTGGACCTTGTGACTGTGGTCTCTCCTGGACCTCACCTGGATCTGGTGGCTCTGGTTCCCATATGGGCCTCTCCTGGACCTGGTTCCTGTGGTCTCCATCTGGACTCACCTGGACACAATGATTGTGATCGATATCTGGGGCTCTCCTGGACCTGTTGACTCTGGTCCTTACCTGGGCATCATTGGGACCTCGATACTCTCTTATATACCTGGGCCTCACCTGGACCTGGTGACAGTGGTCCCATATGGGCCTCACCTGGACGAGGTGACTGGTTCCCACAGGTACCTCACCTGGACTGGTGACTCAGGTCCTCCTATGGGCATCATGGGACCGGGTTTCGCAGTTCCACATTGGGGCCTCACCGGGACCTAGTGTTTCTCGTCCCCCTCTGGGCCTCACCCTGACTGGTGACTCTGGTCCCCACCTGGATATCACCAGAACCGGGTGACACACCCGGAGCTGGGGACACTGGTCCTCAACTGGGCCTCAACAGGACCTGGTGAATCTACTCCTCACTTAGGCCTCGTCTGGACCTTGTGACTCTTTTCCCACCTGGCATCAATGGGACATGGTTACTCTGTTCCCCACCTGAGCCTCACCTGGACATGATCACTTTGCTCCACACTTTGGCCTCAACTGGTCCTGATGAATCTAGTCCCCCCACCTAGGCCTCAATCTGGACCTGGTGACTGTGGTCCCCACCTGGGTCTCACCTTGACCTGGTGACTCTCGTTCCCACATGAAACACACCTGGCCCTGTTGACTGTGGTGTTCTTGTAGACTCACATTTACCTGGTGACTCCGGTCCCCACTAGGGCCTCACCTGGATCTGGTGACTCTGGCCTGCAGGTTGGCCTCACCTGGACCTGGTGAGTGGGGTTGCCACATGGGCTTCACCCATACCTGGTGACACAGGTCCCCACGTGGGCCTCACTTGGACCTGGTGACTGTGGTGTTCTTGTAGACTCACATTTACCTGGTGACTCCGGTCCCCACTAGGGCCTCAACTGATTCTGGTGACTCTGGCCTGCAGGATGGCCCCAACTGGACCTGGTGAGTGGGCTGCCACTCCATACCTGGTGACTCAGGTCCCCAGGTAGGCCTCACTTGGACCTGGTGAATCTGGTCCTTACCTGATCCTCACCCGGAACTCGTAACTCTGTTCACCACCTGGGAATCACTTGGACCTGGTGAATCTGGTCCCCATCTGGGCCTCACCCAGTCCTCGGGACTTTGTTCCCCACCTGGACCTGATTGCTGTGGACTCTTTCTTGGCCTCACCTGGAACTAGTGACTCTGATCCTATCTTCGGGTCACCCAGACCTGGTGACTCTGGTCTTCACCTGGGCATCATTGGTACCTGGTGACTCTGTTCCACACCTGATACTCACCTGGACATGCTGACTCTGCAACAATTCTGGGCCTCAACCTGACATGGTGACTCTGGTCCCCATCTGGAGGTCACCTGAACCAGGTGTTTCTGGTACCCCTCTAGGCCTCAACCAGATCTGGTGACTCTGGTCCTCAACTGGGCCTCATTGGGACCTAGTGATCATGCTCCCCACCTGCGCCCCATCTGGACCTGGTGATTCTGGTTCTACCTGGGCATCATCGGGACATGGTTACTCTATTCCCCACTCGGACTGACCTGATCCTGGTAACTCTGGTCCGGACTTTGGCCTCTTCTGTACCAAGTGACTCTGGCTCCACCTGGGCCTCACCTGTAACTGGTGACTCTGTTCCTAAGCATGACCTCACCTGACCTTGTGACTGTGGTTCCCATCGGGACCTCACCTGGACTTCATGTCTCTGGTCCCGGCTGGGCCTCACCAGGTCTTGGTGTCTCTGGGACCCACCTGGGTAGCATCAGGATATGGTTACACTGTACACTAACAGTGACCCAGCCGGACTGATCAACTCTGGTCTTCACCTGTGCCACTACTGGACATGGTGACACTGGTTCCCACCTGGGTCTCACCTGGACATGGTGAGTCGGATCCCCACCTGGGCCTCACCTGTAACTGGTGATTATCGTTCCCACATGGACATCATGTGGACCTGGTGGCTGCAGTGTTTCTAGCTTCTCATGTACCTCGAGAATCTGGTCCGCATCAGGGCCTCACCGGGACCTGGTGAGTGTGGTTGCCACCTGCACCTCACCAGGACCTGGTGATTCTGGTCTGCACCTGAGACTACCCTGGATCTTGTGACTGTGGTCCCCACCTGGGCTTCACCTGGATTTGGGGACTCTGGTCCCATTCCGGGCCTCACCTGGCCCTGTTGTCCATAGTCTTCAACAGGACAAAATTGGGACCCGGTGACTGTGTTCCACAACTGGACCTCACCTGGACCAGGTGACTCTTTTCCCCCTCTGGGTCTCACTGTGCCCTAGTGACTGTGATCCCATCTTTGGCCTGACTTGGACCTGCTGACCCTGGTTGCCACCAGCATCTGACCTCGAACTGTTGACTCTGGTTCTTTCACGGGCCTAGCCTGTACCTGGTGATCCTGGTCCCCAACTGGGCCTCAACTGGACTTGGTGACTCTTGTCACCACTGGGGAATTACCTGGACAGGCTTACAGTGTTCCAGAGCTGGGCATCAGGTAGACCTGTTGACCATGTTCCCCAAGCCGGCCTCACGTGGACCTTTTGGCTGTGATACCGGCCAGGGCCTCACGTGTATCTGGTAACTCTGATCCTCACCTGGGCCTCATCTGGACCTAGTGACTCAGGTACCCACCTGGGCTTCACCTGGATCTGGAGACTCTGGTCCCCACCTGGACTTCACCTGGATCTGGTGACTCTGGTCCCCACCTGGACCTCTCCTGGACCTGGTGACTCTCTTTCCAACATGGACTTCACCTGGATCTGGTGACTCTTCCTCAGTTTGGCCTCACCTGGACCTGGTGTCGCTCGTCCCCACTTTGACCTAACTCAGAACTGCTGAATTTGCCCCACCTAGGCCGCACCCAGACCTGGTGACTCTTGTCCCCAGCTATGCCTCAATTCGACCTGATGAATCTGGTCCTCACGTGGGCCTCACATGGACCTGGGACTCAGCAGGATAGAGTGGCTCTGGTTCCCACAAGGGGCACACTTGATACTGGTGATTGTGGTCTTATTCTATGCCTCACCAGGACCTAGTGATTCTGTTCCCCATCTGGGCCTGCATGGCCCTAGTGACTCTGGTCCTCACCCAGGCATCATTGGGACCTGGATACTCTATTCCACAATGGGCCTCACTTTGACCCGGGACCTCTGTTCCCATTCTGGGCCTCAAACTAAACTGGTTACTCTGGTTCCCCTCTGGGCCTCACCCTTACCTGGTGACTCTGGTCACCCCTTGGGCTTCATTTGGGCCTGGTGAATCTGGTCCTTACCTGGTCCACATTTGTATCTGGTGACTGGTCGCCACCTGGGCCTCACCTGGACTTGGTGAATCCTGTAGCCACCAGCGGCTCTCCTGGACCTTCTGACTCTGGTCCCACCTGGACCTCACCTGAATCTGGTGGCTCTGGTTCCCATATTGGGCTCTCCTGGACCTGGTTCCTGTGGTCTCCCTCTGGCCTCACCTGGAACACAATGACACTGATCCATATTTGGTCCTCTCCTGGACCTGTTGACTCTGGTCCTTACCTGGGCATCATTGGGACTTCGATACTCTCTTATATACCTGGGCCTCACCTGGACCTGGTGACTGTGTTCCCACCTGGGCCTCACCTGGACGAGGTGACCTATTCCCACAGGGACCTCACCTGGACCTGGTGACTCAGGTCCTCATATGGGCATCATGGGACCTGGTTTCTCAGTTCCACATCGGGGCCACATCTGGATCTAGTGACTCTCGTCCCCCTCTGGGCCTCACCCTGACGTGGTAACTCAGGTCCCCACTGGATCTCACAAGAACCGGGTGACACTGGTCCCCCTCTGGGACTCACCCGGAGCTGGGGACACTGGTCCTCAACTGGGCCTCAACAGGACCTGGTGAATCTACTCCTCACTTAGGCCTCGTCTGGTCCTTGTGACTCTGTTCCCACCTGACATCTTTGGGACATGGTTACTCTCTTCCCCACCTGGGCCTCACATGGACATGATAACTTTGCTCCACACTTTGGCCTCAACTGGTCCTGATGACTCTGGTCTCCCGACCAAGGCCTCAATATGGACCTGGTGTCTGTGGTCCCCACCTGGGGCTCACCTGGACCTGGTGACTCTCGTTCCCACATGAATCACACCAGGATCTGGTGACACTGTTGTTCTTGTAGACTCACATTTACCTGGTGACTCCGGTCCCCACTAGGGCCTCACGTGGATCGGGTGACTTGGCCTGCAGGTTGGCCTCACATGGACCTGGTTAGTGGGGATGCCACTTGGGCGTCACCCATACCTGGTGACTCAGGTATCCACGTGGGCCTCTTGGACCTGGTGAAACTGGTCCTTACCTGGTCCTCTCCCAGACCTGGGGACTCTGGTCACCTCCTGGGCCTCACTTGGACCTGGTGAATCCGACCCCATCTGGGCCTCACTCAGTCCTGGTGACTTTGTTTCCCAACTGGACCTGATTGCTGTGGACTCTTTCATGGCCTCACCTGGACCTGGTGACTCTGATCCTATCTGCGTGTCACCCAGACCTGGTGACTCTGGTCCTCACCTGGGCGTCATTGGTACCTGGTGACTCTGTTCCACACCTGAGCCTCCCCTGGACATGAAGCTCTGGACTCTGGAACCACTATGGTCATAATCCTGACCTGGTGACTCTGGTCTCCATCTGGATGTCACTTGGACCAGGTGATTTTGGTACCCATCCAGGCCTCAACCAGTTATGGTGACTCTTGTCCTCAACTGGGCCTCACCTGGACCTAGTGAATATGCTCCATCTGGGCCTCATTTGGACCTGGTGACTCTGGTCCCTACCTGGGCATCATCGGGACATGGATCCACTGCATGGCCTGCAGGTTGGCCTCAGCTGGACCTGGTAACTCTGGTCCCTACCTGGGCATCACCGGGACACGGTTCCTCTGCATGGCCTCCAGGTTGGCCTCACCTGGACCTGGTGAGTGGCGTTGTCACCTTGGGCTCACCCATACCTGGTGACACAGGTCCCCACGTGGGCCTCCCTTGGACCTGGTCAATCTGGTCCTTACCTGGTCCTCACGCGTTCCTCACCCGGAACTCCGAACTCGGGTCACCACCTGGTAATCACCTGAACGTGGTTAATCTGGTCCCCATCTGGTCCTCATCCAGTCCTGGTGACTTTGTCACCCCACCTGGACCTGATTGCTGTGGACTCCTTCTTGGCCTCACCTGGAACTGGTGACTCTGATCCTAACTGGGCCTCACCCAGATCTGGTGACTCTGGTCCTCACCTGTGGACCATTATGACCTGGATACTCTGTTCCAGAGCTGAGAATCAACTGCACATGGTGACTCTGGATCCCCTCTGGGTCTCAGCCTGACATGGTGACTCTGGTTCTACCTGGGCATCATTGGGACGTGGTTACTCTATTCCCCACTGGGAGAGGCCTGATCCTGGTAACTCTGGTCCTGACGTTGGCCTCTTCTGTACCAGGTGACTCTGGCTCCACCTGGGCCTCACCTGTAACTGGTGACTCTGATCCTAAGCATGGGCTCACCTGACCTGTTGGCTGTAGTTCCCATCGGGACCTCACCTGGACCTCATGTCTCTGTTCCCACCTGGGCCTCACCAGGACCTGGTGTCTCTGGTACCCACGTGGGTAGCATCAGGATATGGTTACACTGTTCACTAACAGTGACCCAGCCGGACCTATTAACTCTGGTCTTCACCTGGGCCACACCTGGACATGGTGACACTGGTTCCCACCTGGGTCTCACCTGGACATGGTGAGTCGGAACCCCACCTGGGCCTCACCTGGACCTGGTGACTGTGGTCCCACCTGTGCCTCACCTGGACGAGGTGACTGGTTCCCACAGGGACCTCACCTCACCTGGTGACTCAGGTCCTCATATGGGCATCATGGGACCTGGTTTCTCAGTTCCACATCGGGGCCTCACTTGGACCTAGTGATTCTTGTCCCCTCTGGGCCACACCCTGACGTGGTGACTCTGGTCCCCACCTGGATATCACCAGAACCTGGTGACTCTGGTCCCCCTATGGGACTCACCCGGAGATGGGGACACTGGTCCTCAACAGGGTCTCAACAGGACCTGGTGAATCAACTCCTCACGTAGGCCTCGTCTGGAACCTGTGACTCTTTTCCCACCTCGCATCAATGGGACATGGTTACTCTGTTCCCACCTGGGCCTCACCTGGACATGATAACATTGCTCCACACTTTGGCCTCAACTTGTCCTGATGACTCTTGTCCCCCCACCTAGGCCTCAACGTGGATCTGGTGACGCTCGTTCCCACATGAACCACACCTGGACCTGGGGACTGTGGTGTTCTTCTACACTCACATTTACCTGGTGACTCCGGTCCCCACTAGGGCCTCAACTGGATCTGGTGACTCTGGCCAAAGTTTGGCCTCACCTGGACCTGGTGAGTGGGGTTGCCACCTGGGCCTCACCCGTACCTGGTGACTCAGGTCCCCGCGTGGGCCTCTTGGACTTGGTGAATCTGGTCCTTACCTGGTTCTCTCCCATACCTGGGGACTCTGGTCACCACCTGGGCCTCACGTGGACCTGGTGAATCTGGTCCCCATCTGGGCCTCACCCAGTCCTGGTGACTTTGTTCCCCACCTGGACTTGATTGTGTGGACACTTTCTTGGTCTCCGCTGGAGCTGGTGACTCTGATCCTATCTGTGCGTCACCCAGACCTGGTGATTCTGGTCCTCACCTGGGCATCATTGATACCTAGTGACTCTGTTCCACACTTGAGCCTCACCTGGACATGATGACTCTGGAAACTCTCTGGGCCTCACCCTGACCTGGTGACTCTTGTCCCCATCTGGATGTCACCTAGACCAGGTGATTCTTGTACCCCTTTAGGCCTCAACCAGATCTGGTGACACTGGTCCTCAACTGGGCCTCACCTGAACCTAGTGAATATGCTCCATTTAGGCCTCATTTGGACCTGGTGTCTCTTGTAACTTCCTGGGCATCATCGGGGCATGGTTCCACTGCATGGCCTGCAGGTTGGCCTCACCTGGACCTCGTAACTCTGGTCCCTACCTGGGCATCATCGGGACATGATTCCTTTTCATGGCCTGCAGGTTGGCCTCACCTGGACCTGGTGACTGGGGTTGCCACCATGGCCTCACCCATGCATGGTGACACCGGTCCCCACATGGGCCCCAGTATGCCCTGGTGAATCTCGTCCTTACATGGTCCTCACCCGGACCTGGTAACCCTGGTCACCACCTGGGAATCACCTGGACCTGGTATATCTGGCCCCATCTGTGCCGCACCCAGTCCTGGTGACTTTGTTCCCCACCTGGACCTGATTGCTGTGGACTCCTTCTTGTCCTCAACTGGAACTGGTGACTCTGATCCTAACTGGGCCTCACCCAGATCGGTTGACTCTGGTCCTCACCTGTGGACCATTATGACCTGGATACTCTGTTCCACACCTGAGCCTCACCTGGACATGATGACTCTGGATCCCCTCTGGGACTCACCCTGACATGGTGACTCTGGTCCCCATCTGGATATGCCCTAGACCAGGTAATCTGGTACCCCTCTAGGCTTCAACAAGACCTGGTGACTTTGGTCCTCAACTGGGTCTCACCGAGACCTAGTGAATATGCTCCCTACCTGCTCCTCATCTGGACCTGGTGACTCTGGTTCTCCCTGGGCATCATTGGGACATTTATACTGTATTCCCCACTGGGACTCACCTGATCCTGGTAACTCTGGTCCTGACTTTGGCCTCTTCTGTACCAGGTGACTCTCGCTCCACCTGGGCCTCACCGGTAACTGGTGACTCTGATCCAAAGCATGGCCTCACCTGACCTGGTGACTGTGGTTCCCATCGGGACCTCACCTGGACCTCATATCTCTGGTCCCACCTGTGCCTCACCAGGACCTGGTGTCTCTGGTACCCATCTGGGTAGCATCAGGATACGGTTACACTGTTCACTAACAGTGACCCAGCCGGACCAATTAACTCTGGTCTTCACCTGGGCCACACCTGGACATGGTGACACTGGTTCCCACCCGGGTCTCACCTGGACATGGTGAGTCGGATCCCCACCTGGTCCTCACCTGTAACTGGTGATTCGCGTTCCCACATGTACATCATGTGGACCTGGTGGCTGCAGTGTTTCTAGCTTCTCATGCACCTCGTGACTCTGGTCCCCACCAGGGCCCCACCGGGACCTGGTGAGTGTGGTTGACACCTGCAACTCACCTGGACCTGGTGTTTCTGGTGTGCACGTGAGACTACACTGGATCTGGTGACTGTGGTCCCCACCTGGGCTTCACCTGGATTTGGGGACTCCGGTCCCCACCTGGATTTCACCTGGAACTGGTGACTCTGGTCCATACCTGAACCTCTCCTGGACCTGGTGACTCACTTTCCAACATGGACCTCACTTGGATATGGTGACTCTGGTCCTCTGTTTGGCCTCACCTGGACCTGGTGTCACTCGTCCCCACTTTGTCATAACTCAGAACTGCTGAATCTTGCCCCACCTAGGCCGCACGCAGACCTGGTGACTCTTGTCCCCAGCTATGCCTCACTTCGACCTGATGAATCTGGTACTCACGTGGGCCTCACATGGACCTAAGACTCAGCTGGATTGAGTGGCTCTGGTTTCCACAAGGGGCTCACCTGATACTGCTGACTGTGGTCTTATTCTATGCCTCACGAGGACCGAGTGATTCTGTTCCCCATCTGGGCCTGCATGGCCCTAGTAACTCTGGACCTCACCCAGGCATCATTGGGCTCTGGATACTCTATTCCACACCTGGGCCTCACTTTCCCCAGGGACCTAGGGTCCCATTCTGGGCCTCAAACTAAACTGGTTACTCTGGTTCCCCCTCTGGGCCTCACCCCTACCTGGTGACTCTGGTCACCCCTTGGGCTTCACTTGGGCCTGGTGAATCTGGTCCTTAGCTGGTCCGCACCTGGATCTGGTAACCGGTCGCCACCTGGGCCTCACTTGGACTTGGTGTATCCTGTTGCCACCTGCGCCTCCCCTGGACCTTGTGACTGTCTTCCCACCTGGAACTCACCTGTATCTGGTGGCTCTGGTTCCCATATGGGGCTCACCTGGACCTGATTCCTGTGGTCTCCATCTGGCCTCACCTGGAACACAATGACTCTAATCCATATTTGGGCATCTCCTGGACCTGTTGACTCTGGTCCTTACGTGGGCATCATTGGGACCTGGATACTCTCTATATACCTGGGCCTCACAAGGACCTGGTGACTGTGGTCCCAACAGGGCCTCACCTCTACCAGGTGACTGGTTCCCACAGGGACCTTTCCTGGAACTGGTGACTCAGGTCCTCATATGGGCATCATGGGACCAAGGTTCTCAGTTCCACATCGGGGTCTCATCTGGACCTTGTGTTTCTCGTCCCACTCTGGGCCTCACTCTGACGTGGTGAATCTGGTACCCACCTGGATATCACCAGAACCGGGTGACACTGGTCCCCCTCTGGGACTCACCCGGAGCTGTGGATACTGGTCCTCAACTGGGCCTCAACAGGACCTGGTGAATCTACTCCTCACTAAGGCCTCGTCTGGACCTTGTGACTCTTTTCCCACCTGGCATCAATGGGACATGGTTACTCTTCCCCACCTGGGCCTCACCTGGACATGATGACTCTGGATCCCCTCTGGGACTCACCCTGACATGGTGACTCTGGTCCCCATCTGGATATGCCCTAGACCAGGTAATCTGGTACCCCTCTAGGCTTCAACAAGACCTGGTGACTTTGGTCCTCATCTGAGCCTCACCTGGACCTAGTGAATATTCTCCCAACCTGCGCCTCGCTGGACCTGGTGACTCTGGTTCTACATGGGCATCATTGGGACATGGTTACTGTATTATCCACTGGGAATGACCTGATCCTCGTAACTCTGGTCCTGACTTTGGCCTCTTCTCTACCAGGTGACTCTGGCTCCACCTGGGCCTCACCTGTTCCTGGTGACTCTGATCCTAAGCATGGCCTCACTGACCTGGTGACTGTGGTTCCCATCGGGACCTCACCTGGACCTCATGTCTCCGGTTACACCTGGGCCTCACCAAGACCTGGTGTCTCTCATACCCACCTGGGTAGCATCAGGATATGGTTACACTGTTCACTAACACTCATCCAGCCGGACCTAATAACTCTGGTCTTCACCTGGGGCACACCAGGACATGGTGACACTGGTTGCCACCTGGGTCTCACCTGGACATGGTGAGTCGGATGCCCACCTGGTCCTCACTTGTAACTGGTGATTTTCGTTCCCACATGGACATGATGTGGACCCGGTGGCTGCAGTGTTTCTAGCTTCTCATGTACCTATGTCTCTGGTCCCCACCGGGGCCTCACCGGGACCGGGTGAGTGTGGTTGCCACCTGCACCTCACATGTACCTGGTGATTCTGGTCTGCACCTGAGACTACCCTGGACCTGGTGACTGTGGTCCCCAACTGGGCTTCACCTGGATTTGGGGACTCCAGTCCCCATCTGGGCCTCACCTGGCCCTGTTGACCATGGTCCTCAAATGTGCAAAATTGGGACCCGGTGAATGTGTTACACAACTGGACCTCACCTGGGCCAGGTGACTCTGGTCCCACTCTGGGCCTCACCGTGCCCTAGTGACTGTGAACCCCACTTTGGCCTGACTTGGAGCTGCTGACCCTGGTTGCCACCTGCGCCTGACCTCGAACTGTTGACTCTGGTTCTTTCAAGGGCCTTCCATGGACCTGGTGATCCTGGTCGGACCTGGGCCACACCTGGACGTGGTGACTCCTATCACCAATGGAGACTCACCTGGACCTGCTTACTGTGTTCCACACCTGGGCCTCAAGTAGACCTGTTGACCATGGTCCCCAAGCCGGCCTCACATGTACCTGTTGGCTCTGATCCCCACCGAGGCCTCACGTGTATCTGGTAACTCTGGTCCTCACCTCGGCCTCATCTGGACCTAGTGCCTCTGGACCCCACCTGGAATTCACCTGGATCTGCTGACTCTGGACCCCACCTGGACCTCTCCTGGACCTCTTGACTCACTTTCCAACATGAACCTTACCTGGATCTGGTGCCTCTGGTCCTCAGTTTGGCCTCACCTGGACCTGGTGTCTCTCGTCCCCACTTTGACCTAACTCAGAACTGCTGAATTTTCCCCCACCTAGGCCGCACCCAGACCTGGTGACTCTTGTCCCCAGCTACGCCTCAATTCGCCCTGATGAATCTGGTCCTCACGTGGGCCTCAACTGGTCCTGGGACTCAGCTGGATAGAGTGGCTCTGGTTCCCACAAGGGGCTCACCTGATACTGCTGAATGTGGTCTTATTCTATGCCTCACCAGAACCTAGTGATTCTGTTCCCCATCTGGTCCTGCATGGCCCTAGTGACTCTCGTCCTCACCCAGGCGTCATTGGGACCTGGATACTCTATTCCACACCTGGGCCTCACTTTGACCAGGGACCTCTGGTCCCATTCTGGGCCTCAAACTAAACTGGTTACTCTGGTTCCCCCTCTGGGCCTCACCCTGACCTGGTGACTCTGGTCACCCCTTGGGCTTCACTTGGGCCTGGAGAATCTGGTACTTAGCTGTTCCGCACCTGGATCAGGTGACTGGTCGGCACCTGGGCCTCACCTGGACTTGGTGAATCCTGTTGCCACCTGCGCCTCACCTGGACCTTGTGACTCTGGTCCCACCTGGACCTCACCTGGACGAGGTGACTGGTTCCCACAGGGACCTCTCCTGGACCTGGTGACTCAGGTCCTCATATGGGCATCATGGGACCTGGTTTCTCAGTTCCACATCGGGGCCTCACCTGGACCTAGTGATTCTTGTACCCCTCTGGGCCTCACCCTGAAGTGGTGACTCTGGTCCCCACCTGGATATCAGCAGAATCGGGTGACTCTGTTCCCCCTCTGGGACTCACCCGGAGCTGGGGACACTGGTCCTCAGCTGGTCCTCAACAGGACCTGGTGAATCTACTCCTCACTTAGACCTCGTCTGGACCTTGTGACTCTTTTCCCACCTGGCATCAATGGGACATTGTTACTCTGTTCCACACCTGGGCCTCACCTGGACATGATAACTTTGCTCCACACTTTGGCCTCAACTGGTCCTGATGACACTGGTCACCCCACCTCGGCCTCAATCTGGACCTGGTGACTGTGGTCCCCCCTGGGTCTCACCTGGACCTGGTGACTAAGTTCCCACATGAACCACACCTGGACCTGGTGACTGTGGTGTTCTTGTAGACTCACATTTACCTGGTGACTCCTGTCCTCACTAGGGCCTCACATGGATCTCGTGACTCTGGCCTGCAGGTTGGCCTCACCTGGACCTGGTGAGTGGGGTAGCCACCTGGGCCTCACCCATAACTGGTGACTCAGGTCCCCACGTGGGCCTCTTGGACCTGGTGAATCTGGTCCTTACTTGGTCCTCTTCCAGACACGGGGACTCTGGCCACCACCTCGGCCTCACCTGGACCTGGTGAATCTGGTCCCCATCTGGGCCTCACCCATTCCTGGTTCATTATTCCCCACCTGGACCTGATTGCTGTGGACTCTCTTGGCCTCACCTGGAACTGGTGACTATGATCCTATCTGCGCGTCACCCAGATCTGGTGACTCTGGTCCTCACCTGGGCATCTTTGGTACTTGGTGACTCTGTTCCACACCTGAGCCTCACCTGGACATGATGACACTGGAACCTCTCTGGGCCTCACCCTGACCTGGTGACTCTGGACCCATCTGGATGTCACCTGCACCAGGTGATTCTGGTACCCCTCTAGGCCTCAACCAGATCTGGTGACTCTGGTCCTCAACGGGGCCTCACCTGGACCCAGTGAATATGCTCCATCTGGGCCTCATTTGGACCTGGTGACTCTGATCCCTACCTGGGCATCATCGGGACATGGTTCCACTGCATGGCTTGCAGGTTGGCCTCACCTGGACCTGGTATCTCTCGTCCCTACATGGCATCATCGGGACATGGTTCCTCTGCATGGCCTGCAGGTTGGCCTCACCTGGACCTGGTGAGTGGGGTTGCCACCTGCGCCTCACCCATAGCTGGTGACACAGGTCCCCACGTAGGCCTCACTTGGACTTGGTGAATCTGGTCCTTACCTTGTCCTCACCCGGAACTGGTAACCTGGTCACCACCTGGGAATCACCTGGGCCTGGTGAATCTTCCCCATCTGGGCCTCACCCAGTCCTGGTGACTTTGTTCCCCACCTGGACCTGATTGCTGTGGACTCCTTCTTGACCTCACCTGGACCTGTTGACTCTGATCCTAACTGGGCTTCACCCAGATCTGGTGACTCTGGTCCTCCCATGGGCATCATTGGTACCTGGTGACTCTATTCCACACCTGAGCCTCACCTGCACATGATGACTCTGGAACCTCTCTGGGCCTCACCCTGACCTGGTGACTCTGGACCCATCTGGATGTCACCTGCACCAGGTGATTCTGGTAACCCTCTATGCCTCAACCAGATCTGGTGACTCTGGTCCTCACCTGTGGATCATTATGACCTGGATACTCTGTTCCACACCTGAGCATCACCTGGACATGATGACTCTGGATCCCCTCTGGGCCTCACCCTGACATGGTGACTCTGGTCCCCATCTGGATGTCACCTAGACCAGGTGAATCTGGTACCCGTCTAGGCCTCAACTAGACCTGGTGACTCTGGTCCTCAACTGGGCCTCACCGGGACCTAGTGAATATGCTCCCCACCTGCGCCTCATCTGGACATGGTGACTCTAGTTCTACGTGGGCATCATCGGGACATGGTTACTCTATTCCCCACTGGGACTGACCTGATCCTGGTAACACTGGTCCTGACTTTGGCCTTTTCTGTACCAGGTGACTCTGGCTCCACCTGGGCCTCACGTGTAACTGGTGACTCTGATCCTAAGCATGGCCTCACCTGACCTGGTGACTGTGGTTCCCATCGGGACCTCACCTGGACCTCAGGTCTCTAGTCCCAACTGGGCCTCAACAGGAGCTGGTGTCTTGGTACCCACCTCGGTAGCATCAGGATATGGTTACACTGTTCAATAACAGTGACCCAGCTGGACCTATTTACTCTGGCCTTCACCTGGGCCACACCTGGACATGGTGACACTGGTTCCCACCTGGTATCACCTGGACATGGTGAGTCAGAGCCCCACCTGGTCCTCACCTGTAACTGGTGATTCTCGTTCCCACATGGACATCATATGGACTTGGTGGATTCAGTGTTTCTAGCTTCTCATGTACCTCGTGACTCTGGTCCCCACCAGGGCCTCACCGGGTACTGGTGAGTGTGGTTGCCACCTGCACCTCTCCAGGACCTGGTGATTCTGGTCTGCACTGGTCCTTAAGTGGACAACAGGACCTGGTGAATCTCCTCCTCACTTAGGCCTCGTCTGGACCTTGTGACTCTTTTCCCACCTGGCATCAATGGGACATGGTTAGTCTGTTCACCACCTGGCCTCAAATGGATATGATAACTTTGCTCCACACTTTGGCCTCAACTGGTCCTGATGACTCTGGTCCCCGCACCTAGGCTTCGTCTGGACCTGGTGACTGTGGTCCCCATCTGGGTCTCACCTGGACCTGGTGACTCTCGTTCCCACATGAACCACACCTGGACCTGGTAACTGTGGTGTTCTTGTAGACTCACATTTACCTGGTGACTCCGGGCCCACTAGGGCCTCACCTGGATCTGGTGACTCAGGCCTACAGGTTGGCCTCACCTGCATCTGGTGAGTGGGGTTGCCACCTGGGCCTCAACCATACCTAGTGACTCAGGTCACGACGTGGGCCTCTTGGACCTGGTGAATCTGGTCCTTACCTGGTCCTCTCCCAGACCCAGGGACTCTGGTCACCACCTTGGCCTCACCTGGATCTGGTGAATCTGGTCCCCACCTGGGCCTCACCCAGTATTGGTGAGTGTGTTCCCCACCTGGACTTGATTGGTGTGGACCCTTTCTTGGACTCACCTTGAACTCTTGACTCTGATCCTATCTGCGCGTCACCCGGACTTGGTGACTCTGGTCCTCACCTGGGCATCATTGGTACCTGGTGACTCTGTTACATACCTGAGCCTCAGCGGGACATGATTACTCTGGAACCTCTCTGGGCCTCACCCTCACCTGGTGACTCTGGTCCCCATCTGGGTGTCACCTAGACCAGGTGATTCTGGTACCCCTCTAGGCCTCAACCAGATCTGGTGACTCTGGTCCTCAACTGGGCCTCACCTGGACCTAGTGAATATGCTCAATGTGGGCCTCATTTGGACCTGGTGGCTCTGGTCCCTAACTGGCATCATCGGGATATGGTTCCACTGCATGGCCTGCAGGTTGGCCTCAACTGGACCTGGTGAGTGGGGTTGCCACCTGGGCCTCATACCGGGTGACAAAGGCCCCACGTGGGCCTAACTTGGATCTGGTGAATCTGGTCCTATCCTGGTCCTCACCCGGAACTGGTAACTCTTTTCACAACCTGGGAATCACCTGGACCTCGTGAATCTGGTCCCCATCTGGGCCTCACCCAGTCTTGGTGACTTTGCTCCCCGCCTGGACCTGATTGCTGTGCACTCCTACTTGGCCTCACCTGGAACTGCTGACTCTGATCCTTACTGGGCCTCACCCAGATCTGGTGACTCTGGTCCTCACCTGTGGACCATTATGGCCTGGATACTCTGTTCCACACCTGAGCCTCACCTGGACAGGATGACTCTGGATCCACTCTGGGCCTCACCCTGACATGGTGACATGGGCCACATCTGGATATCACCAAGACCCTCTAGGCCTCAACTTCACCTGGTGACTCTGGTCGTCAACTGGGCCTCACCGGGACCTAGTGAATATGCTCCCCACCTCCGCCTCATCTGGTCCTGGCGAATCTGGTTCTACCTGGGAATCATTGGGACATGGTTACTCTATTCCCCACTGGGACTGACCTGATCCTGGTAACTCTGGTCCTGACTTTGGCCTCTTCTGTACCAGGTGACTCTGGCTCCACCTGGGCCTCAACTGTAACTGGTGACTCTGATGTAAGCATGGCCTCACCTGACCTGGTGACTGTGGTTCCCATCGTGACATCATCTGGACCTCAGGTCTCTGGTCCCACCTGGGCCTCACCAGGACCTGGTGTCTCTGGTACCCACCTGGGTAGCATCAGGATATGGTTACACTGTTCACTAACAGTGACCCATCCGGACCTATTAACTCTGGTCTTCACCTGGGCCACACCTGGACGTGGTGACACTGGTTCCCACCTGGGTCTCACCTGGACATGGTGAGTCGGATCCCCCCTGGTCCTCACCTGCAACTGGTGATTCTCGTTCCCACATGGACAGCATGTGGACCTGGTGGCTGCAGTGTTTCTAGCTTCTCATGTACCTCGTGACTCTGGTCCCCACCAGGGTCTCACCGGGACCTGGTGAGTGTGGTTGTCACCTGCACCTCACCAGCACCTGGTGATTTGGTCCGCACCCGAGACTACCATGGATCTGGTGACTGTGGGCCCCACCTGGGCTTCACCTGGATTTGGGGACTCCGGTCCCCATCTGGGCCTCACCTGGCCCTGTTGACCATGGTCCTCAATTGGGCAAAATTGGGACCCGGTGACTGTGTTCCATAACTGGACCTCACCTGGACCAGGTGACTCTGGTTCCCCTCTGGGTCTCACCATGCCCTAGTGACTGTGAACCCCACTTTGGCCTGACTTGCACCTGCTGAACCTGGTTGCCACCAGCGCTTGACCTCCAACTGTTGACTCTGGTTCTTTCAAGGGCCTCCCATGTACCTGGTGATCCTGGTCCCCACCTGGGCCTCACCTGGATGTGGTGACTCTTGTCACCACCGGGGACTCACCTGGACGTGCTTACTGTGTTCCACACCTGGGCCTCAAGTAGACCTGTTATCCATGTTCCCCAAGCCGGGCTCACATGGACCTGTTGCCTCTGATATCCACCGGGGCCTCACGTGTACCTGGTAAGTATGGTCCCCACCTGGGCCTCATCTGGACCTAGTGACTCTGGTCCCCACCAGGGCTTCACCTGGATCTGGTGACTCTGTTCCCCACCTTGACTTCACATGGATCTGGTGACCTTGCTCCCCCCCTGTACCTCTCCTGGACCTGGTGACTCTCTTTCCAACATGTACCTCACCTGGATCTGGTGACTCTGGTCCTCACTTTGTCGTCACCTGGGCCTGGTGTTTCTCGTCCCCACTTTGACTTAACTCAGAACTGCTGAATCTTGCTCCACCTAGGCCGCACCCAGACCCGGTGACTCTTGTCCCCAGCTATGCCTCAATTCGACCTGATGAATCTGGTCCTCACGTGGGCTTCACATTGACCTGACTCAGCTGGATAGATTGGCTCTGGTTCCCAAAAGGGGCTCACCTGATACTGGTGACTATGGTCTTATTCTATGCCTCACCAGGAACTAGTGATTCTGTTCCTCATCTGAGCCTGCATGGCCCTAGTGACTCTGGTCCTCACCCAGGCATCATTGGGACCTGGATATTCTATTCCACACCTGGGCCTCACTCTGAGCAGTGACTTCTGGTCCCATTCTGGGCCTCAAACTAAACTGGTTATTCTGATTACCCTTCTGGGCCTCACCCTTACCTACTGACTCTGGTCACCCCTTGGGGTTCACTTGGGCCTGGTCAATCTGGTCCTTAGCTGGTCCGCACCTGGATCTGGTGAATGGTCGCCACCTGGGCCTCACCTGGTCTTGGTGAATCCTGTTGCCACCTGAGCCTCACCTGGATCTTTTGACAGTAGTCCAACCTGGACCTCACCTGGATCTGGTGGCTCTGGTTCCCATATGGGGCTCTCCTGGACCTGGTTCATGTGGTCTCCATCTGGCCTCACCTGGAACACAATGACTCTGATCCATATATGGTCCTCTCCTGGACCTGTTGACTCTGGTCCTTACCTGGGCATCATTGGGACCTGGATAATCTCTATATACCTGGGCTCACCTGGGCCTGGTGACTGTGGTCCCACCTGGGCCTCACCTGGACGAGGTGACTGGTTCCCACAGGGACCTCACCTGGACCTGGTGACTCTCTTTCCCACATGCACCACACCAGGTCCTGGTGACTGTGTTGTTTTTGTAGAATCACTTTTAACTGGTGACTCCAGTCCCCACTAGGGCCTCACGTGAATCGGGTGACTTGGCCTGCAGGTTGGCCTCACATGGACCTGGTTAATGGGGATGCCACTTGGCCCTCACCCATACTTGGTGACTCAGGTCTCCACCTGGGCCTTTTGGACCTGTTGAATCTGGTCCTTACCTGGTCCTCTCCCAGACCCGGGGACTCTGGTCACCACCTGGGCCTCACCTGGACCTGGTGAATCCGGTCCCCATCTGGGCCTCACTCAGTCCTGGTGACTTTGTTCCCAAATTTGACCTGATTGCTGTGGACTCTTTCATGGCCTCACCTGGACCTGGTGACTCTGATCCTATCTGCGTGTCACCCAGACCTGGTGACTCTGGTCCTCACCTGGGCATCATTGGCACCTGGTGACTCTGTTCCACACCTGAGCCTCTCCTGGACATGAGGCTCGGGACTCTCGAACCACTCTGGGCCTCACCCTTACCTGGTGACTCTGGTTACTCCTTGGGCTTCACTTGGGCCAGTTGAATCTCTTTCTTAGCTGGTCCGCACCTGGATCTGGTGACAGGTCACCACGTGAGCCTCACCTGGACTTGGTGAATCATGTTGCCACCTGCGCCTCACCTGGACCTTGTGACTGTGGTCCCTCCTGGACCTCACCTGGATCTGGTGGCTCTGGTTCCCATATGAGGCTCTCCTGGACCTGGTTCCTGTGGTCTCCATCTGGCCTCACCTGGAACACAATGACTCTGATCCATATTTGGGCTTCTCCTGTACCTGTTGACTCTGGTCCTTACTTGTGCATCATTGGGACCTGGATACTCTCTTATATACCTGGGCCTCACCAGGACCTGGTGACTGTGGTCCCACCTGGGCCTCACCTGGCCGGGGTGACTGGTTCCCACAGGGACATCACCTGGACCTGGTGACTCAGGTCCTCATATGGGCATCTTGGGACCTGGTTTCTCAGTTCCACATCGGGGCCTCACCTGGACCTAGTTATTCTCGTGCCCCACTGGGCTTCGCCCTGACTTGTGACACTGGTCCCCACCTGGATATCACCAGAAGCGGGTGACACACCCGGAGCTGGGGACACTGGTCCTCAGCTGGGGCTCAACAGGACCTGGTGAATCTACTCCAAACTTAGGCTTCATCTGGACCTTGTGACTCTTTTCCCACCTGGCATCAATGGGACATGGTTACTCTGTTCCCCACCTGGGCCTCACCTGGACATGATAACTTTGCTGCACAATTTGGCCTCACCTGGTCCTGATGACTCTGGTCCCCCCACCTAGTCCTCAGTCTGGACCTGGTGACTGTGGTACCCACCTGGTTCTCACCTGGACCTGGTGTCTCTCGTTCCCACAAGAACCACACCTGGACTTGGTGACTGTGGTGTTCTTGTAGTCGCACATTTACCTGGTGACTCCGGTCCCCACTAGGGTCTCACGTGGATCTGGTGTCTCTGGCCTGTAGGTTTGCCTCACCTGGACCTGGTGAGTGGGGTTGCCACCCCATACCTGTTGACTCAGTTCCCCACGTGATCCTCTTGTACCTGGTGAATCTGGTCCTTACCTGGTCCACTCCCAGATCCGGGGACTCTGGTCACCACCTGGGACTCACCTGGACCTGTTGAATCTGGTCCCCATCTGGGCCTCACCCAGTCCTGGTGACTGTGTTCCCCACCTGGACCTGATTGCTGTGGACTCTTTCTTGGCCTCACCTGGAACTGGTGACTCTGATCCTATCTGCGCGTCACCCAGATCTCGTCACTCTTGTCCTCACGTGTGGACCACAATGACCTGGACACTCTGTTCCACACTTGAGGCTCACCTGGACATGATGACTCTGGAGCCTCTCTGGGCCTCACCCTGACCTGCTGACTCTGGTCCCCATCTGGATGTCACCTGGACCAGGGGATTCTGGTACCCCTCTGGACCTCAACCAGTTCTGGTGACTCTGGTCCTCAACTGGGCCTCACCTGGACCTAGTGAATATGCTCCATCTGGGCCTCATTTGGACCTGGTGACTCTGGTCCCTACCTGGGCATCATCGGGACATGGTTCCACCGCATGGCCTGCAGGTTGGCCTCACCTGGACCTGGTAAATCTGGTCCCTACCTGGGCATCATCGTGACACGATTCCTCTGCATGGCCTATAGGTTGGCCTCACCTTGAACTGGTGAGTGGGGTTGCCACGTGTGCCTCACCCATACCTGGTGACACAGGCCCCCACGTGGGCCTCACTTGGACCTGGTGAATATGGTCCTTACTTGATCCTCACCCGGAACTGGTAACTCTGGTCGTCATCTGGGAATCTCCTGGACCTTGTGAATCTGGTCTCCATCTGGGCCTCACCCAGTCCTGGTGACTTTGTTCCCCACCTGGACCTGATTGCTGTGATCTCCTTATTGGCCTCACCGGGAACTGGTGCCTCTGATCCTAACTGTCCTCACCAAGATCTGGTGACTCTATCCTCACCTGTGGACCATTATGACCTGGATACTCTGTTCCACACCTGAGCCTCACCTGGTCATGATGACTCTGGATCCCCTCTGGGCCTCAGCCTGACATGGTGACTCTGGTCCCCATCTGGATATCACCAAGACCAGGTGAATCTGGTACCCCTCTATGCCTCACCTAGACCTGGTGACTCTACTCCTCAACTGCGCCTCAACGGGACCTAGTGAACATGCTCCCCACCTGCGCCTCATCTGGACCTGGTGACTCCGGTTCTACCTGGGCATCATCGGGACATGGTTACTTTATTCCCCACTGGGACTGACCTGATCCTGGTAACTCTAGTCCTGATTTTGACCTCTTCTGTACCAGGTGACTCTGGCTCAACCTGGGCCTCACCTGTAACTGGTGACTCTGACCTAAGCATGGCCTCACCTGACCTGGTGACTGTGGTTCCCATCGGGACCTCACCTGGACCTCATGTCTCTTGTCCCACCTGGGCTTCACCAGGCCCTGGTGTCTCTGGTCCCCACCTGGGTAGCATCAGGATATGTTTACACTGTTCAATAACAGTGACCGAGCTGGACCTATTAACTGTGGTCTTCACCTGGGGAACACCTGGACATGGTGACACTGGTTCTCACCTGGGTCTCACCTGGACATGGTGAGTCTGATCCCCACCTGGGCCTCAATGTAACTGGTGATTCTCGTTCCCACATGGACATCATATGGACCTGGTGGCTGCAGTGTTTCTAGCTTCTCATGCACCTCGTGGCTCTGGTCCCCACCAGGGCCTCACCGGGACCTGGTGAGTGTGGTTGCCACCTGCACCTCACCTGGACTTTGCTGATTCTTGTCTGCCCCTGAGACTACCCTGGATCTGGTGACTGTGGTCCCCACCTGGGCTTCACCTGGATTTGGGGACTCCGGTCCCCATCTGGGCCTCACCTGGCCCTGATGACCCTGGTCCTCAACTGGGCACAATTGGGACCCGGTGACTGTGCTCCATAACTGGACCTCACCTGGACCATGTGACTCTGGTCCCCCTCTGGGTCTCACCGTGCCTTAGGGACTGTGAATCCAACTTTGGCCTGATTTGGACCTGCTGACGCTGGTTGCCACCTGCGCCTGACCTCGAACTGTTGACTCTGGTTCGTTCAAGTGCCTACCCTGTACCTGGTGATCCTGGTCCCCACCTGGGACTCACCTGGACGTGGTGACTCTTGTCACCACCGGGGACTTACCTGGACTTGCTTACTGTGTTCCACATCTGGGACTCAAGTAGACTTGTTGAACATGGTCTCCAAGCCGGCCTCACATGGACCTGTTGCCTCTGATCCCCACCGGGGCCTCACGTGTACCTGGTATCTCTGGTCCTAACCAGGGCCTCATCTGAACCTAGTGACTCTGGTCCCCACCTGGGCTTCACCTGATTCTGGTGACTCTGGTCCCCACCTGGACCTCACCTGGATCTGGTGACTCTGGTCCCACCTGGACCTCTCCTGGACCTGGTGACTCTCTTTCCAACTTGGACCTCATCTGGATCTGTTGACTCTGGTCCTCAGTTTCGCCTCTCCTGGACCTGCTGTCTCTCATCCCAACTTTCACCTAACTCAGAACTGCTGAATCATGCCCCACCTAGGTCGCACCCATACCTGGTGACTCTTGTCCCCAGCTATGCCTCAATTCGACCTGATGAATCTTGTCCTCACATGGGCCTCACATGGACCTGGGACTCAGCTGGATTGAGTGGCTCTGGTTCCCACAATGGGCTCACCTGATTCTGGTGACTCTGGTCTTATTGTATGCCTCACCAGGACCTAGTGATTCTGTTCCCCATCTGGGCCTGCATGACCCTAGTGACTCTGGTCCTCAACCAGGCATCATTGGGATCTGGATAATCTATTCCACCCCAGGGCGTCACTCTGACCAGGGACCTCTGGTCCCATTCTGGGCCTCAAACTAAACTGGTTACTCTGGTTATACCTCTGGGCCTCACCCTTTCCTGGTGACTTTAGTCACCCCTTGGGCTTCACTTGGGCCTGGAGAATCTGGTCCTTAGCTGGTCCACACATGGATCTCGTGACAGGTCGCCACCTGGGCCTCAACTGGACTTGGTGAATCCTGTTGCCACCTGCGCCTCACCTGGACCTTGTGACTGTGGTCCCACCTGGACCTCACCTGGATCTGGTGGATCTGGTTCCCATATGGCGCTCTCCTGGTCCTGGTTCCTGTGGTCTCCATCTGGCCTCACCTGGAACACAATGACTCTGATCCATATTTGGGCCTCTCCTGGACCTGTTGACTCTGGTCCTTCCCTGGGCATCATTGGGACCTGGATACTCTCTTATATACCTGGGCCTCACCTTGACCTTCTGACTGTGGTCCCACCTGGGCTTCACCTGGACGAGGTGACTGGTTCCCACAGGGACCTCACCTGGACCTGGTGACTCAGGTCCTCATCGGGGCCTCACCTGGACCTAGTGATTCTCGTCCCTCTCTGGTCCTCACCCTGACGTGGTGACTCTGGTCCCCACCTGGATATCACCAGAACCGGGTGACTCTGGTTCCCCTCTGGGACTCACCGGGAGCTGGGGACACTGATCCTCAACTCGGCCTCAACAGGACCTGGTGAACCTACTCCTCACTTAGGACTCGTCTGGACCTTGTGACTCTTTTCCCAACTGGCATCAATGGGACATGGTTACTCTGTTCCCCACCTAGGTCTCAACTGGACATGATAACTTTGCTCAACACTTTCGCCTCAACTGGTCCTGATGAATCTGGTCCCCCCACCTAGGCCTCAATCTGGACCTGGTGACTGTGGTCCCCACCTGGGTCTCACCTGGACCTGGTGACTCTCGTTCCCACATGAACCACACCTGGACATGGTGACTGTGGTGTTCTTGTAGACTCACATTTACCTGGTGACTCCGGTCCCCACTGGGTCCTCACCCGGATCTGGTGACTCTGGCCTGCATGTTGCCCTCCCCTGGACCTGATGAGTGGGGTTCCCACCTGGCCCTTACACATATCTGGTGACTCAGGTCCCCACGTGGGCCTCTTTGACCTGTTAATCTGGTCCTTACCTCTACCTCTCCCAGACCCGGGGACTCTGCTCACCACCTGGGCCTCATCTGGACCTGGTGAATCTGGTCCCCATCTGGGCCTCACCCATTCCTGGTGACTTTGTTCGACACCTGGACCTCATTGTTGTGGTCTCTTTCTTGGCCTCTCCTTGAACTGGTGACTCTGATCGTATCTGCACGTCATCCAGATCTGGTGACTCTGGTCCTCACCTGTGCATCATTGGTACCTGGTGACTCTGTTCCACACCTGAGCCTCACCTGGACATGATGACTCTGGAACCTCTCTGGGCCTGACCCTGACCTGGTGACTCTGGTCCCCATCTGGATGTCACCTGGTCCAGGTGATTCTGGAACCCCTCTAGGACTCAACCAGATCTGGTGAATGTGATCCTCAACTGGGCCTCACCTGCACCTAGTGAATATGCTCCATGTGGGCCTCATTTGGACCTGTTGACTCTGATCCCTACCTGGGCATCATTGGGACCTGTTTCCAAAGCATGGCCTGCAGGTTGGCCTCACCTGGACCTGGTAAATCTGGTTCCTACCTGGGCATCATCGGGACATGTTCCACTGCATGGCCTGCAGGTTGGCCTCACTGGACCTGAGAACTCTAGCCCCTACCTCGGCATCATCGGGACAAGGTTCCTCTGCATGGCCTGCAGGTTGGCCTCACCTGGACCTGGTGAGTGGGGTTGTCATTTGTGCCTCACACATGCCTGGTGACAGGTCCCCACGTGGGCCTCACTTGGACCTGGTGAATCTGGTCATTACCTGGTCCTCACCTGGAACTCGTAACTCCGTTCACCACCTGGGAATCACCTGGACCTGGTGAATCTGGTCCCCATCTGGGCCTCACCCAGTCCTCGTGACTTTTTTCCCCACCTGGACCTGATTCCTGTGGAATCCTTCTTAGCCTCACCTGGAACTGTTGACTCTGATCCTAACTGGGCCTCACCCAGATCTGTTGACTCTGGTCCTCACCTGTGGACCATTATGACCTGGATGCTCTGTTCCACACCTGAGACTCACCTGGACATGATGACTCTGGATCCCCTCTGGGCCTCTCCCTGACATGGTGACTCATGTCCCCATCTGGAAGGTACCTAGACCAGGTGAATCTGGTACCCCTCTAGGCCTCAACTAGACCTGGTGACTCTGGTTCTCTACTGGGCCTCAATGGGAAGTAGTGAATATGCTCCCCACCTTCGCCTCATCTGGACCTGGTGACTCTGGCTCCACCTGGGCCTCACCTGTAACTGGTGACTCTGATCCTAAGCATGGCCTCACCTGACCGGGTGACTGGGGTTTCCATCGGGACCTCACCTGGACCTCATGTCTCTGGTCCCACCTGGGTCTCACCAGGACCTTGTGTCTCTGGTTACCACCTGGGTAGCATCAGGATATGGTTACTCTGTTCACTATCAGTGACCCAGCCGGACCTGTTAACTCTGGTCTTCACCTGGGCCACACCTGGACATGGTGACACTCGTTCCCACCTGGGTCTCACCTGGACATGTTGATTCGGATCCCCACCTGGGTCTCAGCTGTAACTGGTGATTCTCGTTCCCACATGGACATCATGTGGATCTGGTGGCTGCAGTGTTTCTAGCTTCTCATGTACCTCGTGACTCTGGTCCCCCCCACCAGGGCCTCACCGGGACCTGGTGAGTGTGGTTTCCACCTGCACCTCACCTGGACCTGGTGATTCTGGTCTGCACCTGAGACTACCCTGGATCTGGTGACTGACTTCTCCACCTGGGCTTCACCTGGATTTGGGGACTCCGGTCCCCATCTGGGCCACACCTGGCCCTGTTGACCATGGTCCTCAACTGTGCAGAATTGGGACCCGGTGACTTTGTTCCACAACTGGACCTCACCTGGACCATGTGACTCTGGTCCGCCTCTGGGTCTCACCGTGCCCTAATGACTCTGAACCCCACTTTGTCCTGACTTGGACCTGCTGACCTTGGTTGCCACCTGTGCCTGACCTCAAACTGTTGACTCTGGTTCTTTCAAAGGCCTCCCCAGTACCTGGTGATCCTGGTACCCACCTGGGTCTCACCTGGACGTGGTGACTCTTGTCACCACCGGGGACTCACCTGGACCTGCTTACTGTGTTCCACACATGGGCCTCAAGTAGACCTGTTGACCATGGTCCCCAAGCCGGCCTCACATGGACCTGTTGCCTCTGAATCCCACCGGGGTCTCACGTGTACCTGGAAACTCTGGTCCTCACCTGGGCCTCATCTGGACCTAGTGACTCTGGTCCCCACCTGGGCTTCACTTGGATCTGGTGACTCTGGTCCCCACCGGGACTTCACCTGGATCTGGTGACTCTGGTACCCACCTGGACCTCTCCTGGACCTGGTGACTCTCTTTCCAACATGGACCTCACCTGGATCTGGTGTCTCTGGTCCTCAGTTTGGCCTCACTTGGACCTGGTGTCTCTCGTCCCCACTTTGACCTAACTCAGAACTGCTGAATCTTGCCCCACCTAGGCCGCACCCAGACCTGGTGACTCTTGACCCCAGCTATGCCTCAATTCGACCTGATGAATCTGGTCCTCACGTGGGCCTCACATGGACCTGGGACTCAGCTGGATAGAGTGGCTCTGGTTCCCACAAGGGGCTCACCTGATACTGCTGACTGTGGTCTTATTCTATGCCTCACCAGGACCAAGTGATTCTGTTCCCCATCTGGGCCTGCATGGCCCTAGTGACTCTGGTCCTCACCCAGGCATCATTGGGACCTGGATACTCTATTCCACACCTGGGACTCACTTGGACCAGGGACCTCTGGTCCCATTCTGGGCGTCAAAATAACTGGTTACTCTGGTTCCCCCTCTGGGCTTCACCCTTACCTGGTGACACTGGTCACCCCTTGGGCTTCACCTGGGCCTGGTGAGTCTGGTCCTTAGCTGGTCCTCACCTGGATCTGGTGACTGGTCGCCACCTGGGCCTCACCTGGACTTGGTGAATCCTGTACCACCTGCACGTCACCAGGACCTTGTGACTTTGTTCCCTCCTGGACCTCACCTGGATCTGGTGGCTCTGGTTAACATATGGGGCTCTCCTGGACCTGGTTCCTGTGGTCTCCATCTGGCCTCACCTGGAACACAATGACTCTGATCCATATTTGGGCCTCCGCTGGACCTGTTGACTCAGATCCTTACCTAGGCATCATTGGGACCTGGATACTCTCTTATATACCTGGGCCTCACCTGGAACTGGTAACTGTGGTCCCACCTGGGCCTCACCTGGACGAGGTGACTGGTTCCCACAGGGACCTCAACTGGACCTGGTGACTCAGGTCCTCATATGGGCATCATGGGACCTGGTTTCTTAGTTACACATCGGGGACTCACCTGGACCTAGTGTTTCTCGTCCCCCTCTGGGCCTCACTCTGAGGTGGTGACTCTGTTCCCCACCCGGATATCACCAGTACCGGGTGACTCTGGTCCCCTCTGGGACTCCCCCGTAGCTGGGGACACTGGTCTTCAACTGGGCCTCAACAGGAGTTGGTGAATCTACTCCTCACTTAGGCCTCGACTGGACCTTGTGACTCTTTTCGCACCTGGCATCAATGGGACATTGTTACTCTGTTCCCCTCCTGGGCCTCACGTGGACATGATAACTTTCCTCCACACTTTGGCCTCAACTGGTTCTGATGACACTGGTCGCCCCACCTAGGCCTCAATCTGGACCTGGTGACTGTGGTCCCCACCTGGGTCTCACCTGGACCTGGTGACTAAGTTCCCACATTAACCACACCTGGACCTGGTAACTGTGGTGTTCTTGTAGACTCACATATACCTGGTGACTCCTGTCCTCACTAGGGCCTCACTTGGGTCTGGTGACTCTGGCCTGCAGGTTGGCCTCACCTGGACATGGTGAGTGGGGTTGCAACCTGGGCATCACCCATACCTGGTGACTCAGGACCCCACGTGGGCCCCTTGGACCTGGTGAATCTGGTCCGTACCTGGTCCTTTCCCAGACCCGGTGACTCTGGTCACCACCTGGGCCTTACCTGGACCAGGTGAATCCGACCCCATCTGGGCCTCACTCAGTCCTGGTGACTTTGTTCCCCACCTTGACCTGATTGCTGTGGACTCTTTCATGGCCTCACCTGGACCTGGTGACTCTGATCCTATCTGCGTGTCACCCAGACCTGGTGACTCTGGTCCTCACCTGGGCGTCATTGGTACCTGGTGTCTGTGTTCCACACCTGAGCCTCACCTGGACATGAGGCTCTGGGCTCTGGAACCACTCTCGTCCTAACCCTGACCTGGTGACTCTTTCTCCATCTGGATGTCACCTGGACCAGGTGATTCAGGTACCCCTCTAGGCCTCAACCAGTTCTGGTGACTCTGGTACTCAAATGGGCCTCACCTAGACCTATTGAATATGCTCCATCTGGGCCTCATTTGGACCTGGTGACTCTGGTTCCTTCCTGGGCATCATCGGGACATGGATCCACTGCATGACCTGCAGGTTGGCCTCAGCTGGACCTGGTAACTCTGGCCCCTACCTGGGCATCACCGGGACACGGTTCCTCTGCATGGCCTCCAGGTTGGCCTCACCTGGACGTAGTGAGTGGGGTTGCCACCTGGGGCTCACCCATACCTGGAGACACAGGTCCCCACGTGGGCCTCACTTGGACCTGGTGACTCTAGTCCTTACCTGGTCCTCACGCGGACCTGGTAACCCTGGTCACCACCTGGGAATCACCTGGACCTGGTGAATCTGGTCCCCATGTGGGCCTCACACAGTCCTGTTGACTTTCTTCCCCACCTGGACCTGATTGCTGTGGACTCCTTCTTGGCCTCACCTGGAACTGGTGACTCTGATCCTAACTGGACCTCACCCAGATCTGGTGACTCTGGTCCTCACCTGTGGAACATTATGACCTGGATACTCTGTTCCACACCTGAGCCTCACCTGGACATGATGACTCTGGATCCCCTCTGGGCCTCAGCCTGACATGGTGACTCATGTCCCCATCTGGATGTCACCTAGATAAGGTGAATCTGGTACCCCTTTGGCCTCAACTAGCCCTGGTGACCCTGGTCCTCATCAGGGCCTCAACGGGACCTAGTGAATATGCTCCCCACCTGCGCCTCATCTGGACCTGGTGACGCTGGTTCTATCTGGGCAAAATCGGGTCATGGTTACTATGTTCCCCACTGGAACTGACCTGATCCTGGTAACTCTTGCCATGACTTCGGCTTCTCTGTACCAGGTGATTCTGGCTCCAACTGGGCCTCACCTGTAACTGGTGACTCTGATTCTAAGCATGGCCTCACCTGACCTGGTGCCTGTGGTTCCCATCGGGACCTCACCTGGACCTCATGTCTCTGGTCCCACCTGGGCCTCACCAGGTCCTGGTGTCTCTGGTACCCACCTGGGTAGCATCAGGATATGGTTACACTGTTTACTAATAGTGACCCAGGCGGACCTATTAACTCTGGTCTTCACTTGGTCCACACCTGGACGTGGTGACACTGGTGCCCACCAAGGTCTCACCTGGACATGGTGAGTCAGATCCCCACCTGGTCCTCACCTGTAACTGGTGATTCTCGTTCCCACATGGACATTATGTGGAACTGGTGGCTGCAGTGTTTCTAGCTTCTCATGTACCTCGAGAATCTGGTCCGCACCAGGGCCTCACTGGGACCTGGTGAGTGTGGTTGCCACCTGCACCTCACCATGACCTGGTGATTCTGGTCTGCACCTGAGACTACCCTGGATCTTGTGACTGTGGTCCCCACCTGGGCTTCACCTGGATTTGGGGACTCCAGTCCCAATCCGTGGCTCACCTGGCCCTGTTGTCCATGGTCTTCACATGGACCAAATTGGGACCCGTGACTGTGTTCCACAACTGAACCTCACATGGACCAGGTGACTATGGTCCCCCTCTGGGTCTCACCGTGCCCTAGTGACTGTAACCCAAATTTGGCCTGACTTGGACCTGCTGACCCTGGTTGCCAACTGCGCCTGACCTCCAACTGTTGACTCTGGTTCTTTCAAAGGCCTACCCTGTACCTGGTGATCCTGGTCCCCAACTGGGCCTCAGCTGGACATGGTGACTCTTGTCACCACTGGGGACTCACCTGGACAGGCTTACAGTGTTCCACACCTGGGACTCAGGTAGACCTGTTGACCATGTTCCCCAAGCCGGCCTCACGTGGACCTTTTGGCTGTGATCCCCGCCGGGGCATCACGTGTACCTGGTAACTCTTATCCTCACCTGGGCCTCATCTGGAACTAGTGACTCTGGTCCCCACCTGGGCTTCACCTGGATCTGGAGACTCTGCTACCCACCTGGACTTCACATCTATCTGGTGACTCTGGTCCCCACCTGGACCTCTCCTGGACCTGGTGACTCTCTTTCCAACATGGACCTCACCTGGATCTGGTGACTCTTCCTCAGTTTGGCGTCACCTGGACATGCTGTCTCTCGTCCCCACTTTGACCTAACTCCAAACTGCTGAATTTGCCCCACCTAGGCCGCACCCAGACCTGGTGACTCTTGTCCCCAACTATGCCTCAATTCGACCTGATGAATCTGGTCCTCACGTGGGCCTCACATGGACCTGGTACTCAGCTGGAGAGAGTGGCTCTGGTTCCCATAAGGGGCACACCCGATACTGGTGATTGTGGTCTTATTCTATGCCTCACCAGGACCTAGTGATTCTGTTCCCCATCTGGGCCTGCATGGCCCTAGTGACTCTGGTCCTCACCCAGGCATCATTGGGACCTGGATACTCTATTACAAACCTGGGCCTCACTTTGACCCGGGACCTCTGGTCCCATTTTGGGCCTCAAACTAAACTGTTTACTCTGGTTCCCCTCTGGGACTCACCCTTACCTGGAGACTCTGGTCACCTCTTGGGGTTCACTTGGGCCTGGTGAATCCGGTCCTTAGCTTGTCCACATTTGGATCTGGGGACTGGTCGCCACCTGGGCCTCACCTGGACTTGGTGAATCCTGTTGCCACCAGCGCCTCCCCTGGACCTTCTGACTGTGGTCCCACCTGAACCTCCCCTGGATCTGGTGGCTCTGGTTCCCATATGGGGCTCTCCTGGACCTGGTTCCTGTGGTCTGCATCTGGCCTCACCTGGAACACAATGACTCTGATCCATATTTGGGCCTCTCCTGGACCTGTTGACTCTGGTCCTTATCTGGGCATCATTGGGACCTGGATACTCTCTTATATACCTGGGCCTCACCTGGACCTGGTGACTGTGGTCCCACCTGGGCCTCACCTGGACGAGGTGACTGGTTCCCACAGGGACCTCACCTGGACCTGGTGACTCAGGTCCTCATATGGGCATCATGGGACCTGGGTTCTCAGTTCCACATCGGGGACTCATCTGGACCTAGTGATTCTCGTCCACCTCTGGGCCTCACCCTGACGTGGTAACTCAGGTCCCCACTGGATATCACCAGAACCGGGTGACACTGGTCCCCCTTGGGACTCACCCAGAGCTGGGGACACTGATACTCACCTGAGCCTCAACAGCACCTGGTGAATCTACTCCTCACTTATCCCTCGTCTGGACATTGTGACTCTGTTCCCACCTAGCATCTTTGTGACATGGTAACTCTGTTCCCCACCTGGGCCTCACATGGACATGATAACTTTGCTCCACACTTTGGCTTCAACTGGTCCTGATGACTCTGGTCCCCCGACATAGGCCTCAATCTGGACCTGGTGACTGTGGTACCCACATGGGTCTCACCTGGACCTGGTGACTCTCGTTCCCACATGAACCACACCAGGATCTGGTGACTGTGTTGTTCTTCTAGAATCACTTTTAACTGGTGACTCCAGTCCCCACTAGGGCCTCACGTGGATCGGGTGACTTGGCCTGCAGGTTGGCCTCACATGGACCTGGTTAGTGGGGATGCCACTTGGGCCTCATCCATACCTGGTGACTCAGGTCTCCACGTGGGCCTCTTGGACCTGGTGAATCTGGTCCTTACCTGGTCCTCTCCCAGACCCGGGGACTCTGGTTACCACCTGGGCCTCACCTGGACCTAGTGAATCCGAACCCATCTGTGCCTCACTCAGTCCTGGTGACTTTGTTCCCCACCTTGACCTGATTGCTGTGGACTCTTTCATGGCCTCACCTGGACCTGGTGACTCTGATCCTATCTGCGTGTCACCCAGACCTGGTGACTCTGGTCCTCACCTGGGCGTCATTGATACCTGGTGACTCTGTTCCACACCTGAGCCTCACCTGGACATGAGGCTCTGGACTCTGGAACCACTCTGGTCCTAACCCTGACCTGGTGACTCTGGTCTCCATCAGGATGTCACATGGACCAGGTAATTTTGGTACCCCTCTAGGCCTCAACCAGTTCTGGTTACTCTGGTCCTCAACTGGGCCTCACGTGGACCTATTGAATATGCTCCATCTGGGCCTCTTTTGGACCTCTTGACTCTGGTCCCTACCTGGGCATCATCGGGACATGGATCCACTGCATGACCTGCAGTTTGGCCTCCGCTGGACCTGGTAACTCTGGCCCCTACCTGGGCATCACCGGGACACGGTTCCTCTGCATGGCCTCCAGGTTGGCCTCACCTGGACCTAGTAAGTGGGGTTGCCACGTGTGCCTCACCCATACCTGGTGACACAGGTCCCCACGTGGGCCTCACTTGGACCTGATGAATCTGGTCCTTACCTGGTCCTCACCCGGACCTGGTAACCCTGGTCACCACCTGGGAATTGCCTGGACCTGGTGAATCTGGTCCCCATCTGGGCCTCACCCAGTCCTGGTGACTTTCTTCCCCACCTGGACCTGATTGCTGTGGACAACTTCTTGGCCTCACCTGGAACTGGTGACTCAGATCCTAACTGGGCCTCACCCAGATCCTGTGACTCTGGTCCTCACCTATGGACCATTATGACCTGGATACTCTGTTCCACACCTGAGCATCACCTGGACATGATGACTCTGGATCCCCTCTGGGCCTCACCCTGACATGATGGCTCTGGTCCCCATCCGGATGTCACCTAGACTAGGTGAATCTGGTATCCCTCTAGGCCTCAACTGACCTGGTGACTCTGGTCCTGAACTGGGCCTCACGGGGACCTAGTGAACATGCTCCCAACCTTGCGCCTCATCTGGACCTGTTGACTCTGGTTCTACCTGGGCATCATCGAGACATGGTTACTCTATTCCCCACTGGGATTGACCTGATCCTGGTAAATCTGGTCCTGACTTTGGTCTCTTCTCTACCAGGTGACTCTGGCTCCACCTGGGCTTCACCTATAACTGGTGACTCTGATCCTTTTTTTTTAAAACATTTTTTTTATTTTTTTAATTTATTTATGATAGGCACACAGTGAGAGAGAGAGAGGCAGAGACACAGGCAGAGGGAGAAGCAGGCTCCATGCACCGGGAGCCCGATGTGGGATTCGATCCCGGGTCTCCAGGATCGCGCCCTGGGTCAAAGGCAGGCGCCAAACCGCTGCGCCACCCAGGGATCCGCTGGTGACTCTGATCCTAAGCATGGCCTCACCTGACCTGGTGACTGTGGTTCCCATCGGGACCTCACCTGGACCTCATTTCTCTGGTTCCACCTGGGCCTCACCAGGACCTGGTGTCTCTGGTACCCACCTGGGTAGCATCAGGATATGGTTACACTGTTCACTAACAGTGACCCAGCTGAACCTATTAACTCTGGGCTTCACCTGGGCCACACCTGGACATGGTGACACTGGTTCCCACATGGGCCTCACCTGGACATTGTAAGTCGGATCCCCAACTGGTCCTCACCTGTAACTGGTGATTCTCATTCCCACATGGAATCATGTGGACCTGGTGGCTACAGTGTTTCTAACTTCTCATGTACCTCGTGACTCTGGTCCCCACCAGGGCCTCACCGGGATCTGGTGAGTGTGGTTGTCACCTGCACCTCTCCTGAACCTGGTGATTCTGGTCTGCACCTGAGGCTACCCTGGCTCTGGTGACTGTGGTCCCCACCTGGGCTTCACCTAGAATTGGGGACCCCGGTCCCATCTGGGCCTCACCTGGCCCTGTTGACCATGGTCCTCAACTGGGCAAAATTGGGACACGGTGTCTGTGTTCCACAACTGGACCTCATCTGGACCAGGTGACTATGGTCCCCCTCTGGGTCTCACCGTGCCCTAGTGACTGTGAACCCCACTTTGGCCTGACTTGGATCTGCTGACCCTGGTTGCCACCTGCGCCTTACCTCGAACTGTTGACTCTGGTTCTTTCAAGGGCCTCCTCTGTACCTGGCCTGGTCCCCACCTAGGCCTCACCTGGACGTGGTGACTCTTGTCACCACCGCGGACTCTCCTGGACCTGCTTACTGTGTTCAACACCTGGGTCTCAATTAGACCTCTAACCATGGTCACAATGCCGGCCTCACCTGGACCTGTTGCCTCTGATCCCCACCGGGGTCTCACATGTACCTGGTAACTCTGGTCCCCACATGGGCTTCACTTCGATCTGGTGGCTCTGGTCCCCACCTGGATTTCACCTGGAACTGGTGACTCTGGTCCACACCTGGACCTCTCCTGGACCTGGTGACTCTCTTTCCAACATGGACCTCACTTGGATCTGGTGACTCTGATCCTCAGTTTGGCCTCACCTGGAACTCGTGTCTCTCGTCCCCACTTTGATCTAACTCAGAACTGCTGAATCTTGCCCCACCTAGGCCACACCCAGACCTGGTGACCCTTGTCCCCAGCTATGCCTCAATTCGACCTGATGAATCTGGTCCTCACGTGGGCTTCACATGGACCTGGGACTCAGCTAGATAGAGTGACTCTGGTTCCCAAAAGGGGCTCACCTGATACTGGTGACTGTGGTCTTATTCTATGCCTCACTAGGACCTAGTGATTCTGTTCCCCATCTGGGCTTGCATGGCCCTAGTGACTCTGGTCCTCACACAGGCATCAACAGGAACCTGGATACTCTATTCCACAATTGGGCCTCACTTTCACCAGAGACCTATGCTCCCATTCTGGGCCTCAAACTAAACTGGTTACTCTGGTTCGCCCTCTGGGCCTCACCCTTACCTGGTGATCTGGTCACCCCTTGGGCTTCACTTGTGCCTGGTGAATCTGGTCCTTAGCTGGTCCGCACGTGGATCAGCTGACTGGTCGCCACCTGGGCCTCACCTGGACTTGGTGAATCCTGTTGCCACCTGCGCCTCACCTGGACCTTGTGACTGTGGTCCCACCTGGACCTCACCTGGATCTGGTGGCTCTGGTTCCCATATGGGGCTCTCCTGGACCTGGTTCCTGTGGTCTCCATCTGGCCTCACCTGCAACACAATGACTGTGATCCATATTTGAGCCTCTCCTGGACCTTGACTCAGGTCCTTATTTGGGCATCATTGGGACCTCGATACTCTCTTATATACCTGGGCCTCACCTGGACCTGGTGACTGTGGTCCCACCCGGGCCTCACCTGGACGAGGTGACTGGTTCCCACAGGGACCTCACCTGGACCTGGTGACTCAGGTCCTCATATGGGCATCATGGGACCTGGTTTCTCAGTTCCACATTGGGGCCTCACCTGGACCTACTGATTCTAGTCCCCCACTGGGCCTCACCCTGAGGTGCTGACTCTGGTCCCCACCAGGATATCACCAGAACTGGGTGACTCTGGTCCCCCTCTGGGACTCACCCGGACCTGGGGTCACTGGTCCTCAACTGGTCCTCAAGAGGACCTGGTGAATCTACTCCTCACTTAGGCCTCATCAGGACCTTGTGACTCTTTTCCCACCTGGCATCAATGGGACATGGTTACTCTGTTCCCCTCCTGGGCCTCACCTGGACATGATAACTTTGCTCCACACTTTGGCCTCAACTGGTCCCAATGACTCTGGTCCCCCCACCTAGTCCTCAATCTGGACCTGGTGACTGTGGTCCCCACCTGGGTCTCACCTGGACCTGGTGACTCTCGTTCCCACATGAACCACACCTGGACCTGGTCACTGTGGTGTTCTTGTAGACTCACATTTACCTGGTGACTCCTGTCCCCACTAGGCCCTCACCTGGATCTGGTGACTCTGGCCTACAGGTTGGACTGACCAGGACCTGGTGAGTAGGGTTGCCACCTGGGCCTCAACCATACCTGGTGACTCAGGTCCCCACGTGGGCCTCTTGGACCTGGTGAATCTGGTCCTTACCTGGTCCTCTCCCAGACCCTGGGACTCTGGTCACCACCTGGTCCTCACCTGGACCTGGTGAATCTGGTCCCCATCTGGGCCGCACCCAGTCCTGTTGACTTTGTTCCCCACCTGGACCTGATTGCTGTAGACTCTTTCTTGGCCTCACCTGGAACTTGTGACTCTGATCCTATCTGCGTGTCACCCATACCTGGTGACTCTGGTCCTCACCTGGGCATCAATGGTACCTGGTGACTCTGTTCCACACCTGAGCCTCACCTGTACATGATGACTCTGGAAACACTCTGGGCCTCACCCTGACCTAGTGACTCTGCTCCCCATCTGGATGTCACCTGGACCAGGTGTTTCTGGTACGGCTCTAGGCCTCAAACAGATCTGGTGACTCTTGTCCTCAACTGGTCCTCACCTGGATCTAGTGAATATGCTCCATCTGGGCCTCATTTGGACCTGGTGACTCTGGTTCCTACCTGGGCATCATCGGGACATGGTTCCACTGAATGGCCTGCAGGTTAGCCTCACCTGGACCTGGTGACTCTGATCCCTACCTGGGCATCATCGGGACATGGTTCCATAGCTTGGCCTGCAGGTTGGCCTCACCTGGACCTGGTAACTCTGGTTCCTACCTGGGCATCATCGGGACATGTTCCACTGCATGGCCTGCAGGTTGGCCTCACCTGGAGCTGAGAACTCTAGTCCCTCCCTGGGAATCACGAGGACATGGTTCCTCTCCATGGCCTGCAGGTTGGCCTCACCTGGACCTGGTGAGAGGGGTTGTCTCCTGGGCTTCACCCATGCCTGGTGACACAGGTCCCCACGTGGGCCTCACTTAGACCTGGTGAATCTGGTCCTTACCTGGTCCTCACCCGGAACTCGTAACTCTGTTCACCACCTGGGAATCACCTGGACCTGGTGAATCTGGTTCCCATCTGGGCCTCACCCAGTCCTCGGGTCTTTGTGCCCCACCTGGACCTGATTGCTGTGGACTCTTTCTTGGCCTCACCTGGAACTGGTGACTCTGATCCTATCTGTGCGTCACCCAGACCTGGTGACTCTGGTCCTCACCTGGACATCATTGGTACCTGGTGACTCTGTTCCACACCGGAGCCTCACCTGGACATGATGACTCTGTATCCCCTCTGGGCCTCACCCTGACATGGTGACTCTGGTCCCCATCTGGATGTCACCTAGACCAGGTGAATCTGGTATCCCTCTACCCCTCAACTAGACCTGGTTACTCTGGTCCTCAACTGGGCCTCACCGGGACCTTGTAAATATGCTCCCCAACTGTGCCTCATCTGGACCTGGTGAGTCTGGTTCTACCTGGGCATTATCGGGACATGGTTACTGTATTCCCCACTGGGACTGACCTGATCCTGGTAACTCTGGTCCTGTTTTGGGCTCTTCTGTACCAGGTGACTCTGGGTCCATCTTGGGTTCACCGGTAGTTGGTGACTCTGATTCTAAGCATGGCCTCACCTGACCTGGTGACTGTGGTTCCCATCGGGACATCACCTGGACCTCGTGTCTCTGGTCCCACCTGGGCCTCACCAGGCCCTGGTGTCTCTGGTACAAACCTGGGTAGCATCAGGATACGGTTACACTGTTCACTAACAGTGACCCAGACGGACCTATTAACTCTGGTCTTCACCTTGGCCACACCTGGACATGTTGACACTGGTCCCCACCTGGGACTCACCTGACGTGGTGACTCTTGTCACCACCGGGGACTCACCTGGACCTGCTTATTGTGTTCCACACCTGGGCCTAAGTAGACCTGTTGACCATGGTCCCCAAGCCGGCCTCACATTGACCTGTTGCCTCTGATCCCACCGGGGCCTCACGTGTATCTGGTAACTCTGGTCCTCACCTGGGCGTCACCTGGACCTAGTGACTCTGGTCCCCACCTGGGCTTCACCTGGATCTGGTGACTCTGGTCCCCACCTGGTCTTCACTTGGATCTGGTGACTCTGGTCCCCACCTGGACCTCTCCTGGACCTGGTGACTCTCTTTCCAACATGGACCTCACCTGGATCTGGTGACTCTGGTCCTCAGTTTGGCCTCACCTGGACCTAGTGTCTTTCGTCCCCACTTTGACGTAACTCAGAACTGCTGAATCTTGCCCCACCTAGGCCGCACCCAGACCTGGTGACTCTGGTCCCCATCTATGCCTCAATTTGACCTGATGAATCTGGTTTTCACGTGGGCCACACATGGACCTGAAACTCAGCTGGATAGAGTAGCTCTGATTCCCACAAGGGGCTCAGGTGATACTGGTGACTGTGGTCTTATTCTATGCCTCATCAGGACCTAGTGATTCTGTTCCCCATCTGGGCCTGCATGGCCCTAGTGACTCTGGTCCTCACCCAGGCATTATTGGGACCTGGATACTCTATTCCACACCTGGGCCTCACTTTGACCAGGGAACTCTGGTCCCATTCTGGGCCTCAAACTAAACTGGTTATTCTGGTTCCCCCTCTGGGCCTCACCCTGACTTGGTGACTCTGGTCCCCATCTGGATGTCACCTGGACCAGGTGATTCTGGTACCCCTCTAGGCCTCAACCAGATCTGGTGACTCTGGTCCTCAACTGAGCCTCACCTGGACCTAATGAATATGATCCATCTGGGCCTCATTTTTACCCTGTGACTCTGGTCGCTACCTGGGCATCATCGGGACATGGTCCCACTGCAAGGCCTGCAGGTTGGCCTCACATGGACCTCGTGAGTGGGGTTGACACCTGGGGCTCCCCCATACCTTGTGACTCAGGTCCCCACGTGGGCCTCTTCACCTGGTGAATCTGATCCTCTTTTTTTTTTTTTTAAGATTTTATTTATTTATTCATGATAGTCACAGAGAGAGAGAGAGAGAGGCAGAGACACAGGCAGAGGGAGAATCAGGCTCCATGCACCGGGAGCCCGACGTGGGATTCGATCCCGGGTCTCCAGGATCGCGCCCTGGGCCAAAGGCAGGGGCCAAACGGCTGCGCCACCCAGGGATCCCAGGTGAATCTGATCCTCAACTGGTCCTCTCCCAGACCCGGGGACTCTGGTCGCCACATGGTCCTCACCTGGACCTGGTGAATCTGGTCCCCCTCTGGGCCACACCCAGTCCTGGTGACTTTGTTCCCCACCTGGACCTGATTGCTGTGGACTCTTTCTTGGCCTCACCTGGAACTGGTGACTCTGAACCTATCTGCGCGTCACCCAGACATGGTGACTCTGGTCCTCACCTGGGCATCATTTTACCTGGTGACTCTGTTCCACACCTGAGCCTCACCTGGACATGATGACTCTGGAACCTCTCTGGGCCTCACCCTGACCTGGTGACTCTGGTCCCCATCTGGATGTCACCTGGACCAGGTGATTCTGGTACCCCTCTTGGCCTCAACCAGATCTTGTGTCTCTGGTCCTCAACTGGGCCTCACCTGGACCTAGTGAATATGCTCCATCTGGCCTCATCTGGATATGGTGACTCTGGTCCCCACCTGGACCTCTCCTGGACCTGGTGACTCTCTTTCCAACATGGACCTCACCTGGATCTGGTGACTCTGGTCCTCAGTTTGGCCTCACCAGGACCTGGTTTCTCTGGTACCCACCTGAGTAGCATCAGGATATGGTTACACTGTTCAATAACAGTGACCCAGCCGGACCTATTAACTCTAGTCTTCACCTGGGCCACACCTGGACATGGTGACACTGGTTCCCACCTGGATCTCACCTGGACATGGTGAGTCGGATCCCCACCTGGTCCTCACCTGTAACTGGTGATTCTCCTTTCCACATGGACATCATGTGGATCTGGTGCCTGTAGTGTTTCTAGCTTCTCATGTACCTCGTGACTCTCGTCCCAACCAGGGCCTCACCGGGACCTGGTGAGTGTGGTTGCGACCTGCACCTCACCTGGACCTGGTGATTCTGGTCTGTACCCGAGACTACCCTGGATCTGGTGACTGTGGTCCCCACCTGGGCTTCACCAGAATTTGGGGTTTCCGGTCCCCATCTGGGTCTCACCTGGCCCTGTTGACCATGGTCCTCGACTGAGCAAAATTGGGACCGGGTGACTGTGTTCCACAAGTGGACCTCACCTGGACCACGTGACTCTGGTCCCCCTCTGTGTCTCACCGTTCCCTAGTGACTGTGAACCCCACTTTGGCCTGATTTGGACCTTCTGACCCTGGTTGCCACCTGCGCCTGACCTCGAACTGTTGACTCTTGTTCTTTGAAGGGCCTCTCCTGTACCTGGTGATCCTGGTCCCCACCTGGGCCTCACCTGACGTGGTGACTCTTGTCACCACCGGGGACTCTCCTGGACCTGGTGACTCTCTTTCCAATATGGACCTCACCTAGATCTGGTGACTCGGGTATTCACTTTGGCCTCACCTGTACCTGGTGTCTCTCGTCCCCACTTTGACCTAACTCAGAACTGCTGAATCTTGCCACACCTAGGCCGCACCCAGACCTGGTGACCCTTGTCCCGAACTATGCCTCAATTTCACCTGATGAATCTGGTCCTCACGTGGGCTTCACATGGACGTGGGACTCAGCTGGATAGAGTACCTCTGGTTCCCACAAGGGGCTCACCTGATACTGGTGACTGTGGTCTTATTCTATGCCTCACCAGGACCTAGTGATTCTGTTCCCCATCTGGGCCTGCATGGCCCTAGTGACTCTGGTCCTCACCCAGGCATCATTGGGACCTGGATACTCTATTCCACACCTGCGTCTCACTTTCACCAGAGACCTCTGGTCCCATTCTGGGCCTCAAACTAAACTGGTTACTCTGGTTCCCCCTCTGGGCCTCACCCTTACCTGGTGACTCTGGTTGCCACCTGGGACTCACCTGGACTTGGTGAATCCTGTTGCCACCTGCGCCTCACCTGAACATTGTGACTGTGGTCCCACCTGGACCTCACCTGGATCTGGTGACTCTGATTCCATATGGGGCTCTCCTGGACCTGGTTCCTGTGGTCTCCATCTGGACTCACCTGGAACACAATGACTCTGATCCATATTTGGGCCTCTCCTGGACCTGTTGACTCTGGTCCTTACCTTGGCATCATTGTGACCTGGGTACTCTCTTATATCCCTGGGCCTCACCTGGACCTGGTGACTGTGGTCCCACCTGTGCTTCACCTGGAAGAGGTGACTGGTTCCTACAGGGACCTCACCTGGACCTGGTGACTCAGGTCCTCATACGGGCATCATGGGACCTCGATCCTCAGTTCCACATCGGGGCCTCACATGGACCCAGTTATTCTCATCCCCCTCTGGGTCTCACCCTGACGTGGTGACTCTGATCCCCACCTGGATATCAGCAGAACCGGGTGATTCTGGTCCCCCTCTGGGAATCACCTGGAGCTGGGGACACTGGCCCTCAACTGGGCCTCAACAGGACGTGGTTAATCTACTCCTCACTTAGTCTTCGTCTGAACCTTGTGACTCTTTTCCCACCTGGCATCAATGGGACATGGTTACTCTGTTCCCCACCTTGGCCTCACCTGGACATGATAACTTTGCTCCACACTTTGGCCTCAACTGGTCCTGATGACTCTGTTTCCCGCACTTAGGCCTCATTCTGGACCTGTTGACTGTGGTTCCCACGTGGGTCTCACCTGGTCCTGGTGACACTCATTCCCACATTAACCACACCTGGACCTGGTGACTGTGGTGCTCTTGTAGACTCACATTTACCTGGCGTCTACGGTCCCCTCTAGGGCCTCACCTGGATCTCGTGACTCTGGTCTGCAGGTTCGCCTCACTTGGACCTGGTGAGTGGGGTTGCCTCCTGGGCCTCACCCAAACCTGGTGACACAGGTCCCCACGTGGGCCTCTTGGACCTGTTAATCTGTTCCTTACCTGGTCCTCTCCCAGACCCGGGGACTCTGGTCCCCAACTGGGCCTCACCTGGACCTGGAGAATCTGTTCCCCATCTGGGCCTCACCCAGTCCTGGTGACTTTGTTCCCCACCTGGACCTCATTGCTGTGGACTCTTTCTTGGACTCAACTGGAACTGGTGACTCTGATCCTATCTGCGCGTCACCCAGACCTGGTGACTCTGGTCCTCACCTGGGCATCAACGGGACCTAGTGAATATGCTCCCCACCTGTGCCTCATCTGGACCTGGTGACGCTGGTTCTATCTGGGCATCATCGGGACATGGTTACTCTGTTCCACACTGGGACTGACCTGATCCTGGTAACTCTGGCCATGATTTTGGCCTCTCTGTACCAGGTGACTCTGTCTCCACATGGGCCTCACCTGTAACTGGTGACTCTGATCCTATGCATGGCCTCACCAGACCTGGTGACTGTGGTTCCCATCGGGACCTCACCTTGTCCTCATGTCTCTGGTCCCACCTGGGCCTCACCAGGGCCTAGTGTCTCTGGTACCCACCTGGGTTGCATCAGGATATGGTTACACTGTTCACTAACAGTGACCCTGCCGGACCTATTAACTCTGGTCTTCACCTGGGCCGCACCTGGACAAGGTGACACTGGTTCCAACCTGGGTCTCACCTGGACATGGTGAGTCGGATCCCCACCTGGTCCTCACCTGTAACTGGTGTTTCTCGTTCCCACATGGCATCATGTGGACCTGGTGGCTGCAGTGTTTCTAGCTTCTCATGTACCTCGTGACTCTGGTCCGCACCAGGGCCTCACCGGGACCTGGTGAGTGTGGTTGCCACCTGCATCTCACCTGCACCTGGTGATTCTGGTTTGCACCTGAGACTACCCTGGATCTAGTGACTGTGGTCCCCACCTGGGCTTCACCTGGATTTGGGGACCTCGGTCCCCATCTGGGCCTCAACTGGCCCTGTTGACCATGGTCCTCAACTGGGCAAAATTGGGTCGCGGTGACTGTGTTCCACAAATGGAACTCACCTGAACCACGTGACTCTGCTTCCCTTCTGGGTCTCACCGTGCCCTAGTGACTGTGAACCCCACTTTGGCCTGACTTGGACCAGCTAACCCTGGTTGGAACCTGCGCCTGACGTCGAACTGTTGTCTCTTGTTCTTTCAAGGGCCTCCCCTGTACCTGGTGATCCTGGTTCCCATCGGTCCTCACCTGGACGTGGTGACTCTTGTCACCCCTGGGGACTCACATGGACCTGCTTACTGTGTTCCACACCTGGGCCTCAATAGACCTGTTGACCATGGTCTCCAAGTCGGCCTTACATTGACCTGTATCCTATGATCCCCACCGGGGCCTCACGTGTACATGGTAACTCTGGTCCTCACCTGGGCCTCATCTGGACCTAGTGACTCTGGTCCCCACCTGGGCTTCACCTGGATCCGGTGACTCTGGTCCCCACCTGGACTTCACCTGTATCTGGTGACGCTGATACCCAGCTGGACCTCTCCTGGACCTGGTGACTCTCTTTCCAACATGCACCTCACCTGGATCTGGTGACTCTGGTCCTCAGTTTGTCCTCACCTCGACCTGGTGTCTCTCGTCCCCACTTTGACCTAACTCAGAACTGCTGAATCTTCCCCCACCTAGGCCGCACACAGACCTGGTGACTCTTGTCCCCAGCTATGCCTCAATTCGACCTGTTGAATCTGGTCCTCACGTGGGCCTCACATGGACCCGGGACTCAGCTGGATAGAGTGGCTCTGGTTCCCACAAGGGGCTCACCTGATACTGCTGACTGTGATCTTAGTCTATGCCACACCAGGACCTGGTGATTCTGTTCCCCATCTGGCCCTGCATAGCTCTAGTGACTCTGGTCTTCACCCAGGCATCATTGGGACCTGGATACTCTATTTCACACCTGGGCCTCACTTTGACTAGGGATCGCTGGTCCCATTCTGGGCCTCAAATTAACTGGTTACTCTGGTTTCCCCTCTGGGCCTCACCCTTACCTTGTGACTCTGGACACCCCTTGGGCTTCACTTGGGCCTGGTGAATCTGGTCCTTAGCTGGTCCGCACCTGGATGTGGTGACTGGTCGCCACCTGGGCCTCACCTGGACTTGGTGAATCCTGTTGCCACCTCGCCTCACCTGGACCTTGTGACTGTGGTCCCACCTGGACCTCACCTGGATCTGGTGGCTCTGGTTAACATATGGGGCTCTCCTGGACCTGGTTCCTGTGGTCTCCATCGGGCCTCACCTGTAACACAATGACTCTGATCCATATTTGTGCCTCTCCTGGACCTGTTGACTCTGGTCCTTACCTGGAAATCATTGGGAGCTGGATACTCTCTTATATACTTGGGCCTCACCTGGACCTGGTGACTGTGGTCCCACCTGGGCCTCACCTAGACGAGGTGACTGGTTCCCACAGGGACCTCACCTGGACCTGGTGACTCAGGTCCTCATATGGGCATCATGGGACCTGTTTTCTCAGTTCCACATCGGGGCCTCACCTGGACCTAGTGATTCTCATCTCACTCTGGGCCTCACCATGACGTGGTGACTCTGGTACCCACCTGGACATCACCAGAACCGGGTGACTCTGGTCCCCCTCTGGGACTCACCCGGAGCTGGGGACACTGGTCCTCAACTGGGCCTCAACAAGACCTGGTGAATGTACTCCTCACTTAGGCCTCGTCTGGACTTTGTGACTCTCTTCCCACCTGGCATCAATGGGACATGGTTACTCTGTTCCCTACTTGGGCCTCACCTGGACATGATAACTTTGCTCAACACTTTGGCCTCAACTAGTCCTGATGAATCTGGTCCCCCCACCTAGGCCGCAATCTGGACCTGGTGACTGTGGTCCCCAACTGGGTCTCACCTGGAACTGGGGACTCTCGTTACCACATGAACCACACCTGGACCTGGTGACTGCGGTGTTCTTGTAGACTCATATTTACCTGGTGACTCCGGTCCCCACTAGGGCCTCACCTGGATCTGGTGACTCTGGCCTGCAGGTTGGCCTCACCTGGACCTGGTGAGTGGGGTTGCCACCTGGGCCTCACCCATACCTGGTGACTCAGGTCCCCACGTGGGCCTCTTGGACCTGGTGAATCTGGTCCTTACCTGGTCCCCTCCCAGACCCGGGGACTCTGGTCACCACCTGGGCCTCACCTGGACCTGGTGAATCTGGTCCCCATCTGGGCCTCACCCAGTCTTGGTGACTTTGTTCGCCACCTGGATCCGAATGCTGTGGACTCTTTCTTGGCCTCACCTGGAACTGGTGACTCTGATCCTATCTGCGCGTCTCCCAGACCTGGTGACTCTGGTCCTCACCTGGGCATTATTGGTACCTGGTGACTCTGTTCCACACCTTATGCTCACCTGGACATGATGACTCTGGAACCTCTCTGCGCCTCACCCTGACCTGGTGACTCTGGTCCCCATCTGGATGTCACCTGAACCAGGTGATTCTGGTACCCCTCTAGGCCTCAACCAGATATGGTGACTCTGGTCCTCAACTGGGCCTCACCTCGACCTAGTGAATATGCACCACCTGGGCCTCATTTGGACCTGATGACTCCGGTCCCTACCTGGGCATCATCGGGACATGGTTCCACTGCATGGCCTGCAGGTTGGCCTCACCTGGACCTGGTGAGAGGGGTTGTCACTTGGGCCTCACACATGCCTGTTGACACAGGTCCCCACGTGGGCCTCACTTGGACCTGGTGAATCTGGTCCTTACCTGGTCCTCACCCGGAACTCGTAACTCTGTTCACCACCTGGGAATCACTTGGACCTGGTGAATCTGGTCCCCATCTGGGCCTCACCCAGTCCTCGGGACTTGTTCCCCACCTGGACCTGATTGCTGTGGACTCTTTCTTGGCCTCACCTGGAACTAGTGACTCTGATCCTATCTTCGGCTCACCCAGACCTGGTGACTCTGGTCTTCACTTGTGCATCATTGGTACCTGGTGACTCTGTACCACACCTGAGCCTCACCTGGACATGATGACTCTGGAACCTTTCTGGGCCTAACCCTGACATGGTGACTCTGGTCCCCATCTGGATGTTACCTGGACCAGGTGTTTCTGGTACCCCTCTAGGCCTCAACCAGATCTGGTGACTCTGGTCCTCAACTGGGCCTCACTGGGACCTAGTTATCATGCTCCCCACCTGCGCCCCATCTGGACCTGGTGATCTGGTTCTACCTGGGCATCATCGGGACATGGTTACTCTATTCCCCACTCGGACTGACCTGATCCTGGTAACTCTGGTCCGGACTTTGTCCTCTTCTGTACCAAGTGACTCTGGCTCCACCTGGGCCACACCTGTAACTGGTGACTCTGATCCTAAGCATGGCCTCACCTGACCTGGTGACTGTGGTTCCCATCAGGACCTCACCTGGACCATAGGTCTCTGGTCCCACCTGGGCCTAACCAGGGCCTGGTGTCTCTGGTACCCACCTGGGTAGCATCAGGATATGGTTACACTGTTCACTAACAGTGACACAGCCGGACCTATTAACTCTGGACTTCCCCTGGCCACACCTGGACATGGTGACACTGGTTCCCACCGGGGTCTCACCTGGACTTGGTGACTCGGATCCCCACCTGGTCGTCCCCTGTAACTGGTGATTCTCGTTTCCACATGGACATCATGTAGACCTGGTGGCTGCAGTGTTTCTAGCTTCTCATGTACCTCGTGACTCTGATCCCCACCAGGGCCTCACCGGGACCTCTTCAGTGTGGTTGCCACCTGCATCTCACCTGCACCTGGTGATTCTGGTCTGCACCTGAGACTACCCTGGATCTAGTGACTGTGGTCCCCACCTAGGCTTCACCTGGATTTGGGGACTCCGTTCCCCATCTGGGGCTCACCTGGCCCTGTTGACCATGGTCCTCAACTGGGCAAAATTGGGACCCGGTGACTGTGTTCCACAACTGGACCTCACCTGGACCAGGTGACTCTGGTCCCCCTCTGGGTCTCACCATGTCCTAGTGCCTGTGAACCCCACTTTGGCATGACTTGGACCTGCTGACCCTGGTTGCCACCTGCGCCTGACCTCGAACTGTTGGCTCTGGTTCTTTCAAGGGCCTCCCGTGCACCTGGTGAACCTGGTCCCCACCTGGGCCTCACCTGGACGTGGTGACTCTTGTCACCACCCGGGACTCACTTGGACCTGCTTACTGTGTTCCACACCTGGGCCTCAAGTCGACCTGTTGACCATGGTCCCCAAGCCCGCCTCACATGACCCTGTTGCCTCTGATACCCACCGGTGCTCACGTGTACCTGGTAACTCTGGTCCTCACCTGGGCCTCATCTGGACCTAGTGACTCTGGTCCCCACCTGGGCTTCACCTGTATCTGGTGACTCTGTTACCCACCTGGACCTCTCCTGGACCTGGTGACTCTCTTTCCAACATGGACCTCACCGGGATCTGGTGCCTCTGGTCCTCAGTTTGTCCTCACCTGGACCTGGTGTCTCTCGTCCCCACTTTGACCTAACTTAGAACTGCTGAATCTTGCCCCACCTAGGCCGCACCCAGACCTGGTGACTCTTGTCCCCAGCTATGCTTCAATTCGACCTGTTGAATCTGGTCCTCACGTGGGCCTCACATGGACCTGGGACTCAGCTGGATAGAGTGGCTCTGGTTCCCACAAGGGGCTCACCTGATACTGTTGACTGTTATCTTAGTTTATGCCACACCAGGACCTGGTGATTCTGTTCCCCATCTGGGCCTGCATGGCTCTAGTGACTCTGGTCCTCACCCAGGCATCATTGGGACCTGGATACTCTATTCCACACCTGGGCCTCACTTTGACTAGGGATCATGGTCCCATTCTGGGCCTCAAATTAACTGGTGACTCTGGTTCCCCCTCTGGGCCTCACCCTTACCTGGTGACTCTGGACACCCCTTGGGCTTCACTTGGGCCTGGTGAATCTGGTCCTTAGCTGGTCCGCACCTGGATGTGGTGACTGGTCGCCACCTGGGCCTCACCTGGACTTGGTGAATCCTGTTGCCACCTGCGCCTCACCTGGACCTTGTGACTGTGGTCCCACCTGGACCTCACCTGGATCTGGTGGCTCTGGTTAACACTGGGACTCTCCTGGACCTGGTTCCTGTGGTCTCCATCTGGCCTCACCTGGAACACAATGACTCTGATCCATATTTGGGCCTCTCCTGGACCTGTTGACTCTGGTCCTTACCTGGAAATCATTGGGAGCTGGATACTCTCTTATAACTTGGGCCTCACCTGGAACTGGTGACTGTGGTCCCACCTGGGCCTCACCTGGACGAGGTGACTGGTTCCCACAGGGACCTCACCTGGACGTGGTGACTCAGGTCCTCATATGGGCATCATGGGACCAGGTTTCTCAGTTCCACATTGGGGCCTCTCCTGGACCTAGTGATTCTCGTCTCTCTCTGGGCCTCACCCTGACGTGGTGACTCTGGTCCCCACCTGGACATCACCAGAACCGGGTGACTCTGGTCCCCCTCTGGGACTCACCCGGAGCTGGGGACACTGGTCCTCAACTGGGCCTCAACAGGACCTGGTGAATCTACTCACCACTTAGGCCTCGTCTGGACCTTGTGACTCTTTTCTCACCTGACATCAATGGGACATGGTTACTCTGTTCCCTACTTGGGCCTCACCTGGACATGACAACTTTGCTCCACACTTTGGCCTCAACTGCTCCTGATGAATCTGGTCCCCCCACCTAGGCCTCAATCTGGACCTGGTGACTGTTGTCCCCAACTGGGTCTCACCTGGACCTGGGGACTCTCGTTCCCACATGAAACACACCTGGACCTGGTGACTGTGGTGTTCTTGTAGACTCACATTTTCCTGGTGACTCCGGTCCCCACTAGGGCCTCACCTGGATCTGGTGACTCTGGCCTGCAGGTTGGCCTCACCTGGACCTTGAGAGTGGGGTTGCCACTTGGACCTCACTCATACCTGGTGACTCAGGTCCCCACGTGGGCCTCTTGGACCTGGTGAATCTGGTCCTTACCTGGTCCTCTCCCAGACCCGGGGACTCTGGTCACCACCTGGGCCTCACCTGGACCTGGTGAATCTGGTCCCCATCTGGGCCTCACCCAGGCCTGCTGACTTGTTTCCCACCTGGATCTGATTGCTCTGGACTCTTTCTTGGCCTCACCTGGAACTGGTGAATCTGATCCTATCTGCGTGTCACCCAGACCTGGTGACTCTGGTCATCACCTGGCAATTATTGGTACCTGGTGACTCTGTTCCACACCTTAGGCTCACCCGGACATGATGACTCTGGAACCTCTATGGGCCTCACCCTGACCTGGTGACTCTGGTCCCCATCTGGATGTCACCTGAACCAGGATATTCTGGTACCCCTCTAGGCCTCAGCCAGATCTGGTGACTCTGGTCCTCAACTGGGCCTCACCTGGACCTAGTGAATATGCCCCATCTGGGCCTCATTTGGACCTGATAACTCCGGTCCCTACCTGGGCATCATCGGGACATGGTTCCACTGCATGGCCTGCAGGTTGGCCTCACCTGGACCTGGTGATTGGGGTTGCCACCTGGGTCTCACCCATACCTGGTGACACAGGTCCCACGTGGGCTTCACTTGGACCTGGTGAATCTGGTCCTTACCTGTTCCTCACCCGAAACAGGTAACTCTGGTCATCACCTGGGAATCACCTGGACCTGGTGAATCTGTCCCCATCTGGGCCTCCCCCAGTCCTGGTGACTTTGTTCCCCACCTGGACCTGATTGCTGTGGACTCCTTCTTGGCCTCACCTGGAACTGGTGACTCTGATCCTAACAGGACCTCACCCAGATCTGGTGACTCTGGTCCTCACCTGTGGACCATTATGACCTGGATACTCTGTTCCACACCTGAGCCTCAATTGGACATGATAACTTTGCTCCACAGTTGGGCCTCAACTGTTCCTGATGACACTGGTACCCTCTTAGGCCTCAATCCGGACCTGGTGACTGTCGTCTCCACCTGGTTCTCACTTGGAACTGGTGACTCTCGTTCCCACATGAACCACACCTTTACCTGGTGACTGTGGTGTTCTTGTAGACTCACTTTTACCTGCTGTCTCCGGTGCCGACTAGGGCCTCACGTGGATCTGGTGACTTTGGCATGCAGGTTGGCCTCACCTGGACCTAGTGAGTGGGGTTGCCACCTGGGCCTCACCCATACCTGGTGAGTCAGGTCCCCTCGTGGGCCTCTTGGACCTGGGGAATATGGTCCTTACCTGGACGTCTCCCTGCCCCGGGGTCTCTGGTCACCACGTGGGCCTACCTGGACCTGGTGAATCTGATCCCCTCTGGGCCTCACCCAGGCTTGTTGACTTTGTTACCCACCTGTATCTGATTGCTGTGGACTCCTTCTTGGCCTCACCTGGAACTAGTGACTCTGATCCTATCTGGGTGTCACCCAGACCTGGTGACACTGGTCCTCACCTGGGCATCATTGGTACCCGGTGACTCTGTTCCACACCTGAGCCTCACCTGGACATGAGGCTCTGGACTCTCGAACCACTCTGGGCCTAACCCTGACCTGGACTCTGGTCTCCATATGGATGTCACCTGGACCAGGTGATTCTGGTACCCCTCTCGGCCTCAACCACTTCTGGTGACTCTGGTCCTCAACTGGGCCTAACCTGGACCTATTGAATATGCTCCTCTGGGCCTCATTTGGACCTGGTGACTCTGGTCCCTACCTGGGCATCATCGGGACATGGATCCACTGCATGGCCTTTAGGTTTGCCTCAGCTGGACCTGGTTACTCTGGTCCCTACCTGGGCATCATCAGGACACGGTTCCTCTGCAGGCTTCCAGCTTGGCCTCACCTGGACCTAGTGAGTGGGGTTGCCACCTGGGGCTCACCCATACCTGGTGACACAGGTCCCCACTTTGGCTTCACTTGTACGTGGTGAATCTGGTCCTTACCTGATCCTCACCCGGAATTCCTAACTCGGGTCACCACCTGGGCCTCACCTGGACCTGGTGAATCTCTTCCCCATCTGGATATCACCCAGTCCTGGTTACTTTGTTCCCCACCTGGACCTGATTGCTGTGGACTCTTTCTTGGCCTCACCTGTAACTGGTGACTCTTATCCTCTCTGCGCGTGACTCAGGCCTGGTGACACTGGTCCTCACCTGGGCATCATTGGTACCTGGTGACTCTGTTCCACACCTGAGCCTCACCTGGACATGATGACTCTGGATCCTCTCTGGGCCTCACCCTGACCTGGTGACTCTGGTCCCCATCTGGATGTCACCTGGACCAGGTGATTCTGGTACCCCTCTAGGCCTCAACCAGATCTGGTGTCTCTGGTCCTCAACTGGGCTCGGCTGGACCTAGTGAATATGCTCCATCTTGGCCTCATTTGGACCTGGTTACTCTGGTCCCTACCTGGGCATCATGGGGGCCTGGTTCCACTGCATGGCCTGCAGGTTGTCCTCACCTGGACCTGGTAACTCTCGTCCCTACCTGGGCTTCATCGGGACACGGTTCCTCTGTATGGCCTGCAGGTTGGCCTCACCTGGACCTGGTGAGTGGGGTTGCCACCTGGGCCTCACCCATACCTGGTGACACAGGTCTCCACGTGGGCCTCACTTGGACCTGGTGAATCTGGTCCTTACCTGGTCCTCACCCGGAACTGGTAACTCTGGTCACTACCTGGGAATCACCTGGACCTGGTGAATCTGGTCCCCATCTGGGCCTCACCCAGTCCTGGTGACTTTGTTCCCCACCTGGACCTGATTCCTGTGGACTCCTTCTTGGCCTCACCTGGAACTGGTGACTCTCATCCTAACTGGGCCTAACTCAATCTGCTGACTCTGGTCCTCCACTGTGGACCATTATGATCTGGATACTCTGTTCCACACCTGAGCCTCACCTGGACATGATGACTCTGGATCCACTCTGGGCCTCACCCTGAGGTGGTGACTCTGGTCCCCATGTGGATGTCACCTAGACCAGGTGAATCTGGTACCCCTCTAGGCCTCAACTAGACCTGGTGACTCTGGTCCTCACCTGGGCCTCACGGGGACCTAGTGAATATGCTCCCCAATTATGCCTCATCTAGACCTGGTGACTCTGGTTCTACCTGGGCATCATCGGGACATGGTTACTGTATTCCCCACTGGGACTGACCTGATCCTGGTAACTCTGGTCCTGATTTGGCCTCTTCTGTACCAGGTGACTCTGGATCCACCTTGGGTTCACCGGTAACTGCTGACTCTGATCCTAAGCATGGCCTCACCTGACCTGGTGACTGTGGTTCCCATTGCGACCTCACCTGGACCTCATGTCTCTGGTTCCACCTGGGGCTCACCAGGACCTGGTGTCTTTGGTACCCACCTGTGTAGCGTCAGGATATCGTTACACTGTTCACTATCAGTGTCCCAGCCGGACCTATTAACTCTGGACTTCACCTGGGGCACACCTGGACTTGGTGAATCCTGTTGCCACCTGCGCCTCACCTGGACCTTGTGACTGTGGTCCCACCTGGACCTCACCTGGACGAGGTGACTGGTTCCCACAGGGACCTCACCTGGACCTGGTGACTCAGGTCCTCATATGGGCATCATGGGACCTGGTTTCTCAGTTCCACATCGGGGCCTCACCTGGACCTAGTGATTCTTGTCCCCCTCTGGGCCTCACCCTGACGTGGTGACTCTGGTCCCCACCTGGATATCACCAGAACCGGGTGTCACACCCGGAGCTGGGGACACTGGTCCTCAACTGGGCCTCAACAGGACCTGGTGAATCTACTCCTCACTTAGGCCTCGTCTGGACCTTGTGACTCTTTTCCAACCTGGAATCAATGGGACATTGTTACTCTGTTCCCCACCTGGGCCTCACCTGAACATGATAACTTTGATCCACACTTTGGCCTCAAATGCTCCTGATGACTCTCGTCTCCCCACCTAGGCCTCAATCTTGACCTGGTGACTGTGGTCCCCACCTGGGTCTCACCTGGACCTGGTGACTCTCGTTCCCACATGCACCACACCTGGACCTGGTGACTGTGGTGTTCTTGTAGACTCACATTTACCTGGTGACACCGGTCCCCACTAGGGCCTCACCTGGATCTGCTGACTGTGGCCTGCAGGTTGGCCTCACCTGGACCTGGTGAGTGAGGTTGCCACCTGAGCTTCACCCATACCTGGTGACTCAGGAACCCACGTTGTCCTCTTGGACCTGGTTAATCTGGTCCTTACATGGTCCTCTCTCAGACCCGGGGATTCTGGTCACCACCTGGGCCTGACCTGGACCTGGTGAATCTCTTCCCATCTGGGCCTCACCCAGTCCTGGTGACTTTGTTCCCCACCTGGACCTGATTGCTTTGGACTCTTTCTTGGCCTCACCTGGAACTGGTGACTCTTATCCTCTCTGCGCGTGACTCAGGCCTGGAGACTCTGGTCCTCACCTGGGCATCATTGGTACCTGGTGACTCTGTTCCAAACCTGAGCCTCACCTGGACATGATGACTCTGGAACCTGGCTGGGCCTCACCCTGACCTGGGGACTCTGGTCCCCATCTGGATGTCACCTGGACCAGGTGATTCTGGTACCCCTCTAGGCCTCAACCAGTTCTGGTGCCTCTGGTCCTCAATTGGGCCTCACCTGAAACTAGTGAATATGCTCCATCTGGGCCTAATTTGGACCTGGTGACTCTGGTCCCTACCTGGGCATCATCGGGACATGGTTCCATTGCATGGCCTGCAGGTTGTCCTCACATGGACCTGATAACTCTGGTCCCTACCTGGGCATCATCGGGTCACTGTTCCTCAGCATGCCCTGCAGGTTGGCCTCACCTTGAACTGCTGAGAGGGGTTGCCACCTGGGCCTCACCCATACCTGGTGACTCAGGTCCCCACGTGGGCCTCTTCGACCTGGTGAATCTGGTCCTTACCTGGTCCTGTCCCAGACCCAGGGACTCTGGTGACCACCTGGGCCTCACCTGGACCTGGTGAATCTGGTCCCCATCTGGGCCTCACCCAGTCCTGGTGACTTTGTTCCCCACCTGGACCTGATTGCTGTGGACTCTTTCTTGGCCTCACCTGGAACTGGTGACTCTGATCCTATCTCTGCGTCACCCATATCTGGTGACTCTGGTCCTCACCTGGGCATCATGGTACCTGGTGACACTGTTCCTCACCTGAGCCTCACCTGGACATGATGACTCTGGAACCTGTCTGGGCCTCTCCCTGACCTGGTGACTCTGGTCCCCATCTGCATGTCACCTGGACGAGGTGATTCTGGTACCCCTCTAGGCATCAACCAAATCTGGTGACTCTGGTCCTCAACTGGGTCTCACCTGGACCTAGTGAATTTGCTCCATCTGGGCCTCATTTGGACCTGGTGTCTCTGGTCCCAACCTGGGCATCATCGGATCATGGTTCCACTGCATGGCCTGCAGGTTGTCCTCACATGGACCTGGTAACTCTGTTCCCTACCTGGGCATCATCGGGACATAGTTCCTCTGCATGGCCTGCAGGTTGGCCTCACCTGGACCTGGTGAGTGGGGTTGCCACCTGGGCCTCACCCATACCTGGTGACTCGGGTCGCCACGTGGGCGTCTTGCACCTGGTGAATCTGGTTCTTACCTGGTCCTCTCCCACACCCGGGGACTCTGGTCACCACCTCGGCCTCACCTGGACCTGGTGAATCTGGTCCCCATCTGGGCCTCACCCAGTCCTGGTGACTTTGTTCCCCACCTGGACCTGATTGCTGTGGACTCTTTCTTGGCCTCACCTGGAACTGGTGACTCTGATCCTATCTCCGCGTCACCCATATCTGGTGACTCTGGTCCTCACCTGGGCATCATGGTACCTGGTGACACTGTTCCTCACCTGAGCCTCACCTGGACATGATGACTCTGGAACCTCTCTGGGCCTCTCCCTGACCTGGTGACTCTGGTCTCCATCTGCATGTCACCTGGACGAGGTGATTCTGGTACCCATCTAGGCATCAACCAAATCTGGTGACTCTGGTCCTCAACTGGGTCTCACCTGGACCTAGTGAATTTGCTCCATCTGGGCCTCATTTGGACCTGGTGTCTCTGGTCCCAACCTGGGCATCATCGGATCATGGTTCCACTGCATGGCCTGCAGGTTGTCCTCACATGGACCTGGTAACTCTGTTCCCTACCTGGGCATCATCGGGACATAGTTCCTCTGCATGGCCTGCAGGTTGGCCTCACCTGGACCTGGTGAGTGGGGTTGCCACCTGGGCCTCACCCATACCTGGTGACTCGGTTCGCCACGTGGGGGTCTTGCACCTGGTGAATCTGGTTCTTACCTGGTCCTCTCCCACACCCGGGGACTCTGGTCACCACCTCGGCCTCACCTGGACCTGATGAATCTGGTCCCCATCTGGGCCTCATCCAGTCCTGGTAACTTTGTTCCCCACCTGGACCTGATTGCTGTTGACTCCTTCTTGGCTTCAGCTGGAACTGGTGACTCTGATCCTAACTGGGCCTCACCCAGATCTGGTAACTCTGGTCCTCACCTGTGGACCATTATGACCTGGATACTCTGTTCCACACCTGAGCCTCACCTGGACATGATGACTCTGGATCCCCTCTGGGCCTCACCCTGACATGGTGACACTGGTGTCTATCTGGATATCACCTAGACCAGGTGAATCTGGTACTCCTCTAGGCCTGAACTTGACCTTGTGACTCTTGTCCTCAACTGGGCCTCACCGGGACCTAGTGATTAGCTCCCCACCTGGGCCTCATCTGGAACTGTTGACTCTGGTTCTACCTGGGCATCATTGGGACATGGTTACTCTATTGCTCACTGGGACTGACCTGATTCCGGTAACTCTGGTCCTGACTTTGGCCTCTTCTGTACCAGGTGACTCTGGCTCCACCTGGGCCTCACCTGTAACTGGTGACTCTGTTCCTATGCATGGCCTCATCTGACCTGGTGACTGTGGTTCCCATCGGGACCTCAACTGGACCTCATGTCTCTGGTCCCTCCTGACCCTCACCAGGACCTGGTGTCTCTGATACCCACCTGGGTAGCTTCAGGATATGGTTACACTGTTCGCTAACAGTGACACTGCCGGACCGATTAACTCTGGTCTTCACCTGGGCCACACCTGGACATGGTGACACTGGTTCCCACTTGGGACTCACCTGGACATGGTGAGTCGGATCCCCACCTGGTCCTCACCTGTAACTGGTGATTTTCATTCCCACATGGACATAATCTGGACTTTGTGGCTGCAGTGTTTCTAGCTTCTCATATACCTCGTGACTCTGGTCCCCACCAGGGCCTCACCCGGACCTGGTGAGTGTGGTTGCCACCTGCACCTCACCTGAACCTGGTGATTCTGGTCTACACCTGAGACTACCCAGGATCTGGTGACTGTGGTCCCCACCTGGGCTTCACCTGGATTTGGGGACTCCGGTCTCCCTCTGGGCTTCACCTGGCCCTGTTGACCATGGTCCTCAACTGGGCAAAATTGGGACCCGGTGACTGTGTTCCACAACTGGACCTCACCTGGACCAGGTGACTCTGGTATCCCTCTGGGTCTCACCGTGCCCTAGTGACTGTGAACCCCTCTATGGCCTGAGTTGGACCTGCTGATACTGGTTGCCACCTGCGCCTGACCTGAAACTGTAGACTCTGGTTTTTCAAAGGCCTCCCCTCGACCTGGTGATCCTGGTCCCCACCGAGGTCTCACTTGGACGTGTTGACACTTGTCACCACCAGGGACTCTCCTGGACCTGCTTACTGTGTTCCACACCTGGGCCTCAAGTAGACCTGTTGACCATGGTCCCCAGGAGGGCCTCACATGTACCTGTTGCTACTGCTCCCCACCGAGGCCTCACTTGTATCTGGTATCTCTGGTCCCCACCTTGACCTCATCTGGACTTAGTGACTCTGGTCCCCACCTGGGCTTCACCTGGATCTGGTGACTCTGGTCCCCACCTGGACTTCACCTGGATCTGGTGACTCTGGTCCCCACCTGGACCTCTCCTGGACCTGGTGACTCTCTTTCCAACATGGACCTCACCTGGATCTGGTGACTCTGGTCCTCAGTTTGGACTCACCTGGAACTGGCGTCTCTCGTCCCCACTTTGACCTAACTCAGAACTGCTGAATATAGCCCAACTTAGGCCGCACCCAGACCAGGTGACTCTTGTCCACAGCTATGCCTCCATTCGACCTGATGAATCTGCTCCTCACGTGGGCCTCACATCACCTGGGACTCATCTGGATAGACTGGCTCTGGTTCCCACAAGGGGCTCACCTGATACTGGTGACTCTGGTCTTATTCTATGCCTCACCAGGACCTAGAGGTTCTGTTTCTGATCTGGGCCTGCATGGCCCTAGTGACTCTGGTCCTCACCCAGGCATCATTGGGTGAAGGACCCAATGATCCTCACCCTGGATACTCTATTCCACACCTGGGCCTCACTTTGACCAGGGACCTCTGGTCCCATTCTAGGCCTCAAACTAAACTGGTTACTCTGGTTCCCCCTCTGGGGCTCACCCTTACCTGGTGACTCTGGTCACCCTTTGGGCTTCACTTCGGCCTGGTGAATCTGGTCCTTACCTGGTCCGCGCCTGGATGTGGTGACTGGTCGCCACCTGGGCCTCACCTGGACTTGGTGAATCCTGCTGCCACCTGCGCGTCACTGGGACCTTGTGACTGTGGTCCCACCTGGACCTCACCTGGATCTGGTGGCTCTGGTTCCCATATGGGGCTCTCCTGGACCTGGTTCCTGTGGTCTCCATCTGGCCTCACCTGGAACACAATGACTCTGATCCGTATTTGTGCCTCTCCTGGACCTGTTGACTCTGGTCCTTACCTGGGCATCATTGGGACCTCGATACTCTCTTATATACCTGGGCCTCACCTGGATCTGGTGACTCTGTTCCCTACCTGGGCATCATTGGGACATGGTTCCACTGCAAGGCCTCCATGTTGGCCTCACCTGCACCTGGTAAGTCTGGTCCCTACGTGGGCATCATCGGGACATGGTTCCACTGCATGGCCTGAACTTTGGCCTCACCTGGATCTGGTGAGTGGGATTTCCACCTGGGCCTCACCCATACCTGGAGACACAAGTCCCCACGTGGGCCTCACTTGGACCTGGTGAATCTGGTCCTTACCTGGTCCTCACCTGGAACTGGTAACTCTGGTCACCACCTGGGAATCATCTGGACCTGGTGAAACTGGTCCCCATTTGGGCCTCACCCAGTCTTGGTGACTTTGTTCCCAACCTGGACCTGATTGCTGTTGACTCCTTTTTGGCCTCACCTGGAACTGGTGACTCTGATCCTAACTGGGCCTCACCCAGATCTGGTGACTCTGGTCCTCACCTGTGGACCATTATGACCTGGATACTCTGTTCCACACCTGAGCCTCACCTGGACATGATGACTCTGGATCCCCTCTGGGCCTAACCCTGGCATGGTCACTCTAGTCCCCATCTGGATGTCACCTAGACCAGGTGAAACTGGTACCCCTCTAGGCCTCAACTAGACCTGGGGATTCTAATCCTCAAGTGCGCCTCACCGAGACCTAGAGAATATGCTCCCCACCTGCTCCTCATCTGGACCTGGTGACTCTGGTTCTACCTGCGCATTATCGGGACATGTTTACTCTATGCCCCACTGGGACTGACCTGATCCTGGTAACACTGGTCCTGACTTTGGCCTCTTCTGTACCAGGTGACTCTGGCTCCACCTTGGCTTCACCAGTAACTGGTGACTCTGATCCTAAGCATGGCCTCACCAGACCTGGTGACTGTGGTTCCCATCGGGACGTCATTTGGACCTCATATCTCTGGTCCCACCTGGGCCTCACCAGGACATGGTGTCTCTGGTACGCACCAGGGTAGCATCAGGATATGGTTACACTGTTCACTAACAGTGACCCAGCCGAACCTATTAACTCTGGTCTTCACCTGGGCCACACCTGGACATGGTGACACTCTTTCCCACCTGGGTCTCACCTGGACATGGTGAGTCGGATCCCCACCTGGTCCTCACCTGTAACTGGTGATTCTCGTTCCCACATGGACATCCTGTGGACATAGTGTCTGCAGTGTTTCTAGCTTCTCATGTACCTCGTGACTCTGGTCCCCACCAGGGCCTCACAGGGACCTGGTGAGTGTGGTTGCCACCTGCACCTCACCTGGACTTGGAGATTCTGGTCTGCACCTGAGACTACCCTGGATCTGCGGACTGTGGTCCCCACCTGGTCTTCACCTGGATTTGGGGACTCCGGTCCCCATCTGGGCCTCACCTGGCCCTGTTGACCATGGTCCTCAACTGGGCACAATGGGGGCCCGGTGACTGTGTTCCACAAATGGACCTCACCTGGAACAGGTGACTCTGGTCACCCTCTGGGTCTCACCGTGCCCTAGTGAATATGAACGTCACTTTGGCCTGACTTGGACCTGCTGACCCTGGTTGCCACCTGTGCCTGAGCTCAAACTGTTGATGTATGGAACTTCTATGTAGCACCAGTCTACCACAGGAAGTACTAGGAAATCGCTGAACTGAGCTTGGAGGCACTAGTCTTGTGTGCCGGGTGATTCCAATTACCTCTCCCAGCACATCCGTCAAACAGCGAGCCTAGGCCTTTTAGAAGCCAAGGGTACCAGCAGGCTGGATGTGGAGGTGCAGGCCATAAGCTCAACTCTCAGAAGGGTGTATGCATGGGAGGCAGATGTCTGCTACCCACTCGGACATGGGATATGGAACCTGGCTACACTCTGATTGATGAAAGCCTTTGGAAATCGCTGTATTCAACTCAGATACACGGGAGTTCAGGCCCAGTGCTCACACATGCTTTTCCCGCAACCTCTCCCAGCCACTAACATAAGGATGTTAGCAGCTACTCCTACAGTCAGGCAGGATGCGGGAGGGTTCTGCCCTGTCCTCAGCTCTCTCATGGAAGCATGTCTTGAAGCCAGCTGTCAACTAGCTGCATTCCTATGGCAGTGAGAAGGTAGCAGTACTCTGAGTCAGGAGGTTCCAAGATTACCACTCTACTGCACCTGGAGATACCCTCCAGGTCTGCATTGTTAACTTGTACTCAGAAGCCTCTGGCAATCGTCTCTGGTGAAGACGTGTGAAACTCACTCTGCAGGCAGTGTGGAACTGTGAGGGACTGAGGGTGAGCTCAACTCTCAGAAGTAAGATGCTTTTGGACAAGGCGTTCAGCTACCTTCTCACATATGGAACTTAGTATGTAGCACCTGTCTACCACAAGAATTACTGGGAAATCGTGAATTGAGCTTGGAGCACTCGTCTTGTGTGCCGGGAGATTCCAATTACCTCTCCCAGCGCTTCCGTCAAACAGCGAGCCTAGGCCTTTTAGAAGCCAAGGGTACCAGCAGGCTGGATGTGGAGGTACAGGCCATAAGCTCAACTCTCAGAAGTGTGTATGCATGGAAGGCAGATGTCTGCTACCCACTCGGACAGGGAGTTGGAACCTAGCTATATTGTGATTGAGGAAGGCCATTTGAAATCGCTGTATTCAACTCAGATACACGGGAGTTCAGGCCCAGTGCTCACACATGCTTTTCCCGCAACCTCTCCCAGCCACTAACATTAGGATGTTAGCAGCTACTCCTACAGTCAGGCAGCATGCGGGAGGGTTCTGCCCTGTCCTCAGCTCTCACAGGGAAGCATGTCTTGAAGCCAGCTGTCAACTAGCTGCATTCCTATGGCAGTTAGAAGGTAGCAGTATTCTGAGTCAGGAGGTTCCAAGATTACCAGTCGACTGCACCTGGGGTTACCCCCCAGGTCTGCATTGTTACCCTACGTCTCAGAAGCCTCTGGCAAACGTCTCTGCTGAAGACCTGCGAAACTCACTCTGCAGGCAGTGTGGAACTGTGAGGGACTGAGGATGTGCTCAACTCTCAGAAGAAAGATGGTTTTGGACAAGGCTTTCAGCTACCCTCTCACGTATGGAACTTAGTATGTAGCACCAGTCTACCTCAGGAATTACTAGGAAATCGCTGAACTGAGCTTGGAGGCACTAGTCTTGTGTGCCGGGTGATTCCAATTACCTCTCCCAGCACTTCCGTCAAACAGCGAGCCTAGGCCTTTTAGAAGCCAAGGGTACCAGCAGGCTGGATGTGGAGGTACAGGCCATAAGCTCAACTCTCAGAAGTGTATATGCATGGGAGGCAGATGTCTGCTACCCACTCGGACATAGGAGTTGGAACCTAGCTACACTGTGATTGAAGAAGGCCATTGGAAATCGCTGTATTCAACTCAGATACACGGGAGTTCAGGCCCAGTGCTCACACATGCTTTTCGCGCAACCTCTCCCAGCCACTAACATAAGGATGTTAGCAGCTACTCCTAAAGTCAGGCAGGATGCGGGAGGGTTCTGCCTTGTCCTCAGCTCTCACAGGGAAGCATGTCTTGAAGCCAGCTGTCAACTAGCTGCATTCCTATGGCAGTGAGAAGGTAGCAGTACTCTGAGTCAGGAGGTTCCAAGATTACCACTCTACTGCAGCTGGAGATACCCTCCAGGTCTGCATTGTTAACTTGTACTCAGAAGCCTCTGGCAATCGTCTCTGGTGAAGACGTGTGAAACTCACTCTGCAGGCAGTGTGGAACTGTGAGGGACTGAGGGTGGGCTCAACTCTCAGAAGTAAGATGCTTTTGGACAAGGCGTTCAGCTACCTTCTCACATATGGAACTTAGTATGTAGCACCTGTCTACCACAAGAATTACTGGGAAATCGTGAATTGAGCTTGGAGGCACTCGTCTTGTGTGCCGGGAGATTCCAATTACCTCTCCCATCACTTCCGTCAAACAGCGAGCCTAGGCCTTTTAGAAGCCAAGGGTACCAGCAGGCTGGATGTGGAGGTGCAGGCCATAAGCTCAACTCTCAGAAGTGTGTATGCATGGGAGGCAGATGTCTGCTACCCGCTCGTACATGGGATTTGGAATCTAGCTACACTCTGGTTGAGGAAAGCCGTTGGAATCGCTGTATTCAACTCAGATACACGGGAGTTCAGGCCCAGTGCTCACACATGCTTTTCCCGCAACCTCTCCCAGCCACTAATATTAGGATGTTAGCAGCTACTCCTACAGTCAGGCAGGATGCGGGAGGGTTCTTCCCTTTCCTCAGCTCTCACAGGGAAGCATGTCTGAAGCCAGGTGTCAACTAGCTGCATTCCTATGGCAGTGAGAAGGTAGCAGTACTCTGAGTCAGGAGGTTCCAAGATTACCACTCTACTGCACCTGGAGATACCCTCCAAGTGTGCATTGTTAACTTGTACTCAGAAGTCTCTGGCTATCGTCTCTGGTGAAGACGTGTGAAACTCACTCTGCAGGCAGTGTGGAACTGTGAGGGACTGAGGGTGAGCTCAACTCTCAGAAGTAAGATGCTTTTGGACAAGGCGTTCAGCTACCTTCTCACATATGGAACTTAGTATGTAGCACCTGTCTACCACAAGAATTACTGGGAAATCGTGAATTGTGCTTGGAGGCACTCGTCTTGTGTGCCGGGAGATTCCAATTACCTCTCCCAGCACTTCCGTCAAACAGCGAGCCTAGGCCTTTTAGAAGCCAAGGGTACCAGCAGGCTGGATGTGGAGGTACAGGCCATAAGCTCAACTCTCAGAAGTGTGTATGCATGGGAGGCAGATGTCTGCTACCCGCTCGTACATGGGATTTGGAACCTAGCAACACTCTGTTTGAGGAAATCCGTTGGAAATCGCTGTATTCAACTCAGATACACGGGAGTTCAGGCCCAGTGCTCACACATGCTTTTCCCGCAACCTCTCCCAGCCACTAATATAAGGATGTTAGCAGCTACTCCTACAGTCAGGCTTGATGCGGGAGGGTTCTGCCCTTTCCTCAGCTCTCACAGGGAAGCATGTCTTGAAGCCAGCTGTCAACTAGCTGCATTCCTATGGCAGTGAGAATGTAGCAGTACTCTGAGTCAGGAGGTTCCAAGATTACCAGTCTACTGCACCTGGGGATACCCTCCAGGTCTGCATTGTTACCCTGCGTCTCAGAACCCTCTGGCAAACGTCTCTGCTGAAGACCTGCGAAACTCATTCTGCAGGCAGTGTGGAACTGTGAGGGACTGAGGGTGAGCTCAACTCTCAGAAGTAAGATGGTTTTGGAGAAGGCGTTCAGCTACCTTCTCACGTATGGAACTTAGTATGTAGCACCAGTCTACCACAGGAATTACTAGGAAATCGCTAAACTGAGCTTGGAGGCACTAGTCTCGTGTGCCGGGTGATTCCAATTACCTCTCCCAGCACTTCCGTCAAACAGCGAGCCTAGGCCTTTTAGAAGCCAAGGGTACCAGCAGGCTGGATGTGGAGATACAGGCCATAAGCTCAACTCTCAGAAGTGTGTATGCATGGGAGGCAGATGTCTGCTACCCGCTCGTACATGGGATTTGGTACCTAGCTACACTCTGGTCGAGGAAAGCCGTTGGAAATCGCTGTATTCAACTCAGATACACGGGAGTTCAGGCCCAGGGCTCACACATGCTTTTCCCGCAACCTCTCCCAGCCACTAACATTAGTATGTTAGCAGCTACTCCTACAGTCAGGCAGCATGCGGGAGGGTTCTGCCCTGTCCTCAGCTCTCACAGGGAAGCATGGCTTGAAGCCAGCTGTCAACTAGCTGCATTCCTATGGCAGTGAGAAGGTAGCAGTACTCTGAGTCAGGAGGTTCCAAGATTACCACTCTACTGCAGCTGGAGATACCCTCCAGGTCTGCATTGTTAACTTGTACTCAGAAGCCTCTGGCAATCGTCTCTGGTGAAGACGTGTGAAACTCACTCTGCAGGCAGTGTGGAACTGTGAGGGACTGAGGCTGAGCTCAACTCTCAGAAGTAAGATGCTTTTGGACAAGGCGTTCAGCTACACTCTCACGTATGGAACTTAGTATGTAGCACCAGTCTACCAGAGGAATTACTAGGAAATCGCTGAACTGAGCTTGGAGGCACTCGTCTTGTGTGCCGGGTGATTCCAATTACCTCTCCCAGCACTTCCGTCAAACAGCGAGCCTAGGCCTTTTAGAAGCCAAGGGTACCAGCAGGCTGGATGTGGAGGTACAGGCCATAAGCTCAACTCTCAGAAGTGTATATGCATGGGAGGCAGATGTCTGCTACCCACTCGGACATAGGAGTTGGAACCTAGCTACACTGTGATTGAAGAAGGCCATTGGAAATCGCTGTATTCAACTCAGATACACGGGAGTTCAGGCCCAGTGCTCACACATGCTTTTCCCGCAACCTCTCCCAGCCACTAACATAAGGATGTTAGCAGCTACTCCTACAGTCAGGCAGGATGCGGGAGGGTTCTGCCCTGTCCTCAGCTCTCACAGGGAAGCATGTCTTGAAGCCAGCTGTCAACTAGCTGCATTCCTATGGCAGTGAGAAGGTAGCAGTAGTCTGAGTCAGGAGGTTCCAAGATTACCACTCTACTGCAGCTGGAGATACCCTCCAGGTCTGCATTGTTAACTTGTACTCAGAAGCCTCTGGCAATCGTCTGTGGTGAAGACGTGTGAAACTCACTCTGCAGGCAGTGTGGAACTGTGAGGGACTGAGGGTGGGCTCAACTCTCAGAAGTAAGATGCTTTTGGACAAGGCGTTCAGCTACCTTCTCACATATGGAACTTAGTATGTAGCACCTGTCTACCACAAGAATTACTGGGAAATCGTGAATTGAGCTTGGAGGCACTCGTCTTGTGTGCCGGGAGATTCCAATTACCTCTCCCAGCACTTCCGTCAAACAGCGAGCCTAGGCCTTTTAGAAGCCAAGGGTACCAGCAGGCTGGATGTGGAGGTACAGGCCATAAGCTCAACTCTCAGAAGTGTGTATGCATGGGAGGCAGATGTCTGCTACCCGCTCGTACATGGGATTTGGAACCTAGCTACACTCTGGTTGAGGAAAGCCGTTGGAATCGCTGTATTCAACTCAGATACACGGGAGTTCAGGCCCAGTGCTCACACATGCTTTTCCTGCAACCTCTCCCAGCCACTAACATAAGGATGTTAGCAGCTACTCCTACAGTCAGGCAGGAAGCGGGAGGGTTCTGCCCTGTCCTCAGCTCTCACAGGGAAGCATGTCTTGAAGCCAGCTGTCAACTAGCTGCATTCGTATGGCCGTGAGAAGGTAGCAGTACTCTGAGTCAGGAGGTTCCAAGATTAACAGTCTACTGCACCTGGAGATACCCTCCAGGTCTGCATTGTTAACTTGTACTCAGAAGCCTCTGGCAATCGTCTCTGGTGAAGACGTGTGAAACTCACTCTGCAGGCAGTGTGGAAGTGTGAGGGACTGAGGGTGTGCTCAACTCTCAGAAGTAAGATGCTTTTGGAAAAGGCGTTCAGCTACCTTCTCACGTATGGAACTTAGTATGTAGCACCTGTCTACCACAAGAATTACTGGGAAATCGTGAATTGAGCTTGGAGGCCCTCGTCTTGTGTGCCGGGAGATTCCAATTACCTCTCCCAGCACTTCCGTCAAACAGCGAGCCTAGGACTTTTAGAAGCCAAGGGTACCAGCAGGCTGGATGTGGAGGTACAGGCCATAAGCTCAACTCTCAGAAGTGTGTATGCATGGGAGGCAGATGTCTGCTACCCGCTCGTACATGGGATTTGGAACCTAGCTACACTCTGGTTGAGGAAAGTCGTTGGAAATCGCTGTATTCAACTCAGATACACGGGAGTTCAGGCCCAGTGCTCACACATGCTTTTCCCGCAACCTCTCCCAGCCTCTAACATTAGGATGTTAGCAGCTACTCCTACAGTCAGGCAGGATGCGGGAGGGTACTTCCCTTTCCTCAGCTCTCACAGGGAAGCATGTCTTGAAGACAGCTGTCAACTAGCTGCATTCCTATGGCAGTGAGAAGGTAGCAGTACTCTGAGTCAGGAGGTTCCAAGATTACCAGTTTACTGCACCTGGAGATACCTCCAGGTCTGCATTGTTAGCTTGTACTCAGAAGCCTCTGGCAATCGTCTCTGGTGAAGACGTGTGAAACTCACTCTGCAGGCAGTGTGGAAGTGTGATGGACTGAGGGTGTGCTCAACTCTCAGAAGTAAGATGTTTTTGGTCAAGGCGTTCAGCTACCTTCTCACATATGGAACTTAGTATGTAGCACCTGTCTACCACAAGAATTACTGGGAAATCGTGAATTGAGCTTGGAGGAACTCGTCTTGTGTGCCGGGAGATTCCAATTACCTCTCCCAGCACTTCCGTCAAACAGCGAGGCTAGGCCTTTTAGAAGCCAAGGATACCAGCAGGCTGGATGTGGAGGTACAGGCCATAAGCTCAACTCTCAGAAGTGTGTATGCATGGGAGGCAGATGTCTGCTACCCGCTCGTACATGGGATTTGGAACCTAGCTACACTCTGGTTGAGGAAAGTCGTTGGAAATCGCTGTATTCAACTCAGATACACGGGACTTCAGGCCCAGTGCTCACACATGCTTTTCCCGCAACCTCTCCCAGCCTCTAACATTAGGATGTTAGCAGCTACTCCTACAGTCAGGGAGGATGCGGGAGGGTTCTGCCCTTTCCTCAGCTCTCACAGGGAAGCATGTCTTGAAGCCAGCTGTCAACTAGCTGCATTCCTATGGCAGTGAGAAGGTAGCAGTACTCTGAGTCAGGAGGTTCCAAGATTACCACTCTACTGCACCTGGAGATACCCTCCAGGTCTGCATTGTTAACTTGTACTCAGAAGCCTCTGGCAATCGTCTCTGGTGAAGACGTGTGAAACTCACTCTGCAGGCAGTGTGGAACTGTGAGGGACTGAGGGTGAGCTCAACTCTCAGAAGTAAGATGTTTTTAGACAAGGCGTTCAGCTACCTTCTCACATATGGAAATTAGTATGTAGCACCTGTCTACCACAAGAATTACTGGGAAATCGTGAATTGAGCTTGGAGGCACTCGTCTTGTGTGCCGGGAGATTCCAATTACCTCTCCCAGCACTTCCGTCAAACAGCGAGCCTAGGCCTTTTAGAAGCCAAGGGTACCAGCAGGCTGGATGTGGAGGTACGGGCCATAAGCTCAACTCTCAGAAGTGTTTATGCATGGGAGGCAGATGTCTGCTACCCGCTCGTACATGGGATTTGGAACCTAGCTACACTCTGGTTGAGGAAAGCCGTTGGAAATCGCTGTATTCAACTCAGATACACGGGAGTTCAGGCCCAGTGCTCACACATGCTTTTCCCGCAACCTCTCCCAGCCACTAACATTAGGATGTTAGCAGCTACTCCTACAGTCAGGCAGGATGCGGGAGGGTTCTGCCCTGTCCTCAGCTCTCTCAGGGAAGCATGTCTTGAAGTCAGCTAGCTGTCAACTAGCTGCATTCCTATGGCAGTGAGAAGGTAGCAGTACTCTGAGTCAGGAGGTTCCAAGATTACCACTCTACTGCACCTGGAGATACCCTCCAGGTCTGCATTGTTAACTTGTACTCAGAAGCCTCTGGCAATCGTCTCTGGTGAAGACGTGTGAAACTCACTCTGCAGGCAGTGTGGAACTGTGGGGGACTGAGGGTGAGCTCAACACTCAGAAGTAAGATGCTTTTGGATAAGGCGTTCAGCGACCTTCTCACATATGGAACTTAGTATGTAGCACGTGTCTACCACAAGAATTACTGGGATTTCGTGAATTGAGCTTGGAGGCACTCGTCTTGTGTGCCGGGAGATTCCAATTACCTCTCCCAGCACTTCCGTCAAACAGCGAGCCTAGGCCTTTTAGAAGCCAAGGGTACCAGCAGGCTGGATGTGGAGGTACAGGCCATAAGCTCAACTCTCAGAAGTGTGTATGCATGGGAGGCAGATGTCTGTTACCTGCTCGTACATGGGATTTGGAACCTAGCTACACTCTGGTTGAGGAAAGCCGTTGGAAATCGCTGTATTGAACTCAGATACACGGGAGTTCAGGCCCAGTGCTCACACATGCTTTTCCCGCAACCTCTCCCAGCCACTAACATTAGGATGTTAGCAGCTACTCCTACAGTCAGGCAATATCCGGGAGGGTTCTGCCCTGTCCTCAGCTCTCTCAGGGAAACATGTCTTGAAGCCAGCTTGCTGTCAACTAGCTGCATTCCTATGGCAGTGAGAAGGTAGCAGTATTCTGAGTCAGGAGGTTCCAAGATTACCACTCTACTGCACCTGGGGATACCCTCCAGGTCTGCATTGTTACCCTGCGTCTCTGAAGCCTCTGGCAAACGAATCTGCTGAAGACCTGCGAAACTCACTCTGCAGGCAGTGTGGAACTGTGAGGGACTGAGGTTGAGCTCAACTCTCAGAAGTAAGATGGTTTTGGACAAGGCGTTCAGCTACCCTCTCACGTATGGAACTTAGTATGTAGCACCAGTCTACCACAGGAATTACTAGGAAATGGCTTAACTGAGCTTGGAGGCACTAGTCTTGTGTGCCGGGTGATTCCAATTACCTCTCCCAGCACTTCCGTCAAACAGCGAGCCTAGGCCTTTTAGAAGCCAAGGGTACCAGCAGGCTGGATGTGGAGGTACAGGCCATTAGCTCTAATCTCAGAAGTGTATATGCAGGGGAGGCAGATGTCTGCTATCCACTCGGACATGGGAGTTGGAACCTAGCTACACTGTGATTGAAGAAGGCTATTGGAAATCGCTGTATTCAACTCAGATACACGGGAGTTCAGGCCCCGTGCTCACACATGCTTTTCCCGCAACCTCTCCCAGCCACTAACATAAGGATGTTAGCAGCTACTCCTACAGTCAGGCAGGATGCGAGAGGGTTCTGCCCTGTCCTCAGTTCTCGCAGGGAAGCATGTCTTGAAGCCAGCTGTCAACTATCTGTATTCCTATTGCAGTGAGAAGGTAGCAGTACTCTGAGTCAGGAGGTTCCAAGATTACCACTCTACTGCACCTGGAGATAACCTCCAGGTCTGCATTGTTAACTTGTACTCAGAAGCCTCTGTCAATCGTCTCTGGTGAAGACGTGTGAAACTCACTCTCCAGGCAGTGTGGAACTGTGAGGGACTGAGGATGGGCTCAACTCTCAGAAGTAAGATGCTTTTGGACAAGGCGTTCAGCTACAATCTCACATATGGAACTTAGTATGTAGCACCTGTCTACCACAAGAATTACTGGAAAATCGTGAATTGAGCTTGGAGGCACTCGTCTTGTGTGCCGGGAGATTCCAATTACCTCTCCCAGCACTTCCGACAAACAGCGAGCCTAGGCCTTTTAGAAGCCAAGGGTACCAGGGATCCCTGGGTGGCGCAGAGTTTTGGCGCCTGCCTTTGGCCCTGGGCGCGATCCTGGAGACCCGGGATCGAATCCCACATCGGGCTCCCGGTGTATGGAGCCTGCTTCTCCTTCTGCCTATGTCTCTGCCTCTCTCTCTCTGTGACTATCATAAATAATAAATAAAAAACAATTAAAAAGAAAAAAAAAAAGAAAAGAAGCCAAGGGTACCAGCAGGCTGGATGTGGAGGTACAGGCCATAAGCTCAACTCTCAGAAGTGTGTATGCATGGGAGGCAGATGTCTGCTACCCGCTCGTACCTGGGATTTGGAACCTAGCTACACTCTGGTTGAGGAAAGCCGTTGGAATTCGCTGTATTCAACTCAGATACACGGGAGTTCAGGCCCAGTGCTCACACATGCTTTTCGCGCAACCTCTCCCAGCCACTAACATTAGGATGTTAGCAGCTACTCCTACAGTCAGGCAGCATGCGGGAGGGTTCTGCCCTGTCCTCAGCTCTCTCATGGAAGCATGTCTTGAAGCCAGCTAGCTGTCAACTAGCTGCATTCCTATGGCAGTGAGAAGGTAGCAGTACTCTGATCAGGAGGTTCCAAGATTACCACTCTACTGCACCTGGAGATACCCGCCAGGTCTGCATTGTTAACTTGTACTCAGAAGCCTCTGGCAATCGTATCTGGTGAGGACGTGTGAAACTCACTCTGCAGGCAGTGTGGAACTGTGAGGGACTGAGGGTGTGCTCAACTCTCAGAAGTAAGATGCTTTTGGACAAGGCGTTCAGCTACCATCTCACGTATGGAACTTAGTATGCAGTACCAGTCTACCACAGGAATTACTAGGAAATCGCTGAACTGAGCTTGGAGGCACTAGTCTTGTGTGCCGGGTGATTCCAATTACCTCTCACAGCACTTCCTTCAAACAGCGAGCCTAGGCCTTTTAGAAGCCAAGGGTACCAGCAGGCTGGATGTGGAGGTACAGGCCATAAGCTCAACTCTCAGAAGTGTATATGCATGGGAGGCAGATGTCTGCTACCCACTCGGACATGGCAGTTGGAACCTAGCTACACTGTGATTGAAGAAGGCCATTGGAAATCGCTGTATTCAACTCAGATTCACGGGAGTTCAGGCCCAGTGCTCACACATGCTTTTCCCGCAACCTCTCCCAGCCACTAACATAAGGATGTTAGCAGCTACTCCTACAGTCAGGCAGGATGCGGGAGGGTTCTGCCCTGTCCTCAGCTCTCACAGGGATGCATGTCTTGAAGCCAGCTGTCAACTAGCTGCATTCCTATGGCAGTGAGAATGTAGCAGTACTCTGAGTCAGGAGGTTCCAAGATTACCAATCTACTGCACCTGGAGTTACCCTCCAGGTCTGCATTGTTAACTTGTACTCAGAAGCCTCTGGCAATCGTCTCTGGTGAAGACGTGTGAAACACACTCTGCAGGCAGTGTGGAAGTGTGAGGGACTGAGGGTGTGCTCAACTCTCAGAAGTAAGATGCTTTTGGACAAGGCGTTCAGCTACCTTCTCACATATGGAACTTAGTATGTAGCACCGGTCTACCACAAGAATTACTGGGAAATCGTGAATTGAGCTTGGAGGCACTCGTCTTGTGTGCCGGGAGATTCCAATTACCTCTCCCAGCACTTCCGTCAAACAGCGAACCTAGGCCTTTTAGAAGCCAAGGGTACCAGCAGGCTGGATGTGGAGGTACAGGCCATAAGCTCAACTCTCAGAAGTGTGTATGCATGGGAGGCAGATGTCTGCTACCCGCTCGTACATGGGATTTGGAACCTAGCTACACTCTGGTTGAGGAAAGCCGTTGGAAATCGCTGTATTCAACTCAGATACACGGGAGTTCAGGCCCAGTGCTCACACATGCTTTTCCCGCAACCTCTCCCAGCCACTAACATTAGGATGTTAGCAGCTACTCCTACAGTCAGGCAGCATGCGGGAGGGTTCTGCCCTGTCCTCAGCTCTCTCAGGGAAGCATGTCTTGAAGCCAGCTAGCTGTCAACTAGCTGCATTCCTATGGCAGTGAGAAGGTAGCAGTATTCTGAGTCAGGAGGTTCCAAGATTACCAGTCGACCGCACCTGGGGATACCCTCCAGGTCTGCATTGTTACCCTGCGTCTCAGAAGCCTCTGGCAAACGTCTCTGCTGAAGACCTGCGAAACTCACTCTGCAGGCAGTGTGGAACTGTGAGGGACTGAGGGTGAGCTCAACTCTCAGAAATAAGATGGTTTTGGACAAGGCGTTCAGCTACCCTCTCACGTATGGAAATTAGTATGTAGCACCAGTCTACCACAGGAATTACTAGGAAATCGCTGAACTGAGCTTGGAGGCACTAGTCTTGTGTGCCGGGTGATTCCAATTACCTCTCCCAGCACTTCTGTCAAACAGGGAGCCTAGGCCTTTTAGAAATCAGGGGTACCAGCAGGCTGGATGTGGAGGTATAGGCCATAAGCTCAACTCTCAGAAGTGTATATACATTGGAGGCAGATGTCGGCTTCCCACTCGGACATGGCATTTGGAACCTAGCTACACTGTGATTGAAGAAGGCCATTGGAAATCGCTGTATTCAACTCAGATACACGGGAGTTCAGGCCCAGTGCTCACACATGCTTTTCCCGCAACCTCACCCAGCCACTAACAAAAGGATGTTAGCAGCTACTCCTACAGTCAGGCAGGATGCGGGAGGGTTCTGCCCTGTCCTCAGGTCACACAGGGAAGCATGTCTTGAAGCCAGCTGTCAACTAGCTGCATTCCTATGGCAGTGAGAATGTAGCAATACTCTTATCAGGAGTTTCCAAGATTACCACTCTACTGCACCTGGAGATACCCTCCAGGTCTGCATTGTTAACTTGTACTCAGAAGCCTCTGGCAATCGTATCTGGTGAAGACGTGTGAAACTCACTCTGCAGGCAGTGTGGAACTGTGAGGGACTGAGGGTGTGCTCAACTCTCAGAAGTAAGATGCTTTTGGACAAGGCGTTCAGCTACCATCTCACATATGGAACTTAGTATGTAGCACCTGTCTACCACAAGAATTACTGGGAAATCGTGAATTCAGCTTGGAGGCACTCGTCTTGTGTGCCGAGAGATTCCAATTACCTCTCCCAGCACTTCCGTCAAACAGCGAGCCTAGGCCTTTTAGAAGCCAAGGGTACCAGCAGGCTGGATGTGGAGGTACAGGCCATAAGCTCAACTCTCAGAAGTGTGTATGCATGGGAGGCAGATGTCTGCTACCCGCTCGTACATGGGATTTGGAACCTAGCTACACTCTGGTTGAGGAAAGCCGTTGGAAATCGATGTATTCAACTCAGATACACGGGAGTTTAGGCCCAGTGCTCACACATGCTTTTCGCGCAACCTCTCCCAGCCACTAACATTAGGATGTTAGCAGCTACTCCTACAGTCAGGCAGCATGCGGGATGGATCTGCCCTGTCCTCAGCTCTCTCAGGGAAGCATGTCTTGAAGCCAGCTAGCAGTCAACTAGCTGCATTCCTTTGGCAGTGAGAAGGTAGCAGTATTCTGAGTCAGGAGGTTCCAAGATTACCAGTCGACTGCACCTGGGGATACCCTCCAGGTCTGCATTCTTACCCTGCGTCTCAGAAGCCTCTGGCAAACGTCTCTGAAAAGACTTGCGAAAATCACTCTGCAGGCAGTGTGGAACTGTGAGGGACTGAGGGTGAGCTCAACTCTCAGAAGTAAAATGGTTTTGGACAAGGCGTTCAGCTACCCTCTCACGTATGGAACTTAGTATGTAGCACCAGTCTACCACAGGAATTACTAGGAAATCGCTGAACTGAGCTTGGAGGCACTAGTCTTGTGTGCCGGGTGATTCCAATTACCTCTCCCAGCACTTCCGTCAAACAGCGAGCCTAGGCCTTTTAGAAGCCAAGTGTACCAGCAGGCTGGATGTGGAGGTACAGGCCATAAGCTCAACTCTCAGAAGTGTGTATGCATGGGAGGCAGATGTCTGCTACCCACTCGGACATGGGAGTTGGAACCTAGCTACACTGTGATTGAAGAAGGCCATTGGAAATCGCTGTATTCAACTCAGATACACGGGAGTTCAGGCCCAGTGCTCACACATGCTTTTCCCGCAACCTCTCCCAGCCACTAACATAAGGATGTTAGCAGCTACTCCTACAGTCAGGCAGGATGCGGGAGGGTTCTGCCCTGTCCTCAGCTCTCACAGGGAAGCATGTCTTGAAGCCAGCTGTCAAGTAGCTGCATTCCTATGGCAGTGAGAAGGTAGCAGTACTCTGAGTCAGGAGGTTCCAAGATTACCACTCTACTGCACCTGGAGATACCCTCAGGTCTGCATTGTTAACTTGTACTCAGAAGCCTCTGGCAATCGTCTCTTGTGAAGACGTGTGAAACTCACTCTGCAGGCAGTGTGGAACTGTGAGGGACTGAGTGTGGGCTCAACTCTCAGAAGTAAGATGCTTTTGGACAAGGCGTTCAGCTACCATCTCACATATGGAACTTAGTATGTAGCACCTGTCTACCACAAGAATTACTGGGAAATCGTGAATTGAGCTTGGAGGCACTCGTCTTGTGTGCCGGGAGATTCCAATTACCTCTCCCAGCACTTCCGTCAAACAGCGAGCCTAGGCCTTTTAGAAGCCAAGGGTACCAGCAGGCTGCATGTGGAGGTACAGGCCATAAGCTCAACCCTCAGAAGTGTGTATGCATGGGAGGCAGATGTCTGCTACCCACTCGGACATGGGAGTTGGAACCTAGCTACACTGTGATTGAAGAAGGCCATTGGAAATCGCTGTATTCAACTCAGATACACGGGAGTTCAGGCCCAGTGCTCACACATGCTTTTCCCGCAACCTCTCCCAGCCTCTAACATAAGGATGTTAGCAGCTACTCCTAAAGTCAGGGAGGATGCGGGAGGGTTCTCCCCTGTCCTCAGCTCTCACAGGGAAGCATGTCTTGAAGCCAGCTGTCATCTAGCTGCATTCCTATGGCAGTGAGAAGGTAGCAGTACTCTGAGTCAGGGGGTTCCAAGATTACCACTCTACTGCACCTGGGGATACCCTCCAGGTCTGCATTGTTAACTTGTACTCAGAAGCCTCTGGCAATCGTCTCTGGTGAAGACGTGTGAAACTCACTCTGCAGGCAGTGTGGAACTGTGAGGGACTGAGGGTGGGCTCAACTCTCAGAAGTAAGATGCTTTTGGACAATGCGTTCAGTTACCATCTCACATATGGAACTTAGAATGTAGCACCTGTCTACCACAAAAATTACTTGGAAATCGTGAATTGAGCTTGGAGGCACTCGTCTTGTGTGCCGGGAGATTCCAAATACCTCTCCCAGCACTTCCGTCAAACAGCGAGCCTAGGCCTTTTAGAAGCCAAGGGTACCAGCAGGCTGGATGTGGAGGTACAGGCCATAAGCTCAACTCTCAGAAGTGTGTATGCATGGGAGGCAGATGTCTGCTACCCGCTCGTACATGGGATTTGGAACCTAGCTACACTCTGGTTGAGGAAAGCCGTTGGAAATCGCTGTATTTAACTCAGATACACGGGAGTTCAGGCCCAGTGCTCACACATGCTTTTCCCGCAACCTCTCCCAGCCACTAACATAAGGATGTTAGCAGCTACTCCTACAGTCAGGCAGCATGCGGGAGGGTTCTGCCCTGTCCTCAGCTATCTCAGGGAAGCATGTCTTGAAGCCAGCTAGCTGTCAACTAGCTGCATTCCTATGGCAGTGAGAAGGTAGCAGTATTCTGAGTCAGGAGGTTCCAAGATTACCAGTCGACTGCACCTGGGGATACCCTCCAGGTCTGCATTCTTACCCTGCGTCTCAGAAGCCTCTGACAACGTCTCTGCTGAAGACCTGCGAAACTCACTCTGCAGGCAGTGTGGAACTGTGAGGGACTGAGGGTGAGCTCACCTCTCAGAAGTAAGATGGTTTTGGACAAGGCGTTCAGGTACCCTCTCACGTATGGAAATTAATATGTAGCACCAGTTTACCGCAGGAATTACTAGGAAATCGCTGAACTGAGCTTGGAGGCACTAGTCTTGTGTGCCGGGTGATTCCATTTACCTCTCCCAGCACTTCCGTCAAACAGCGAGCCTAGGACTTTTAGAAGCCAAGGGTACCAGCAGGCTGGATGTGGAGGTACAGACCATAAGCTCAACTCTCAGAAGTGTGTATGCATGGGAGGCAGATGTCTGCTACCCACTCAGACATGGGATTTGGAACCTAGCTAAACTGTGATTGAGAAGGCCATTGGAAATCGCTGTATTCAACTCAGATACACGGGAGTTCAGGCCCAGTGCTCACACATGCTCTTCCCGCAACCTCTCCCAGCCACTAACATAAGGATGTTAGCAGCTACTCCTACAGTCAGGCAGGATGCGGGAGGGTTCTCCCCTGTCCTCAGCTCTCACAGGGAAGCATGTCTTGAAGCCAGCTGTCAACTAGCTGCATTCCTATGGCAGTGAGAAGGTAGCAGTACTCTGAGTCAGGAGGTTCCAAGATTACCACTCTACTGCACCTGGAGATACCCTCCAGGTCTGCATTGAGAACTTGTCCTCAGAAGCCTCTGGCAATCGTCTCTTATGAAGACGTGTGAAACTCACTCTGCAGGCAGTGTGGAACTGTGAGGGACTGAGTGTGGGCTCAACTCTCAGAAGTAAGATGCTTTTGGACAAGGCGTTCAGCTACCATCTCACATATGGAACTTAGTATGTAGCACCTGTCTACCACAAGAATTACTGGGAAATCGTGAATTGAGCTTGGAGGCACTCGTCTTGTGTGCCGGGAGATTCCAATTCCCTCTCCCAGCACTTCCGTCAAACAGCGAGCCTAGGCCTTTTAGAAGCCAAGGGTACCAGCAGGCTGGATGTGGAGGTACAGGCCATAACCTCAATTCTCAGAAGTGTGTATGCATGGGAGGCAGATGTCTGCTACCCGCTCGTACATGGGATTTGGAACCTAGCTACACTCTGGTTGAGGAAAGCCGTTGGAAATCGCTGTATTCAACTCAGATACACGGGAGTTCAGGCCCAGTGCTCAAACATGCTTTTCCCGCAACCTCTCCCAGCCACTAACATTAGGATGTTAGCAGCTACTACTACAGTCAGGCAGCATGCGGGAGGGTTCTCCACTGTCCTCAGCTCTCTCAGGGAAGCATGTCTTGAAGCCAGCTAGCTGTCAACTAGCTGCATTCCTATGGCAGTGAGAAGGTAGCAGTATTCTGAGTCAGGAGGTTCCAAGATTACCAGTCGACTGCACCTGGGGATACCCTCCAGGTCTGCATTGTTACCCTGCGTCTCAGAAGCCTCTGGCAAACGTCTCTGCTGAAGACCTGCGAAACTCACTCTGCAGGCAGTGTGGAACTGTGAGGGACTGAGGCTGAGCTTAACTCTCAGAAGTAAGATGGTTTTGAACAAGGCGTTCAGCTACCCTCTCACGTATGGAACTTAGTATGTAGCACCAGTCTACCACAGGAATTACTAGGAAATCGCTGAACTGAGCTTGGAGGCACTAGTCTTGTGTGCCGGGTGATTCCAATTACCTCTCCCAGCACTTCCGTCAAACAGCGAGCCTAGGCCTTTTAGAAGCCAAGGGTACCAGCAGGCTGGATGTGGAGGTACAGGCCATAAGCTCAACTCTCAGAAGTGTATATGCATGGGAGGAAGATGTCTGCTACTCACTCGGACATGGGAGTTGTAACCTAGCTACACTGTTATTGAAGAAGGCCATTGGAAATCGCTGTATTCAACTCAGATACACGGGAGTTCAGGCCCAGTGCTCACACATGCTTTTCCCGCAACCTCTCCCAGCCACTAATATAAGGATGTTAGCAGCTACTCCTACAGTCAGGCGGGATGCGGGAGGGTTATGCCCTGTCCTCAGCTCTCACAGGGAAGCATGTCTTGAAGCCAGCTGTCAACTAGCTGCATTCCTGTGGCAGGGAAAAATGTAGCAGTACTCTGAGTCAGGAGGTTCCAAGATTACGACTCTACTGCACCTGGAGATACCCTCCAGGTCTGCATTGTTAACTTGTACTCAGAAGACTCTGGCAATCGTCTCTGGTGAAGACGTGTGAAACTCACTCTGCAGGCAGTGTGGAAGTGTGAGGGACTGAGGGTGTGCTCAACTCTCAGAAGTAAGATGCTTTTGGACAAGGCGTTCAGCTACCCTCTCACGTATGGAACTTAGTATGTAGCACCAGTCTACCACAGGAATTACTAGGAAATCGCTGAACTGAGCTTGGAGGCACTAGTCTTGTGTGCCGGGTGATTCCAATTACCTCTCCCAGCACTTCCATCAAACAGCGAGCCTAGGCCTTTTAGAAGCCAAGGGTACCAGCAGGCTGGATGTGGAGGTACAGGCCATAAGCTCAACTCTCAGAAGTGTAATGCATGGGAGGTAGATGTCTCCTACCCACTCGGACATGGGAGTGGGAACCTAGCTACACTGTGATTGAAGAAGGCCATTGAAAATCGCTGTATTCAACTCAGATACACGGGAGTTCAGTCCCAGTGCTCACACATGCTTTTCCCGCAACCTCTCCCAGCCACTAACATAAGGATGTTAGCAGCTACTCCTACAGTCAGGCAGGATGCGGGAGGGTTCTGCCCTGTCCTCAGCTCTCACAGGGAAGCATGTCTTGAAGCCAGCTGTCAACTAGCTGCATTCCTATGGCAGTGAGAAGGTGGCAGTACTCTGAGTCAGGAGGTTCCAAGATTACCACTCTACTGCACCTGGAGATACCCTCCAGGTCTGCATTGTTAACTTGTACTCAGAAGCCTCTGGCAATCGTCTCTGGAGAAGACGTGTGAAACTCACTCTGCAGGCAGTGTGGAACTGTGAGGGACTGAGGGTGGGCTCAACTCTCAGAAGTAAGATGCTTTTGGACAAGGCGTTCAGCTACCATCTCACATATGGAACTTAGTATGTAGCACCTGTCTAAAACAAGAATTACTGGGAAATCGTGAATTGAGCTTGGTGGCACTCGTCTTGTGTGCCGGGAGATTCCAATTACCTCTCCCAGCACTTCCGTCAAACAGCGAGCCTAGGCCTTTTAGAAGCCAAGGGTACCACCAGGCTGGATGTGGAGGTACAGGCCATAAGCTCAACTCTCAGAAGTGTGTATGCATGGGAGGCAGATGTCTGCTACCCGCTCGTACATGGGATTTGGAACCTAGCTACACTCTGGTTGAGGAAAGCCGTTGGATATCGCTGTATTCAACTCAGATACACGGGAGTTCAGGCCCAGTGCTCACACATGCTTTTCCCGCAACCTCTCCCAGTCACTAACATTAGGATGTTAGCAGCTATCCTACAGTCAGGCAGCATGCGGGAGGGTTCTGCCTTGTCCTCAGCTCTCTCAGGGAAGCATGTCTTGAAGCCAGCTAGCTGTCAACTAGCTGCATTCCTATGGCAGTGAGAAGGTAGCAGTATTCTGAGTCAGGAGGTTCCAAGATTACCAGTCGACTGCACCTGGGGATACGCTCCAGGTCTGCATTGTTACCCTGCGTCTCAGAAGCCTCTGGCAAACGTCTCTGCTGAAGACCTGCGAAACTCACTCTGCAGGCAGTGTGGAACTGTGAGGGACTGAGGCTGAGCTCAACTCTCACAAGTAAGATGGTTTTGGACAAGGCGTTCAGCTACCCTCTCACGTATGGAACTTAGTATGTAGCACCAGTCTACCACAGGAATTACTAGGAAATCACTGAACTGAGCTTGGAGGCACTAGTCTTGTGTGCCGGGTGATTCCAATTACCTCTACCAGCACTTCCAAAACAGCGAGCCTAGGCCTTTTAGAAACCAAGGGTACCAGCAGGCTGGATGTGGAGGTACAGGCCATAAGCTCAACTCTCAGAAGTGTGTATGCATGGGAGGCAGATGTCTGCTACCCCCTCGGACATGGGAGTTGGAACCTAGCTACACTGTGATTGAAGAAGGCCATTGGAAATCGCTGTATTCAACTCAGATACACGGGAGTTCAGGCCCAGTGCTCCCACATGCTTTTCCCGCAACTTCTCCCAGCCGCTAACATAAGGATGTTAGCAGCTACTCCTACAGTCAGGCAGGATGCGGGAGGGTTCTGCTCTGTCCTCAGCTCTCACAGGGAAGCATGTCTTGAAGCCAGCTGTCAACTAGCTGCATTCCTATGGCAGTGAGAAGGTAGCAGTACTCTGAGTCAGGAGGTTCCAAGATTACCACTCTACTGCACCTGGAGATACCCTCCAGGTCTGCATTGTTAACTTGTACTCAGAAGCCTCTGGCAATCGTCTCTGGTGAAGACGTGTGAAACTCACTCTGCAGGCAGTGTGGAACTGTGAGGGACTGAGGGTGGGCTCAACTCTCAGAAGGAAGATGCTTTTGGACAAGGCGTTCAGCTACCATCTCACATATGGAACTTAGTATGTAGCACCTGTCTACCACAAGAATTACTGGGAAATCGTGAATTGAGCTTGGAGGCACTCGTCTTGTGTGCCGGGAGATTACAATTACCTCTCCCAGCACTTCCGTCAAACAGCGAGCCTAGGCCTTTTAGAAGTCAAGGGTACCAGCAGGCTGGATATGGAGGTACAGGACATAAGCTCAACTCTCAGAAGTGTGTATGCATGGGAGGCAGATGTCTGCTACCCGCTCGTACATGGGATTTGGAACCTAGCTACACTCTGGTTGAGGAAAGCCGTTGGAAATCGCTGTATTCAACTCAGATACACGGGAGTTCAGGCCCAGTGCTCACACATGCTTTTCCCGCAACCTCTCCCAGCCACTAACATTAGGATGTTAGCAGCTACTCCTACAGTCAGGCAGCATGCGGGAGGGTTCTGCCCTGTCCTCAGATCTCTCAGGGAAGCATGTCTTGAAGCCAGCTAGCTGTCAACTAGCTGCATTCCTATGGCACTGAGAAGGTAGAAGTATTCTGAGTCAGGAGGTTCCAAGATTACCAGTCGACTGCACCTGGGGATACCCTCCAGGTCTGCATTGTTACCCTGCGTCTCAGAAGCCTCTGGCAAACGTCTCTGCTGAAGACCTGCGAAACGCACTCTGCAGGCATTGTGGAACTGAGAGGGACTGAGGGTGAGCTCAACTCTCAGAAGTAAGATGGTTTTGGACAAGGCGTTCAGCTACCCTCTCACGTATGGAACTTAGTATGTAGCACCAGTCTACCACAGGAATTACTAGGAAATCGCTGAACTGAGCTTGGAGGCACTAGTCTTGTGTGCCGGGTGATTCCAATTACCTCTCCCAGCACTTCCGTCAAACAGCGAGCCTAGGCCTTTTAGAAGCCAAGGGTACCAGCAGGCTGGATGTGGAGGTACAGGCCATAAGCTCAACTCTCAGAAGTGTGTATGCATGGGAGGCAGATGTCTGCTACACGCTCGTACATGGGATTTGGAACCTAGATACACTCTTGTTGAGGAAAGCCGTTGGAAATCGCTGTATTCAACTCAGATACACGGGAGTTCAGGCCCAGTGCTCACACATGCTTTTCCGGAAACCTGTCCCAGCCACTAACATTAGGAAGTTAGCAGCTACTCCTACAGTCAGGCAGGATGCGGGAGGGTTCTGCCCTGTCCTCAGCTCTCACAGGGAAGCATGTCTTGAAGCCAGCTGTCAACTAGCTGCATTCTTATGGCAGTGAGAAGGTAGCAGTACTCTGAGTCAGGAGGTTCCAAGATTACCACTCTACCGCACCTGGAGATACCCTCCAGGTCTGCATTGTTAACTTGTACTCAGAAGCCTCTGGCAATCGTCTCTGGTGAAGACGTGTGAAACCCACTCTGCAGGCAGTGTGGAACTGTTTGGGACTGAGGGTGAGCTCAACTCTCAGCAGTAAGATGCTTTTGGACAAGGCGTTCAGCTACCTTCTCACATATGGAACTTAGTATGTAGCACCAGTCTACCCCAGGAATTACTGGGAAATCGCTGGATTGAGCTTGGAGGCACTCATCTTGTGTGCCGGGAGATTCCAGTTACCTCTCCCAACACTTCGGTGAAGCAGCGAGCCTAGGCCTTTTGGAAGCGAAAGGTAGCTGCAGGCAGGAGGTAGGGTTACAGGCCATAAGCTCAACTCTCAGAAGTGTGTATGCATGGGAGGCAGATGTCGCTACACACTCGGACATGCGAGTGGGAACCTAGCTACACTCTGATGAAGAAGGACTTTGGAAATCGCTGTATTCAACTCAGATACACGTGGGTTCAGGCACAACGATTCCACATGCTTTTCTCACAACCTTTCCCTGCCACTAACATGAGGACGTTAGCAGCTCCTTCTACAGTCAAGCAGGATGCGGGAGGGTTGTGCCCTGTCCTTAGCTCTCACAGGGAAGCATGCCTTGAGGCCAGCTGTCAACTAGCTGCATAATTATGGCAGGGTGAAGGTAGCAGTATTCTGAGACAGGAGGTTCCCAGATTACCACTCTACTGCACCTGGAGATACCCTCAGGTCTGCATTGTTAACTTGCGTCTCAGAAGCCTCAGGCAAACGTCTCTGGTGAAGACGTGCGAAAGTCACTCTGCAGGCAGTGTGGAACTGTGAGGGACTGAGGGTGAGCTCAACTCTCAGAAGTAAGATGTTTTTGGACAAGGCGTCCAACTACCTACTCACGTATGGAACTTAGTATGTAGCACCAGTCTACCCCAGGAATTACTAGGAAATCGCTTGATTGAGCTTGGAGGCACTCGTCTTGTGTGCCGGGAGATTCCAGTTACCTCTCCCAACACTTGCGTCAAGCAGCGAGCCTAGGCCTTTTGGAAGCGAAAGGTAGCGGCAGGCAGGATGTAGGTTTACAGGCCATAAGCTCAACTCTCAGAAGTGTGTATGCATGGGAGGCAGATGTCTGCTACCCACTGGGACATGGGAGTTGGAACCTAGCTACACTCCTATTGAAGAAGCATGTTGCAAATCGCTGTATTCAACTCAGATACACGGGAGTTCAGGCCCAATGCTTACACATGCTTTTCCCACAACCCATCCCAGCCACTAATATAAGGACGTTAGCAGGTACGTCTACAGTCAGGCAGGATGCGGGAGGGTTCTGCCCTGTCCTCAGCTCTCACAGGGAAGCATGCCTAGAAGCCAGCTCTCAACTAGCTGCATTCTTATGACAGTGTGAAGGTAGCAGTATTCTGAGTAAGGAGGTTCCCAGATTACCACTCTACTGCACCTAGAGATACCGTCCAGGTGTGCATTGTTAACTTGCGTCTCAGAAGCCTCTGTCAAAAGTCTCTGGTTAAGACGTGGGAAACTCACTCTGCAGGCAGTGTGGAACTGTGAGGGACTGAGGGTGAGCTCAACTCTCAGCAGTAAGATGATTTTGGACAAGGCGTTCAGCTACCTTCTCACATATGGAACTTAGTATGTAGCACCAGTCTACCTCAGGAATTACTGGGAAATCGCTGGATTGAGGTTGGAGGCACTAGTCTTGTGTGCCGGGAGATTCCAGTTACCTCTCCCAACACTTCGGTGAAGCAGCGAGCCTAGGCCTTTTGGAAGCGAAAGGTAGCTGCAGGCAGGTATTCTGAGTCAGGAGGTTCCAAGATTACCACTGTACTGCACCTGGAGATACCGTCCAGGTCTGCATTGTTAAGTTGCGTCTCACAAGACTTTGACAAACGTCTCTGGTGAAGACGTGCGAAACTCACTCTGCAGGCAGTGTGGAACTCTGAGGGCCTGAGGGTGAGCTCAAGTCTCAGAAGTAAGATGCTTTTGGACAAGGCGTTAGCTACATTCTCATATATATGGAACTTAGTATGTAGCACCAGTCTACCACAGGAATTCTAGGAAATCGCTGGATTGAGCTTGGAGGCACTAGTCTTGTGTGCCTGGAGACTCCATTTACCTCTCCCAACACTGCCGTCACGCAGCGGGTCTAGGCCTTTTAGAAGCCAAGGGTACCTGCAGGCAGGATATGGAGGTACAGGCCATAAGCTCAACTCTCAGAAGTAAGCATGGGAGGCAGATGTCTGCTACCCACTAGTACATGGGAGTAGGAACCTAGCTACAAACTGATTGAAGATGGCCGTTTGAAAACGCTGTATTCAACTCAGCTACACGTGAGTTCAGGCTCAATTCTTATACATGCTATTCCCCCAACCTCGCCCAGCAACTAACATAAGGATGTTAGCAGCTACGTGTACAGTCAGGCAGGATGTGGGAGGGTTCTGCCCTGACCTCAGCTCTCACATGGAAGCATGCCTAGAAGCCAGCTCTCAACTAGCTGCATTCTTATGACAGTGTGAAGGTAGCAGTATTCTGAGTAAGGAGGTTCCCAGATTACCACTCTACTGCACCTGGAGAGACCGTCCAGGTGTGCATTGTTAACTTGCGTCTCAGAAGCCTCTGGCAAACGTCTCTGGTGAAGACGTGCGAAACTCACTCTGCAGGCAGTGTGGAACTGTGAGGGACTGAGGGTGAGCTCAACTCTCAGCAGTAAGATGATTTTGGACAAGGCGTTCAGCTACCTTCTCACATATGGAACTTAGTATGTAGCACCAGTCTACCCCAGGAATTACTGGGAAATCGCTTGATTGAGCTTGGAGGCACTCGTCTTGTGTGCCGGGAGATTCCAGTTACCTCTCCCAACACTTCGGTGAAGCAGCGAGCCTAGGCCTTTTGGAAGCGAAAGGTAGCTGCAGGCAGGAGGTAGGGTTACAGGCCATAAGCTCAACTCTCAGAAGTGGGTATGCATGGGAGGCAGATGTCTGCTACCTACACGGACATGCGAGTGGGAACCTAGCTGTACACTCTGATGAAGAAGGACTTTGGAAATCGCTGTATTCAACTCAGATACACGTGGGTTCAGGCACAACGATTCCACATGCTTTTCTCACAACCTTTCCCTGCCACTAACATGAGGACGTTAGCAGCTCCTTCTACAGTCAAGCAGGATGCGGGAGGGTTGTGCCCTGTCCTTAGCTCTCACAGGAAGCATGCCTTGAAGCCAGCTGTCAACTAGCTGCATTCTTATGGCAGGGTGAAGGTAGCAGTATTCTGAGACAGGAGGTTCCCAGATTACCACTCTACTGCACCTGGAGATACCCTCCAGGTCTGCATTGTTAACTTGCGTCTCAGAAGCCTCTGGCAAAAGTCTCTGGTGAAGACGTGGGAAACTCACTCTGCAGGCAGTGTGGAACTGTGAGGGACTGAGGGTGAGCTCAACTCTCAGCAGTAAGATGATTTTGGACAAGGCGTTCAACTACCTTCTCACATATGGAACTTAGTATGTAGCACCAGTCTACCCCAGGAATTACTGGGAAATCGCTGGATTGAGCTTGGAGGCACTCGTCTTTTGTGCCGGGAGATTCCAATTACCTTTCCCAAAACTTGCGCCAAGCAGCGAGCCTAGGCCTTTTGGAAGCGAAAGGTAGCGGCAGGCAGGATGTAGGGTTACAGGCCATAAGCTCAACTCTCAGAAGTGTGTACGCATGGGAGGCAGATGTCTGCTACCCACTGGGACATGGGAGTTGGAACCTAGCTACACTCCTATTGAAGAAGGATGTTGGAAATCGCTGTATTCAACTCAGATACACGGGAGTTCAGGCCCAATGCTTACACATGCTTTTCCCACAACCCATCCCAGCCACTAATATAAGGACGTTAGCAGGTACGTCTACAGTCAGGCAGGATGCGGGAGGGTTCTGCCCTGTCCTCAGCTCTCACAGGGAAGCATGCCTAGAAGCCAGCTCTCAACTAGCTGCATTCTTATGACAGTGTGAAGGTAGCAGTATTCTGAGTAAGGAGGTTCCCAGATTACCACTCTACTGCACCTGGAGATACCGTCCAGGTGTGCATTGTTAACTTGCGTCTCAGAAGCCTCTGGCAAAAGTCTCTGGTGAAGACGTGGGAAACTCACTCTGCAGGCAGTGTGGAACTGTGAGGGACTGAGGGTGAGCTCAACACTCAGCAGTAAGATGATTTTGGACAAGGCGTTCAGCTACCTTCTCACATATGGAACTTAGTATGTAGCACCAGTCTACCTCAGGAATTACTGGGAAATCGCTGGATTGAGCTTGGAGGCACTCGTCTTGTGTGCCGGGAGATTCCAGTTACCTCTCCCAACACTTCGGTGAAGCAGCGAGCCTAGGCCTTTTGGAAGCGAAAGGTAGCTGCAGGCAGGTATTCTGAGTCAGGAGGTTCCAAGATTACCACTGTACTGCACCTGGAGATACCGTCCAGGTCTGCATTGTTAAGTTGCGTCTCACAAGACTTTGACAAACGTCTCTGGTGAAGACGTGCGAAACTCACTCTGCAGGCAGTGTGGAACTCTGAGGGCCTGAGGGTGAGCTCAAGTCTCAGAAGTAAGATGCTTTTGGACAAGGCGTTAGCTACATTCTCATATATATGGAACTTAGTATGTAGCACCAGTCTACCACAGGAATTCTAGGAAATCGCTGGATTGAGCTTGGAGGCACTAGTCTTGTGTGCCTGGAGACTCCATTTACCTCTCCCAACACTGCCGTCACGCAGCGGGTCTAGGCCTTTTAGAAGCCAAGGTTACCTGCAGGCAGGATATGGAGGTACAGGCCATAAGCTCAACTCTCAGAAGTAAGCATGGGAGGCAGATGTCTGCTACCCACTAGTACATGGGAGTAGGAACCTAGCTACAAACTGATTGAAGATGGCCGTTTGAAAACGCTGTATTCAACTCAGCTACACGTGAGTTCAGGCTCAATTCTTATACATGCTATTCCCCCAACCTCGCCCAGCAACTAACATAAGGATGTTAGCAACTACGTCTACAGTCAGGCAGGATGTGGGAGGGTTCTGCCCTGACCTCAGCTCTCACATGGAAGCATGCCTATAAGCCAGCTCTCAACTAGCTGCATTCTTATGACAGTGTGAAGGTAGCAGTATTCTGAGTAAGGAGGTTCCCAGATTACCACTCTACTGCACCTGGAGAGACCGTCCAGGTGTGCATTGTTAACTTGCGTCTCAGAAGCCTCTGGCAAACGTCTCTGGTGAAGACGTGCGAAACTCACTCTGCAGGCAGTGTGGAACTGTGAGGGACTGAGGGTGAGCTCAACTCTCAGCAGTAAGATGATTTTGGACAAGGCGTTCAGCTACCTTCTCACATATGGAACTTAGTATGTAGCACCAGTCTACCCCAGGAATTACTGGGAAATCGCTGGATTTAGTTTGGAGGCACTCGTCTTGTGTGCCGGGAGATTCCAGTTACCTCTCCCAACACTTCGGTGAAGCAGCGAGCCTAGGCCTTTTGGAAGCGAAGGTATCTGCAGGCAGGAGGTAGGGTTACAGGCCATAAGCTCAACTCTCAGAAGTGGGTATGCATGGGAGGCAGATGTCTGCTACCTAAACGGACATGCGAGTGGGAACCTAGCTGTACACTCTGATGAAGAAGGACTTTGGAAATCGCTGTATTCAACTCAGATACACGTGGGTTCAGGCACAACGATTCCACATGCTTTTCTCACAACCTTTCCCTGCCACTAACATGAGGACGTTAGCAGCTCCTTCTACAGTCAAGCAGGATGCGGGAGGGTTGTGCCCTGTCCTTAGCTCTCACAGGAAGCATGCCTTGAAGCCAGCTGTCAACTAGCTGCATTCTTATGGCAGGGTGAAGGTAGCAGTATTCTGAGACAGGAGGTTCCCAGATTACCACTCTACTGCACCTGGAGATACCCTCCAGGTCTGCATTGTTAACTTGCGTCTCAGAAGCCTCTGGCAAACGTCTCTGTTGAAGACGTGAGAAACTCACTCTGCAGGCAGTGTGGAACTGTGAGGGACTGAGGGTGAGCTCAACTCTCAGAAGTAAGATGTTTTTGGACAAGGCGTTCAACTACCTACTCACGTATGGAACTTAGTATGTAGCACCAGTCTACCCCAGGAATTACTAGGAAATCGCTTGATTGAGCTTGGAGGCACTCGTCTTGTGTGCCGGGAGATTCCAGTTACCTCTCCCAACACTTGCGTCAGTCAAGCAGCGAGCCTAGGCCTTTTGGAAGCGAAAGGTAGCGGCAGGCAGGATGTAGGGTTACAGGCCATAAGCTCAACTCTCAGAACTGTGTATGCATGGGAGGCAGATGTCTGCTACCCACTGGGACATGGGAGTTGGAACTTAGCTACACTCCTATTGAAGAAGGATGTTGGAAATCGCTGTATTCAACTCAGATACACGGGAGTTCAGGCCCAATGCTTACACATGCTTTCCCACAACCCATCCCAGCCACTAACATAAGGAGGTTTGCAGGTACGTCTACAGTCAGGCAGGATGCGGCAGGGTTCTGACCTGTACTCAGCTCTCACAGGGAAGCATGCCTAGAAGCCAGCTCTCAACTAGCTGCATTCTTATGACAGTGTGAAGGTAGCAGTATTCTGAGTAAGGAGGTTCCCAGATTACCACTCTACTGCACCTGGAGAGACCGTCCAGGTGTGCATTGTTAACTTGCGTCTCAGAAGATTCTGGCAAAAGTCTCTGGTGAAGACGTGGGAAACTCACTCTGCAGGCAGTGTGGAACTGTGAGGGACTGAGGGTGAGCTCAACTCTCAGCAGTAAGATGATTTTGGACAAGGCGTTCAGCTACCTTCTCACATATGGAACTTAGGATGTAGCACCAGTCTACCCCAGGAATTACTGGGAAATCGCTGGATTGAGCTTGGAGGCACTCGTCTTGTGTGCCGGGAGATTCCAGTTACCTCTCCCAACACTTCGGTGAAGCAGCGAGCCTAGGCCTTTTGGAAGCGAAAGGTAGCTGCAGGCAGGAGGTAGGGTTACAGGCCATAAGCTCAACTCTCAGAAGTGGGTATGCATGGGAGGCAGATGTCTGCTACCTACACGGGCATGCGAGTGGGAACCTAGCTGTACACTCTGATGAAGAAGGACTTTGGAAATCGCTGTATTCAACTCAGATACACGTGGGTTCAGGCACAACGATTCCACATGCTTTTCTCAGAACCTTTCCCTGCCACTAACATGAGGACGTTAGCAGCTCCTTCTACAGTCAAGCAGGATGCGGGAGGGTTGTGCCCTGTCCTTAGCTCCCACAGGAAGCATGCCTTGAAGCCAGCTGTCAACTAGCTGCATTCTTATGGCAGGGTGAAGGTAGCAGTATTCTGAGACAGGAGGTTCCCAGATTACCACTCTACTGCACCTGGAGATACCCTCCAGGTCTGCATTGTTAACTTGCGTCTCAGAAGCCTCTGGCAAACGTCTCTGTTGAAGACGTGAGAAACTCACTCTGCAGGCAGTGTGGAACTGTGAGGGACTGAGGGTGAGCTCAACTCTCAGAAGTAAGATGTTTTTGGACAAGGCGTTCAACTACCTACTCACGTATGGAACTTAGTATGTAGCACCAGTCTACCCCAGGAATTACTAGGAAATCGCTTGAATGAGCTTGGAGGCACTCGGCTTGTGTGCCGGGAGATTCCAATTACCTCTCCCAACACTTGCGTCAAGCAGCGAGCCTAGGCCTTTTGGAAGCGAAAGGTAGCGGCAGGCAGGATGTAGGGTTACAGGCCATAAGCTCAACTCTCAGAAGTGTGTATGCATGGGAGGCAGATGTCTGCTACCCACTCGGACATGGGAGTTGGAACCTAGCTACACTCCTATTGAAGAAGGATGTTGGAAATCGCTGTATTCAACTCAGATACACGGGAGTTCAGGCCCAATGCTTACACATGCTTTCCCACAACCCATCCCAGCCACTAACATAAGGAGGATAGCAGGTACGTCTACAGTCAGGCAGGATGCGGGAGGGTTCTGCCCTGTACTCAGCTCTCACAGGGAAGCATGCCTAGAAGCCAGCTCTCAACTAGCTGCATTCTTATGACAGTGTGAAGGTAGCAGTATTCTGAGTAAGGAGGTTCCCAGATTACCACTCTACTGCACCTGGAGAGACCGTCCAGGTGTGCATTGTTAACTTGCGTCTCAGAAGATTCTGGCAAAAGTCTCTGGTGAAGACGTGGGAAACTCACTCTGCAGGCAGTGTGGAACTGTGAGGGACTGAGGGTGAGCTCAACTCTCAGCAGTAAGATGATTTTGGACAAGGCGTTCAGCTACCTTCTCACATATGGAACTTAGTATGTAGCACAAGTCTACCCCAGGAATTACTGGGAAATCGCTGGATTGAGCTTGGAGGCCCTCGTCTTGTGTGCCGGGAGATTCCAGTTACCTCTCCCAACACTTCGGTGAAGCAGCGAGCCTAGGCCTTTTGGAAGCGAAAGGTAGCTGCAGGCAGGTATTCTGAGTCAGGAGGTTCCAAGGTTACCACTGTACTGCAGCTGGAGATACCGTCCAGGTCTGCATTGTTAAGTTGCGTCTCACAAGACTTTGACAAACGTCTCTGGTGAAGCCGTGCGAAACTCACTCTGCAGGCAGTGTGGAACTCTGAGTGCCTGAGGGTGAGCTCAACTCTCAGAAGTAAGATGCTTTTGGACAAGGCGTTAGCTACATTCTCATATATATGGAACTTAGTATGTAGCACCAGTCTGCCACAGGAATTCTAGGAAATCGCTGGATTGAGCTTGGAGGCACTAGTCTTGTGTGCCTGGAGACTCCAATTACCTCTCCCAACACTGCCGTCACGCAGCGGGTCTAGGCCTTTTAGAAGCCAAGGTTACCTGCAGGCAGGGTATGGAGGTACAGGCCATAAGCTCAACTCTCAGAAGTAAGCATGGGAGGCAGATGTCTGCTACTCACTAGTACATGGGAGTAGGAACCTAGCTACAAACTGATTGAAGATGGCCGTTTGAAAACGCTGTATTCAACTCAGCTACACGTGAGTTCAGGCTCAATTCTTATACATGCTATTCCCCCAACCTCGCCCAGCAACTAACATAAGGATGTTAGCAGCTACGTCTACAGTCAGGCAGGATGTGGGAGGGTTCTGCCCTGACCTCAGCTCTCACATGGAAGCATGCCTAGAAGCCAGCTCTCAACTAGCTGCATTCTTATGACAGTGTGAAGGTAGCAGTATTCTGAGTAAGGAGGTTCCCAGATTACCACTCTACTGCACCTGGAGAGACCGTCCAGGTGTGCATTGTTAACTTGCGTCTCAGAAGCCTCTGGCAAGGTCTCTGGTGAAGACGTGGGAAACTCACTCTGCAGGCAGTGTGGAACTGTGAGGGACTGAGGGTGAGCTCAACTCTCAGCAGTAAGATGATTTTGGACAAGGCGTTCAGCTACCTTCTCACATATGGAACTTAGTATGTAGCACCAGTCTACCCCAGGAATTACTGGGAAATCGCTGGATTGAGCTTGGAGGCACTCGTCTTGTGTGCCGGGAGATTCCAGTTACCTCTCCCAACACTTCGGTGAAGCAGCGAGCCTAGGCCTTTTGGAAGCGAAAGGTAGCTGCAGGCAGGTATTCTGAGTCAGGAGGTTCCAAGATTACCACTGTTCTGCACCTGGAGATACCGTCCGGGTCTGCATTGTTAAGTTGCGTCTCACAAGACTTTGACAAACGTCTCTGGTGAAGCCGTGCGAAACTCACTCTGCAGGCAGTGTGGAACTCTGAGGGCCTGAGGGGGAGCTCAACTCTCAGAAGTAAGATGCTTTTGGACAAGGCGTTAGCTACATTCTCATATATATGGAACTTAGTATGTAGCACCAGTCTACCACAGGAATTCTAGGAAATCGCTGGATTGAGCTTGGAGGCACTAGTCTTGTGTGCCTGGAGACTCCAATTACCTCTCCCAACACTGCCGTCACGCAGCGGGTCTAGGCCTTTTAGAAGCCAAGGGTACCTGCAGGCAGGATATGGAGGTACAGGCCATAAGCTCAACTCTCAGAAGTAAGCATGGGAGGCAGATATCTGCTACCCACTAGTACATGGGAGTAGGAACCTAGCTACAAACTGATTGAAGATGGCCGTTTGAAAACGCTGTATTCAACTCAGCTACACGTGAGTTCAGGCTCAATTCTTATACATGCTATTCCCCCAACCTCGCCCAGCAACTAACATAAGGATGTTAGCAGCTACGTCTACAGTCAGGCAGGATGTGGGAGGGTTCTGCCCTGACCTCAGCTCTCACATGGAAGCATGCCTAGAAGCCAGCTCTCAACTAGCTGCATTCTTATGACAGTGTGAAGGTAGCAGTATTCTGAGTAAGGAGATTCCCAGATTACCACTCTACTGCACCTGGAGAGACCGTCCAGGTGTGCATTGTTAACTTGCGTCTCAGAAGCCTCTGGCAAAGTCTCTGGTGAAGACGTGGGAAACTCACTCTGCAGGCAGTGTGGAACTGTGAGGGACTGAGGGTGAGCTCAACTCTCAGCAGTAAGATGATTTTGGACAAGGCGTTCAGCTACCTTCTCACATATGGAACTTAGTATGTAGCACCAGTCTACCCCAGGAATTACTGGGAAATCGCTGGATTGAGCTTGGAGGCACTCGTCTTGTGTGCCGGGAGATTCCAGTTACCTCTCCCAACACTTCGGTGAAGCAGCGAGCCTAGGCCTTTTGGAAGCGAAAGGTAGCTGCAGGCAGGAGGTAGGGTTACAGGCCATAAGCTCAACTCTCAGAAGTGGGTATGCATGGGAGGCAGATGTCTGCTACCTACACGGACATGCGAGTGGGAACCTAGCTGTACACTCTGATGAAGAAGGACTTTGGAAATCGCTGTATTCAACTCAGATACACGTGGGTTCAGGCACAACGATTCCACATGCTTTTCTCACAACCTTTCCCTGCCACTAACATGAGGACGTTAGCAGCTCCTTCTACAGTCAAGCAGGATGCGGGAGGGTTGTGCCCTGTCCTTAGCTCTCACAGGAAGCATGCCTTGAAGCCAGCTGTCAACTAGCTGCATTCTTATGGCAGGGTGAAGGTAGCAGTATTCTGAGACAGGAGGTTCCCAGATTACCACTCTACTGCACCTGGAGATACCCTCCAGGTCTGCATTGTTAACTTGCGTCTCAGAAGCCTCTGGCAAACGTCTCTGTTGAAGACGTGAGAAACTCACTCTGCAGGCAGTGTGGAACTGTGAGGGACTGAGGGTGAGCTCAACTCTCAGAAGTAAGATGTTTTTGGACAAGGCGTTCAACTACCTACTCACGTATGGAACTTAGTATGTAGCACCAGTCTACCCCAGGAATTACTAGGAAATCGCTTGATTGAGCTTGGAGGCACTCGTCTTGTGTGCCGGGAGATTCCAGTTACCTCTCCCAACACTTGCGTCAGTCAAGCAGCGAGCCTAGGCCTTTTGGAAGCGAAAGGTAGCGGCAGGCAGGATGTAGGGTTACAGGCCATAAGCTCAACTCTCAGAACTGTGTATGCATGGGAGGCAGATGTCTGCTACCCACTGGGACATGGGAGTTGGAACCTAGCTACACTCCTATTGAAGAAGGATGTTGGAAATCGCTGTATTCAACTCAGATACACGGGAGTTCAGGCCCAATGCTTACACATGCTTTTCCCACAACCCATCCCAGCCACTAACATAAGGAGGTTAGCAGGTACGTCTACAGTCAGGCAGGATGCGGGAGGGTTCTGCCCTGTACTCAGCTCTCACAGGGAAGCATGCCTAGAAGCCAGCTCTCAACTAGCTGCATTCTTATGACAGTGTGAAGGTAGCAGTATTCTGAGTAAGGAGGTTCCCAGATTACCACTCTACTGCACCTGGAGAGACCGTCTAGGTGTGCATTGTTAACTTGCGTCTCAGAAGATTCTGGCAAAAGTCTCTGGTGAAGACGTGGGAAACTCACTCTGCAGGCAGTGTGGAACTGTGAGGGACTGAGGGTGAGCTCAACTCTCAGCAGTAAGATGATTTTGGACAAGGCGTTCAGCTACCTTCTCACATATGGAACTTAGTATGTAGCACCAGTCTACCCCAGGAATTACTGGGAAATCGCTGGATTGAGCTTGGAGGCACTCGTCTTGTGTGCCGGGAGATTCCAGTTACCTCTCCCAACACTTCGGTGAAGCAGCGAGCCTAGGCCTTTTGGAATCGAAAGGTAGCTGCAGGCAGGTATTCTGAGTCAGGAGGTTCCAAGATTACCACTGTACTGCACCTGGAGATACCGTCCAGGTCTGCATTGTTAAGTTGCGTCTCACAAGACTTTGACAAACGTCTCTGGTGAAGCCGTGCGAAACTCACTCTGCAGGCAGTGTGGAACTCTGAGGGCCTGAGGGTGAGCTCAACTCTCAGAAGTAAGATGCTTTTGGACAAGGCGTTAGCTACATTCTCATATATATGGAACTTAGTATGTAGCACCAGTCTGCCACAGGAATTCTAGGAAATCGCTGGATTGAGCTTGGAGGCACTAGTCTTGTGTGCCTGGAGACTCCAATTACCTCTCCCAACACTGCCGTCACGCAGCGGGTCTAGGCCTTTTAGAAGCCAAGGGTACCTGCAGGCAGGATATGGAGGTACAGGCCATAAGCTCAACTCTCAGAAGTAAGCATGGGAGGCAGATGTCTGCTACCCACTAGTACATGGGAGTAGGAACCTAGCTACAAACTGATTGAAGATGGCCGTTTGAAAACGCTGTATTCAACTCAGCTACACGTGAGTTCAGGCTCAATTCTTATACATGCTATTCCCCCAACCTCGCCCAGCAACTAACATAAGGATGTTAGCAGCTACGTCTACAGTCAGGCAGGATGTGGGAGGGTTCTGCCCTGACCTCAGCTCTCACATGGAAGCATGCCTAGAAGCCAGCTCTCAACTAGCTGCATTCTTATGACAGTGTGAAGGTAGCAGTATTCTGAGTAAGGAGGTTCCCAGATTACCACTCTACTGCACCTGGAGAGACCGTCCAGGTGTGCATTGTTAACTTGCGTCTCAGAAGCCTCTGGCAAGGTCTCTGGTGAAGACGTGGGAAACTCACTCTGCAGGCAGTGTGGAACTGTGAGGGACTGAGGGTGAGCTCAACTCTCAGCAGTAAGATGATTTTGGACAAGGCGTTCAGCTACCTTCTCACATATGGAACTTAGTATGTAGCACCAGTCTACCCCAGGAATTACTGGGAAATCGCTGGATTGAGCTTGGAGGCACTCGTCTTGTGTGCCGGGAGATTCCAGTTACCTCTCCCAACACTTCGGTGAAGCAGCGAGCCTAGGCCTTTTGGAAGCGAAAGGTAGCTGCAGGCAGGTATTCTGAGTCAGGAGGTTCCAAGATTACCACTGTTCTGCACCTGGAGATACCGTCCGGGTCTGCATTGTTAAGTTGCGTCTCACAAGACTTTGACAAACGTCTCTGGTGAAGCCGTGCGAAACTCACTCTGCAGGCAGTGTGGAACTCTGAGGGCCTGAGGGGGAGCTCAACTCTCAGAAGTAAGATGCTTTTGGACAAGTCGTTAGCTACATTCTCATATATATGGAACTTAGTATGTAGCACCAGTCTACCACAGGAATTCTAGGAAATCGCTGGATTGAGCTTGGAGGCACTAGTCTTGTGTGCCTGGAGACTCCAATTACCTCTCCCAACACTGCCGTCACGCAGCGGGTCTAGGCCTTTTAGAAGCCAAGGGTACCTGCAGGCAGGATATGGAGGTACAGGCCATAAGCTCAACTCTCAGAAGTAAGCATGGGAGGCAGATATCTGCTACCCACTAGTACATGGGAGTAGGAACCTAGCTACAAACTGATTGAAGATGGCCGTTTGAAAACGCTGTATTCAACTCAGCTACACGTGAGTTCAGGCTCAATTCTTATACATGCTATTCCCCCAACCTCGCCCAGCAACTAACATAAGGATGTTAGCAGCTACGTCTACAGTCAGGCAGGATGTGGGAGGGTTCTGCCCTGACCTCAGCTCTCACATGGAAGCATGCCTAGAAGCCAGCTCTCAACTAGCTGCATTCTTATGACAGTGTGAAGGTAGCAGTATTCTGAGTAAGGAGATTCCCAGATTACCACTCTACTGCACCTGGAGAGACCGTCCAGGTGTGCATTGTTAACTTGCGTCTCAGAAGCCTCTGGCAAAGTCTCTGGTGAAGACGTGGGAAACTCACTCTGCAGGCAGTGTGGAACTGTGAGGGACTGAGGGTGAGCTCAACTCTCAGCTGTAAGATGATTTTGGACAAGGCGTTCAGCTACCTTCTCACATATGGAACTTAGTATGTAGCACCAGTCTACCCCAGGAATTACTGGGAAATCGCTGGATTGAGCTTGGAGGCACTCGTCTTGTGTGCCGGGAGATTCCAGTTACCTCTCCCAACACTTCGGTGAAGCAGCGAGCCTAGGCCTTTTGGAAGCGAAAGGTAGCTGCAGGCAGGAGGTAGGGTTACAGGCCATAAGCTCAACTCTCAGAAGTGGGTATGCATGGGAGGCAGATGTCTGCTACCTACACGGACATGCGAGTGGGAACCTAGCTGTACACTCTGATGAAGAAGGACTTTGGAAATCGCTGTATTCAACTCAGATACACGTGGGTTCAGGCACAACGATTCCACATGCTTTTCTCACAACCTTTCCCTGCCACTAACATGAGGACGTTAGCAGCTCCTTCTACAGTCAAGCAGGATGCGGGAGGGTTGTGCCCTGTCCTTAGCTCTCACAGGAAGCATGCCTTGAAGCCAGCTGTCAACTAGCTGCATTCTTATGGCAGGGTGAAGGTAGCAGTATTCTGAGACAGGAGGTTCCCAGATTACCACTCTACTGCACCTGGAGATACCCTCCAGGTCTGCATTGTTAACTTGCGTCTCAGAAGCCTCTGGCAAACGTCTCTGTTGAAGACGTGAGAAACTCACTCTGCAGGCAGTGTGGAACTGTGAGGGACTGAGGGTGAGCTCAACTCTCAGAAGTAAGATGTTTTTGGACAAGGCGTTCAACTACCTACTCACGTATGGAACTTAGTATGTAGCACCAGTCTACCCCAGGAATTACTAGGAAATCGCTTGATTGAGCTTGGAGGCACTCGTCTTGTGTGCCGGGAGATTCCAGTTACCTCTCCCAACACTTGCGTCAGTCAAGCAGCGAGCCTAGGCCTTTTGGAAGCGAAAGGTAGCGGCAGGCAGGATGTAGGGTTACAGGCCATAAGCTCAACTCTCAGAACTGTGTATGCATGGGAGGCAGATGTCTGCTACCCACTGGGACATGGGAGTTGGAACCTAGCTACACTCCTATTGAAGAAGGATGTTGGAAATCGCTGTATTCAACTCAGATACACGGGAGTTCAGGCCCAATGCTTACACATGCTTTTCCCACAACCCATCCCAGCCACTAACATAAGGAGGTTAGCAGGTACGTCTACAGTCAGGCAGGATGCGGGAGGGTTCTGCCCTGTACTCAGCTCTCACAGGGAAGCATGCCTAGAAGCCAGCTCTCAACTAGCTGCATTCTTATGACAGTGTGAAGGTAGCAGTATTCTGAGTAAGGAGGTTCCCAGATTACCACTCTACTGCACCTGGAGAGACCGTCTAGGTGTGCATTGTTAACTTGCGTCTCAGAAGATTCTGGCAAAAGTCTCTGGTGAAGACGTGGGAAACTCACTCTGCAGGCAGTGTGGAACTGTGAGGGACTGAGGGTGAGCTCAACTCTCAGCAGTAAGATGATTTTGGACAAGGCGTTCAGCTACCTTCTCACATATGGAACTTAGTATGTAGCACCAGTCTACCCCAGGAATTACTGGGAAATCGCTGGATTGAGCTTGGAGGCACTCGTCTTGTGTGCCGGGAGATTCCAGTTACCTCTCCCAACACTTCGGTGAAGCAGCGAGCCTAGGCCTTTTGGAATCGAAAGGTAGCTGCAGGCAGGTATTCTGAGTCAGGAGGTTCCAAGATTACCACTGTACTGCACCTGGAGATACCGTCCAGGTCTGCATTGTTAAGTTGCGTCTCACAAGACTTTGACAAACGTCTCTGGTGAAGCCGTGCGAAACTCACTCTGCAGGCAGTGTGGAACTCTGAGGGCCTGAGGGTGAGCTCAACTCTCAGAAGTAAGATGCTTTTGGACAAGGCGTTAGCTACATTCTCATATATATGGAACTTAGTATGTAGCACCAGTCTACCACAGGAATTCTAGGAAATCGCTGGATTGAGCTTGGAGGCACTAGTCTTGTGTGCCTGGAGACTCCAATTACCTCTCCCAACACTGCCGTCACGCAGCGGGTCTAGGCCTTTTAGAAGCCAAGGGTACCTGCAGGCAGGATATGGAGGTACAGGCCATAAGCTCAACTCTCAGAAGTAAGCATGGGAGGCAGATGTCTGCTACCCACTAGTACATGGCAGTAGGAACCTAGCTACAAACTGATTGAAGATGGCCGTTTGAAAACGCTGTATTCAACTCAGCTACACGTGAGTTCAGGCTCAATTCTTATACATGCTATTCCCCCAACCTCGCCCAGCAACTAACATAAGGATGTTAGCAGCTACGTCTACAGTCAGGCAGGATGTGGGAGGGTTCTGCCCTGACCTCAGCTCTCACATGGAAGCATGCCTAGAAGCCAGCTCTCAACTAGCTGCATTCTTATGACAGTGTGAAGGTAGCAGTATTCTGAGTAAGGAGGTTCCCAGATTACCACTCTACTGCACCTGGAGAGACCGTCCAGGTGTGCATTGTTAACTTGCGTCTCAGAAGCCTCTGGCAAAGTCTCTGGTGAAGACGTGGGAAACTCACTCTGCAGGCAGTGTGGAACTGTGAGGGACTGAGGGTGAGCTCAACTCTCAGCAGTAAGATGATTTTGGACAAGGCGTTCAGCTACCTTCTCACATATGGAACTTAGTATGTAGCACCAGTCTACCCCAGGAATTACTGGGAAATCGCTGGATTGAGCTTGGAGGCACTCGTCTTGTGTGCCGGGAGATTCCAGTTACCTCTCCCAACACTTCGGTGAAGCAGCGAGCCTAGGCCTTTTGGAAGCGAAAGGTAGCTGCAGGCAGGAGGTAGGGTTACAGGCCATAAGCTCAACTCTCAGAAGTGGGTATGCATGGGAGGCAGATGTCTGCTACCTACACGGACATGCGAGTGGGAACCTAGCTGTACACTCTGATGAAGAAGGACTTTGGAAATCGCTGTATTCAACTCAGATACACGTGGGTTCAGGCACAACGATTCCACATGCTTTTCTCACAACCTTTCCCTGCCACTAACATGAGGACGTTAGCAGCTCCTTCTACAGTCAAGCAGGATGCGGGAGGGTTGTGCCCTGTCCTTAGCTCTCACAGGAAGCATGCCTTGAAGCCAGCTGTCAACTAGCTGCATTCTTATGGCAGGGTGAAGGTAGCAGTATTCTGAGACAGGAGGTTCCCAGATTACCACTCTACTGCACCTGGAGATACCCTCCAGGTCTGCATTGTTAACTTGCGTCTCAGAAGCCTCTGGCAAACGTCTCTGTTGAAGACGTGAGAAACTCACTCTGCAGGCAGTGTGGAACTGTGAGGGACTGAGGGTGAGCTCAACTCTCAGAAGTAAGATGTTTTTGGACAAGGCGTTCAACTACCTACTCACGTATGGAACTTAGTATGTAGCACCAGTCTACCCCAGGAATTACTAGGAAATCGCTTGATTGAGCTTGGAGGCACTCGTCTTGTGTGCCGGGAGATTCCAGTTACCTCTCCCAACACTTGCGTCAGTCAAGCAGCGAGCCTAGGCCTTTTGGAAGCGAAAGGTAGCGGCAGGCAGGATGTAGGGTTACAGGCCATAAGCTCAACTCTCAGAACTGTGTATGCATGGGAGGCAGATGTCTGCTACCCACTGGGACATGGGAGTTGGAACCTAGCTACACTCCTATTGAAGAAGGATGTTGGAAATCGCTGTATTCAACTCAGATACACGGGAGTTCAGGCCCAATGCTTACACATGCTTTCCCACAACCCATCCCAGCCACTAACATAAGGAGGTTAGCAGGTACGTCTACAGTCAGGCAGGATGCGGGAGGGTTCTGCCCTGTACTCAGCTCTCACAGGGAAGCATGCCTAGAAGCCAGCTCTCAACTAGCTGCATTCTTATGACAGTGTGAAGGTAGCAGTATTCTGAGTAAGGAGGTTCCCAGATTACCACTCTACTGCACCCGGAGAGACCGTCCAGGTGTGCATTGTTAACTTGCGTCTCAGAAGCCTCTGGCAAAAGTCTCTGGTGAAGACGTGGGAAACTCACTCTGCAGGCAGTGTGGAACTGTGAAGGACTGAGGGTGAGCTCAACTCTCAGCAGTAAGATGATTTTGGACAAGGCGTTCAGCTACCTTCTCACATATGGAACTTAGTATGTAGCACCAGTCTACCCCAGGAATTACTGGGAAATCGCTGGATTGAGCTTGGAGGCACTCGTCTTGTGTGCCGGGAGATTCCAGTTACCTCTCCCAACACTTCGGTGAAGCAGCGAGCCTAGGCCTTTTGGAAGCGAAAGGTAGCTGCAGGCAGGTATTCTGAGTCAGGAGGTTCCAAGATTACCACTGTACTGCACCTGGAGATACCGTCCAGGTCTGCATTGTTAAGTTGCGTCTCACAAGACTTTGACAAACGTCTCTGGTGAAGCCGTGCGAAACTCACTCTGCAGGCAGTGTGGAACTCTGAGGGCCTGAGGGTGAGCTCAACTCTCAGAAGTAAGATGCTTTTGGACAAGGCGTTAGCTACATTCTCATATATATGGAACTTAGTATGTAGCACCAGTCTACCACAGGAATTCTAGGAAATCGCTGGATTGAGCTTGGAGGCACTAGTCTTGTGTGCCTGGAGACTCCAATTACCTCTCCCAACACTGCCGTCACGCAGCGGGTCTAGGCCTTTTAGAAGCCAAGGGTACCTGCAGGCAGGATATGGAGGTACAGGCCATAAGCTCAACTCTCAGAAGTAAGCATGGGAGGCAGATGTCTGCTACCCACTAGTACATGGCAGTAGGAACCTAGCTACAAACTGATTGAAGATGGCCGTTTGAAAACGCTGTATTCAACTCAGCTACACGTGAGTTCAGGCTCAATTCTTATACATGCTATTCCCCCAACCTCGCCCAGCAACTAACATAAGGATGTTAGCAGCTACGTCTACAGTCAGGCAGGATGTGGGAGGGTTCTGCCCTGACCTCAGCTCTCACATGGAAGCATGCCTAGAAGCCAGCTCTCAACTAGCTGCATTCTTATGACAGTGTGAAGGTAGCAGTATTCTGAGTAAGGAGGTTCCCAGATTACCACTCTACTGCACCTGGAGAGACCGTCCAGGTGTGCATTGTTAACTTGCGTCTCAGAAGCCTCTGGCAAAGTCTCTGGTGAAGACGTGGGAAACTCACTCTGCAGGCAGTGTGGAACTGTGAGGGACTGAGGGTGAGCTCAACTCTCAGCAGTAAGATGATTTTGGACAAGGCGTTCAGCTACCTTCTCACATATGGAACTTAGTATGTAGCACCAGTCTACCCCAGGAATTACTGGGAAATCGCTGGATTGAGCTTGGAGGCACTCGTCTTGTGTGCCGGGAGATTCCAGTTACCTCTCCCAACACTTCGGTGAAGCAGCGAGCCTAGGCCTTTTGGAAGCGAAAGGTAGCTGCAGGCAGGAGGTAGGGTTACAGGCCATAAGCTCAACTCTCAGAAGTGGGTATGCATGGGAGGCAGATGTCTGCTACCTACACGGACATGCGAGTGGGAACCTAGCTGTACACTCTGATGAAGAAGGACTTTGGAAATCGCTGTATTCAACTCAGATACACGTGGGTTCAGGCACAACGATTCCACATGCTTTTCTCACAACCTTTCCCTGCCACTAACATGAGGACGTTAGCAGCTCCTTCTACAGTCAAGCAGGATGCGGGAGGGTTGTGCCCTGTCCTTAGCTCTCACAGGAAGCATGCCTTGAAGCCAGCTGTCAACTAGCTGCATTCTTATGGCAGGGTGAAGGTAGCAGTATTCTGAGACAGGAGGTTCCCAGATTACCACTCTACTGCACCTGGAGATACCCTCCAGGTCTGCATTGTTAACTTGCGTCTCAGAAGCCTCTGGCAAACGTCTCTGTTGAAGACGTGCGAAACTCACTCTGCAGGCAGTGTGGAACTGTGAGGGACTGAGGGTGAGCTCAACTCTCAGAAGTAAGATGTTTTTGGACAAGGCGTTCAACTACCTACTCACGTATGGAACTTAGTATGTAGCACCAGTCTACCCCAGGAATTACTAGGAAATCGCTTGATTGAGCTTGGAGGCACTCGTCTTGTGTGCCGGGAGATTCCAGTTACCTCTCCCAACACTTGCGTCAGTCAAGCAGCGAGCCTAGGCCTTTTGGAAGCGAAAGGTAGCGGCAGGCAGGATGTAGGGTTACAGGCCATAAGCTCAACTCTCAGAACTGTGTATGCATGGGAGGCAGATGTCTGCTACCCACTGGGACATGGGAGTTGGAACCTAGCTACACTCCTATTGAAGAAGGATGTTGGAAATCGCTGTATTCAACTCAGATACACGGGAGTTCAGGCCCAATGCTTACACATGCTTTCCCACAACCCATCCCAGCCACTAACATAAGGAGGTTAGCAGGTACGTCTACAGTCAGGCAGGATGCGGGAGGGTTCTGCCCTGTACTCAGCTCTCACAGGGAAGCATGCCTAGAAGCCAGCTCTCAACTAGCTGCATTCTTATGACAGTGTGAAGGTAGCAGTATTCTGAGTAAGGAGGTTCCCAGATTACCACTCTACTGCACCCGGAGAGACCGTCCAGGTGTGCATTGTTAACTTGCGTCTCAGAAGCCTCTGGCAAAAGTCTCTGGTGAAGACGTGGGAAACTCACTCTGCAGGCAGTGTGGAACTGTGAAGGACTGAGGGTGAGCTCAACTCTCAGCAGTAAGATGATTTTGGACAAGGCGTTCAGCTACCTTCTCACATATGGAACTTAGTATGTAGCACCAGTCTACCCCAGGAATTACTGGGAAATCGCTGGATTGAGCTTGGAGGCACTCGTCTTGTGTGCCGGGAGATTCCAGTTACCTCTCCCAACACTTCGGTGAAGCAGCGAGCCTAGGCCTTTTGGAAGCGAAAGGTAGCTGCAGGCAGGTATTCTGAGTCAGGAGGTTCCAAGATTACCACTGTACTGCACCTGGAGATACCGTCCAGGTCTGCATTGTTAAGTTGCGTCTCACAAGACTTTGACAAACGTCTCTGGTGAAGCCGTGCGAAACTCACTCTGCAGGCAGTGTGGAACTCTGAGGGCCTGAGGGTGAGCTCAACTCTCAGAAGTAAGATGCTTTTGGACAAGGCGTTAGCTACATTCTCATATATATGGAACTTAGTATGTAGCACCAGTCTACCACAGGAATTCTAGGAAATCGCTGGATTGAGCTTGGAGGCACTAGTCTTGTGTGCCTGGAGACTCCAATTACCTCTCCCAACACTGCCGTCACGCAGCGGGTCTAGGCCTTTTAGAAGCCAAGGGTACCTGCAGGCAGGATATGGAGGTACAGGCCATAAGCTCAACTCTCAGAAGTAAGCATGGGAGGCAGATGTCTGCTACCCACTAGTACATGGGAGTAGGAACCTAGCTACAAACTGATTGAAGATGGCCGTTTGAAAACGCTGTATTCAACTCAGCTACACGTGAGTTCAGGCTCAATTCTTATACATGCTATTCCCCCAACCTCGCCCAGCAACTAACATAAGGATGTTAGCAGCTACGTCTACAGTCAGGCAGGATGTGGGAGGGTTCTGCCCTGACCTCAGCTCTCACATGGAAGCATGCCTAGAAGCCAGCTCTCAACTAGCTGCATTCTTATGACAGTGTGAAGGTAGCAGTATTCTGAGTAAGGAGGTTCCCAGATTACCACTCTACTGCACCTGGAGAGACCGTCCAGGTGTGCATTGTTAACTTGCGTCTCAGAAGCCTCTGGCAAAGTCTCTGGTGAAGACGTGGGAAACTCACTCTGCAGGCAGTGTGGAACTGTGAGGGACTGAGGGTGAGCTCAACTCTCAGCAGTAAGATGATTTTGGACAAGGCGTTCAGCTACCTTCTCACATATGGAACTTAGTATGTAGCACCAGTCTACCCCAGGAATTACTGGGAAATCGCTGGATTGAGCTTGGAGGCACTCGTCTTGTGTGCCGGGAGATTCCAGTTACCTCTCCCAACACTTCGGTGAAGCAGCGAGCCTAGGCCTTTTGGAAGCGAAAGGTAGCTGCAGGCAGGAGGTAGGGTTACAGGCCATAAGCTCAACTCTCAGAAGTGGGTATGCATGGGAGGCAGATGTCTGCTACCTACACGGACATGCGAGTGGGAACCTAGCTGTACACTCTGATGAAGAAGGACTTTGGAAATCGCTGTATTCAACTCAGATACACGTGGGTTCAGGCACAACGATTCCACATGCTTTTCTCACAACCTTTCCCTGCCACTAACATGAGGACGTTAGCAGCTCCTTCTACAGTCAAGCAGGATGCGGGAGGGTTGTGCCCTGTCCTTAGCTCTCACAGGAAGCATGCCTTGAAGCCAGCTGTCAACTAGCTGCATTCTTATGGCAGGGTGAAGGTAGCAGTATTCTGAGACAGGAGGTTCCCAGATTACCACTCTACTGCACCTGGAGATACCCTCCAGGTCTGCATTGTTAACTTGCGTCTCAGAAGCCTCTGGCAAACGTCTCTGTTGAAGACGTGAGAAACTCACTCTGCAGGCAGTGTGGAACTGTGAGGGACTGAGGGTGAGCTCAACTCTCAGAAGTAAGATGTTTTTGGACAAGGCGTTCAACTACCTACTCACGTATGGAACTTAGTATGTAGCACCAGTCTACCCCAGGAATTACTAGGAAATCGCTTGATTGAGCTTGGAGGCACTCGTCTTGTGTGCCGGGAGATTCCAGTTACCTCTCCCAACACTTGCGTCAGTCAAGCAGCGAGCCTAGGCCTTTTGGAAGCGAAAGGTAGCGGCAGGCAGGATGTAGGGTTACAGGCCATAAGCTCAACTCTCAGAAGTGTGTATGCATGGGAGGCAGTTGTCTGCTACCCACTGAGACATGGGAGTTGGAACCTAGCTACACTCCTATTGAAGAGGGATGTTGGAAATCGCTGTATTCAACTCAGATACACGGGAGTTCAGGCCCAATGCTTACACATGCTTTTCCCACAACCCATCCCAGCCACTAACATAAGGAGGTTAGCAGGTACGTCTACAGTCAGGCAGGATGCGGGAGGGTTCTGCCCTGTCCTCAGCTCTCACAGGGAAGCATGCCTAGAAGCCAGCTCTCAACTAGCTGCATTCTTATGACAGTGTGAAGGTAGCAGTATTCTGAGTAAGGAGGTTCCCTGATTACCACTCTACTGCACCTGGAGATTCCGTCCAGGTGTGCATTGTTAACTTGCGTCTCAGAAGACTCTGGCAAAAGTCTCTGGTGAAGACGTGGAAACTCACTCTGCAGGCAGTGTGGAACTGTGAGGGACTGAGGGTGAGCTCAACTCTCAGCAGTAAGATGATTTTGGACAAGGCGTTCAGCTACCTTCTCACATATGGAACTTAGTATGTAGCACCAGTCTACCCCAGGAATTACTGGGAAATCGCTGGATTGAGCTTGGAGGCACTCGTCTTGTGTGCCGGGAGATTCCAGTTACCTCTCCCAACAGTTCGGTGAAGCAGCGAGCCTAGGCCTTTTGGAAGCGAAAGGTAGCTGCAGGCAGGTATTCTGAGTCAGGAGGTTCCAAGATTACCACTGTACTGCACCTGGAGATACCGTCCGGGTCTGCATTGTTAAGTTGCGTCTCACAAGACTTTGACAAACGTCTCTGGTGAAGACGTGCGAAACTCACTCTGCAGGCAGTGTGGAACTCTGAGGGCCTGAGGGTGAGCTCAACTCTCAGAAGTAAGATGCTTTTGGACAAGGCGTTAGCTACATTCTCATATATATGGAACTTAGTATGTAGCACCAGTCTACCACAGGAATTCTAGGAAATCGCTGGATTGAGCTTGGAGGCACTAGTCTTGTGTGCCTGGAGACTCCAATTACCTCTCCCAACACTGCCGTCACGCAGCGGGTCTAGGCCTTTTAGAAGCCAAGGGTACCTGCAGGCAGGATATGGAGGTACAGGCCATAAGCTCAACTCTCAGAAGTAAGCATGGGAGGCAGATGTCTGCTACCCACTAGTACATGGGAGTAGGAACCTAGCTACAAACTGATTGAAGATGGCCGTTTGAAAACGCTGTATTCAACTCAGCTACACGTGAGTTCAGGCTCAATTCTTATACATGCTATTCCCCCAACCTCGCCCAGCAACTAACATAAGGATGTTAGCAGCTACGTCTACAGTCAGGCAGGATGTGGGAGGGTTCTGCCCTGACCTCAGCTCTCACATGGAAGCATGCCTAGAAGCCAGCTCTCAACTAGCTGCATTCTTATGACAGTGTGAAGGTAGCAGTATTCTGAGTAAGGAGGTTCCCAGATTACCACTCTACTGCACCTGGAGAGACCGTCCAGGTGTGCATTGTTAACTTGCGTCTCAGAAGCCTCTGGCAAAGTCTCTGGTGAAGACGTGGGAAACTCACTCTGCAGGCAGTGTGGAACTGTGAGGGACTGAGGGTGAGCTCAACTCTCAGCAGTAAGATGATTTTGGACAAGGCGTTCAGCTACCTTCTCACATATGGAACTTAGTATGTAGCACCAGTCTACCCCAGGAATTACTGGGAAATCGCTGGATTGAGCTTGGAGGCACTCGTCTTGTGTGCCGGGAGATTCCAGTTACCTCTCCCAACACTTCGGTGAAGCAGCGAGCCTAGGCGTTTTGGAAGCGAAAGGTAGCTGCAGGCAGGAGGTAGGGTTACAGGCCATAAGCTCAACTCTCAGAAGTGGGTATGCATGGGAGGCAGATGTCTGCTACCTACACGGACATGCGAGTGGGAACCTAGCTGTACACTCTGATGAAGAAGGACTTTGGAAATCGCTGTATTCAACTCAGATACACGTGGGTTCAGGCACAACGATTCCACATGCTTTTCTCACAACCTTTCCCTGCCACTAACATGAGGACGTTAGCAGCTCCTTCTACAGTCAAGCAGGATGCGGGAGGGTTGTGCCCTGTCCTTAGCTCTCACAGGAAGCATGCCTTGAAGCCAGCTGTCAACTAGCTGCATTCTTATGGCAGGGTGAAGGTAGCAGTATTCTGAGACAGGAGGTTCCCAGATTACCACTCTACTGCACCTGGAGATACCCTCCAGGTCTGCATTGTTAACTTGCGTCTCAGAAGCCTCTGGCAAACGTCTCTGTTGAAGACGTGAGAAACTCACTCTGCAGGCAGTGTGGAACTGTGAGGGACTGAGGGTGAGCTCAACTCTCAGAAGTAAGATGTTTTTGGACAAGGCGTTCAACTACCTACTCACGTATGGAACTTAGTATGTAGCACCAGTCTACCCCAGGAATTACTAGGAAATCGCTTGATTGAGCTTGGAGGCACTCGTCTTGTGTGCCGGGAGATTCCAGTTACCTCTCCCAACACTTGCGTCAGTCAAGCAGCGAGCCTAGGCCTTTTGGAAGCGAAAGGTAGCGGCAGGCAGGATGTAGGGTTACAGGCCATAAGCTCAACTCTCAGAACTGTGTATGCATGGGAGGCAGATGTCTGCTACCCACTGGGACATGGGAGTTGGAACCTAGCTACACTCCTATTGAAGAAGGATGTTGCAAATCGCTGTATTCAACTCAGATACACGGGAGTTCAGGCCCAATGCTTACACATGCTTTCCCACAACCCATCCCAGCCACTAACATAAGGAGGTTAGCAGGTACGTCTACAGTCAGGCAGGATGCGGGAGGGTTCTGCCCTGTACTCAGCTCTCACAGGGAAGCATGCCTAGAAGCCAGCTCTCAACTAGCTGCATTCTTATGACAGTGTGAAGGTAGCAGTATTCTGAGTAAGGAGGTTCCCAGATTACCACTCTACTGCACCCGGAGAGACCGTCCAGGTGTGCATTGTTAACTTGCGTCTCAGAAGCCTCTGGCAAAAGTCTCTGGTGAAGACGTGGGAAACTCACTCTGCAGGCAGTGTGGAACTGTGAAGGACTGAGGGTGAGCTCAACTCTCAGCAGTAAGATGATTTTGGACAAGGCGTTTAGCTACCTTCTCACATATGGAACTTAGTATGTAGCACCAGTCTACCCCAGGAATTACTGGGAAATCGCTGGATTGAGCTTGGAGGCACTCGTCTTGTGTGCCGGGAGATTCCAGTTACCTCTCCCAACACTTCGGTGAAGCAGCGAGCCTAGGCCTTTTGGAAGCGAAAGGTAGCTGCAGGCAGGTATTCTGAGTCAGGAGGTTCCAAGATTACCACTGTACTGCACCTGGAGATACCGTCCAGGTCTGCATTGTTAAGTTGCGTCTCACAAGACTTTGACAAACGTCTCTGGTGAAGCCGTGCGAAACTCACTCTGCAGGCAGTGTGGAACTCTGAGGGCCTGAGGGTGAGCTCAACTCTCAGAAGTAAGATGCTTTTGGACAAGGCGTTAGCTACATTCTCATATATATGGAACTTAGTATGTAGCACCAGTCTACCACAGGAATTCTAGGAAATCGCTGGATTGAGCTTGGAGGCACTAGTCTTGTGTGCCTGGAGACTCCAATTACCTCTCCCAACACTGCCGTCACGCAGCGGGTCTAGGCCTTTTAGAAGCCAAGGGTACCTGCAGGCAGGATATGGAGGTACAGGCCATAAGCTCAACTCTCAGAAGTAAGCATGGGAGGCAGATGTCTGCTACCCACTAGTACATGGGAGTAGGAACCTAGCTACAAACTGATTGAAGATGGCCGTTTGAAAACGCTGTATTCAACTCAGCTACACGTGAGTTCAGGCTCAATTCTTATACATGCTATTCCCCCAACCTCGCCCAGCAACTAACATAAGGATGTTAGCAGCTACGTCTACAGTCAGGCAGGATGTGGGAGGGTTCTGCCCTGACCTCAGCTCTCACATGGAAGCATGCCTAGAAGCCAGCTCTCAACTAGCTGCATTCTTATGACAGTGTGAAGGTAGCAGTATTCTGAGTAAGGAGGTTCCCAGATTACCACTCTACTGCACCTGGAGAGACCGTCCAGGTGTGCATTGTTAACTTGCGTCTCAGAAGCCTCTGGCAAAGTCTCTGGTGAAGACGTGGGAAACTCACTCTGCAGGCAGTGTGGAACTGTGAGGGACTGAGGGTGAGCTCAACTCTCAGCAGTAAGATGATTTTGGACAAGGCGTTCAGCTACCTTCTCACATATGGAACTTAGTATGTAGCACCAGTCTACCCCAGGAATTACTGGGAAATCGCTGGATTGAGCTTGGAGGCACTCGTCTTGTGTGCCGGGAGATTCCAGTTACCTCTCCCAACACTTCGGTGAAGCAGCGAGCCTAGGCCTTTTGGAAGCGAAAGGTAGCTGCAGGCAGGAGGTAGGGTTACAGGCCATAAGCTCAACTCTCAGAAGTGGGTATGCATGGGAGGCAGATGTCTGCTACCTACACGGACATGCGAGTGGGAACCTAGCTGTACACTCTGATGAAGAAGGACTTTGGAAATCGCTGTATTCAACTCAGATACACGTGGGTTCAGGCACAACGATTCCACATGCTTTTCTCACAACCTTTCCCTGCCACTAACATGAGGACGTTAGCAGCTCCTTCTACAGTCAAGCAGGATGCGGGAGGGTTGTGCCCTGTCCTTAGCTCTCACAGGAAGCATGCCTTGAAGCCAGCTGTCAACTAGCTGCATTCTTATGGCAGGGTGAAGGTAGCAGTATTCTGAGACAGGAGGTTCCCAGATTACCACTCTACTGCACCTGGAGATACCCTCCAGGTCTGCATTGTTAACTTGCGTCTCAGAAGCCTCTGGCAAACGTCTCTGTTGAAGACGTGAGAAACTCACTCTGCAGGCAGTGTGGAACTGTGAGGGACTGAGGGTGAGCTCAACTCTCAGAAGTAAGATGTTTTTGGACAAGGCGTTCAACTACCTACTCACGTATGGAACTTAGTATGTAGCACCAGTCTACCCCAGGAATTACTAGGAAATCGCTTGATTGAGCTTGGAGGCACTCGTCTTGTGTGCCGGGAGATTCCAGTTACCTCTCCCAACACTTGCGTCAGTCAAGCAGCGAGCCTAGGCCTTTTGGAAGCGAAAGGTAGCGGCAGGCAGGATGTAGGGTTACAGGCCATAAGCTCAACTCTCAGAACTGTGTATGCATGGGAGGCAGATGTCTGCTACCCACTCGGACATGGGAGTTGGAACCTAGCTACACTCCTATTGAAGAAGGATGTTGGAAATCGCTGTATTCAACTCAGATACACGGGAGTTCAGGCCCAATGCTTACACATGCTTTTCCCACAACCCTTCCCAGCCACTAACATAAGGAGGTTAGCAGGTACGTCTACAGTCAGGCAGGATGCGGGAGGATTCTGCCCTGTCCTCAGCTCTCACAGGGAAGCATGCCTAGAAGCCAGCTCTCAACTAGCTGCATTCTTATGACAGTGTGAAGGTAGCAGTATTCTGAGTAAGGAGGTTCCCAGATTACCACTCTACTGCACCTGGAGAGACCGTCCAGGTGTGCATTGTTAACTTGCGTCTCAGAAGATTCTGGCAAAAGTCTCTGGTGAAGACGTGGGAAACTCACTCTGCAGGCAGTGTGGAACTGTGAGGGACTGAGGGTGAGCTCAACTCTCAGCAGTAAGATGATTTTGGACAAGGCGTTCAGCTACCTTCTCACATATGGAACTTAGTATGTAGCACCAGTCTACCCCAGGAATTACTGGGAAATCGCTGGATTGAGCTTGGAGGCACTCGTCTTGTGTGCCGGGAGATTCCAGTTACCTCTCCCAACACTTCGGTGAAGCAGTGAGCCTAGGCCTTTTGGAAGCGAAAGGTAGCTGCAGGCAGGTATTCTGAGTCAGGATGTTCCAAGATTACCACTGTACTGCACCTGGAGATACCGTCCAGGTCTGCATTGTTAAGTTGCGTCTCACAAGACTTTGACAAACGTCTCTGGTGAAGCCGTGCGAAACTCACTCTGCAGGCAGTGTGGAACTCTGAGGGCCTGAGGGTGAGCTCAACTCTCAGAAGTAAGATGCTTTTGGACAAGGCGTTAGCTACATTCTCATATATATGGAACTTAGTATGTAGCACCAGTCTACCACAGGAATTCTAGGAAATCGCTGGATTGAGCTTGGAGGCACTAGTCTTGTGTGCCTGGAGACTCCAATTACCTCTCCCAACACTGCCGTCACGCAGCGGGTCTAGGCCTTTTAGAAGCCAAGGGTACCTGCAGGCAGGATATGGAGGTACAGGCCATAAGCTCAACTCTCAGAAGTAAGCATGGGAGGCAGATGTCTGCTACCCACTAGTACATGGGAGTAGGAACCTAGCTACAAACTGATTGAAGATGGCCGTTTGAAAACGCTGTATTCAACTCAGCTACACGTGAGTTCAGGCTCAATTCTTATACATGCTATTCCCCCAACCTCGCCCAGCAACTAACATAAGGATGTTAGCAGCTACGTCTACAGTCAGGCAGGATGTGGGAGGGTTCTGCCCTGACCTCAGCTCTCACATGGAAGCATGCCTAGAAGCCAGCTCTCAACTAGCTGCATTCTTATGACAGTGTGAAGGTAGCAGTATTCTGAGTAAGGAGGTTCCCAGATTACCACTCTACTGCACCTGGAGAGACCGTCCAGGTGTGCATTGTTAACTTGCGTCTCAGAAGCCTCTGGCAAAGTCTCTGGTGAAGACGTGGGAAACTCACTCTGCAGGCAGTGTGGAACTGTGAGGGACTGAGGGTGAGCTCAACTCTCAGCAGTAAGATGATTTTGGACAAGGCGTTCAGCTACCTTCTCACATATGGAACTTAGTATGTAGCACCAGTCTACCCCAGGAATTACTGGGAAATCGCTGGATTGAGCTTGGAGGCACTCGTCTTGTGTGCCGGGAGATTCCAGTTACCTCTCCCAACACTTCGGTGAAGCAGCGAGCCTAGGCCTTTTGGAAGCGAAAGGTAGCTGCAGGCAGGAGGTAGGGTTACAGGCCATAAGCTCAACTCTCAGAAGTGGGTATGCATGGGAGGCAGATGTCTGCTACCTACACGGACATGCGAGTGGGAACCTAGCTGTACACTCTGATGAAGAAGGACTTTGGAAATCGCTGTATTCAACTCAGATACACGTGGGTTCAGGCACAACGATTCCACATGCTTTTCTCACAACCTTTCCCTGCCACTAACATGAGGACGTTAGCAGCTCCTTCTACAGTCAAGCAGGATGCGGGAGGGTTGTGCCCTGTCCTTAGCTCTCACAGGAAGCATGCCTTGAAGCCAGCTGTCAACTAGCTGCATTCTTATGGCAGGGTGAAGGTAGCAGTATTCTGAGACAGGAGGTTCCCAGATTACCACTCTACTGCACCTGGAGATACCCTCCAGGTCTGCATTGTTAACTTGCGTCTCAGAAGCCTCTGGCAAACGTCTCTGTTGAAGACGTGAGAAACTCACTCTGCAGGCAGTGTGGAACTGTGAGGGACTGAGGGTGAGCTCAACTCTCAGAAGTAAGATGTTTTTGGACAAGGCGTTCAACTACCTACTCACGTATGGAACTTAGTATGTAGCACCAGTCTACCCAGGAATTACTAGGAAATCGCTTGATTGAGCTTGGAGGCACTCGTCTTGTGTGCCGGGAGATTCCAGTTACCTCTCCCAACACTTGCGTCAGTCAAGCAGCGAGCCTAGGCCTTTTGGAAGCGAAAGGTAGCGGCAGGCAGGATGTAGGGTTACAGGCCATAAGCTCAACTCTCAGAAGTGTGAATGCATGGGAGGCAGATGTCTGCTACCCACTGGGACATGGGAGTTGGAACCTAGCTACACTCCTATTGAAGAAGGATGTTGGAAATCGCTGTATTCAACTCAGATACACGGGAGTTCAGGCCCAATGCTTACACATGCTTTCCCACAACCCATCCCAGCCACTAACATAAGGAGGTTAGCAGGTACGTCTACAGTCAGGCAGGATGCGGGAGGGTTCTGCCCTGTACTCAGCTCTCACAGGGAAGCATGCCTAGAAGCCAGCTCTCAACTAGCTGCATTCTTATGACAGTGTGAAGGTAGCAGTATTCTGAGTAAGGAGGTTCCCAGATTACCACTCTACTGCACCCGGAGAGACCGTCCAGGTGTGCATTGTTAACTTGCGTCTCAGAAGCCTCTGGCAAAAGTCTCTGGTGAAGACGTGGGAAACTCACTCTGCAGGCAGTGTGGAACTGTGAAGGACTGAGGGTGAGCTCAACTCTCAGCAGTAAGATGATTTTGGACAAGGCGTTCAGCTACCTTCTCACATATGGAACTTAGTATGTAGCACCAGTCTACCCCAGGAATTACTGGGAAATCGCTGGATTGAGCTTGGAGGCACTCGTCTTGTGTGCCGGGAGATTCCAGTTACCTCTCCCAACACTTCGGTGAAGCAGCGAGCCTAGGCCTTTTGGAAGCGAAAGGTAGTTTCAGGCAGGTATTCTGAGTCAGGAGGTTCCAAGATTACCACTGTACTGCACCTGGAGATACCGTCCGGGTGCATTGTTAAGTTGCGTCTCACAAGACTTTGACAAACGTCTCTGGTGAAGACGTGCGAAACTCACTCTGCAGGGAGTGTGGAACTCTGAGGGCCTGAGGGTGAGCTCAACTCTCAGAAGTAAGATGCTTTTGGACAAGGCGTTAGCTACATTCTCATATATATGGAACTTAGTATGTAGCACCAGTCTACCACAGGAATTCTAGGAAATCGCTGGATTGAACTTGGAGGCACTAGTCTTGTGTGCCTGGAGACTCCAATTTCCTCTCCCAACACTGCCGTCACGCAGCGGGTCTAGGCCTTTTAGAAGCGAAGGGTACCTGCAGGCAGGATATGGAGGTACAGGCCATAAGCTCAACTCTCAGAAGTAAGCATGGGAGGCAGATGTCTGCTACCCACTAGTACATGGCAGTAGGAACCTAGCTACAAACTGATTGAAGATGGCCGTTTGAAAACGCTGTATTCAACTCAGCTACACGTGAGTTCAGGCTCAATTCTTATACATGCTATTCCCCCAACCTCGCCCAGCAACTAACATAAGGATGTTAGCAGCTACGTCTACAGTCAGGCAGGATGTGGGATGGTTCTGCCCTGACCTCAGCTCTCACATGGAAGCATGCCTAGAAGCCAGCTCTCAACTAGCTGCATTCTTATGACAGTGTGAAGGTAGCAGTATTCTGAGTAAGGAGGTTCCCAGATTACCACTCTACTGCACCTGGAGAGACCGTCCAGGTGTGCATTGTTAACTTGCGTCTCAGAAGCCTCTGGCAAAGTCTCTGGTGAAGACGTGGGAAACTCACTCTGCAGGCAGTGTGGAACTGTGAGGGACTGAGGGTGAGCTCAACTCTCAGCAGTAAGATGATTTTGGACAAGGCGTTCAGCTACCTTCTCACATATGGAACTTAGTATGTAGCACCAGTCTACCCCAGGAATTACTGGGAAATCGCTGGATTGAGCTTGGAGGCACTCGTCTTGTGTGCCGGGAGATTCCAGTTACCTCTCCCAACACTTCGGTGAAGCAGCGAGCCTAGGCCTTTTGGAAGCGAAAGGTAGCTGCAGGCAGGAGGTAGGGTTACAGGCCATAAGCTCAACTCTCAGAAGTGGGTATGCATGGGAGGCAGATGTCTGCTACCTACACGGACATGCGAGTGGGAACCTAGCTGTACACTCTGATGAAGAAGGACTTTGGAAATCGCTGTATTCAACTCAGATACACGTGGGTTCAGGCACAACGATTCCACATGCTTTTCTCACAACCTTTCCCTGCCACTAACATGAGGACGTTAGCAGCTCCTTCTACAGTCAAGCAGGATGCGGGAGGGTTGTGCCCTGTCCTTAGCTCTCACAGGAAGCATGCCTTGAAGCCAGCTGTCAACTAGCTGCATTCTTATGGCAGGGTGAAGGTAGCAGTATTCTGAGACAGGAGGTTCCCAGATTACCACTCTACTGCACCTGGAGATACCCTCCAGGTCTGCATTGTTAACTTGCGTCTCAGAAGCCTCTGGCAAACGTCTCTGTTGAAGACGTGAGAAACTCACTCTGCAGGCAGTGTGGAACTGTGAGGGACTGAGGGTGAGCTCAACTCTCAGAAGTAAGATGTTTTTGGACAAGGCGTTCAACTACCTACTCACGTATGGAACTTAGTATGTAGCACCAGTCTACCCCAGGAATTACTAGGAAATCGCTTGATTGAGCTTGGAGGCACTCGTCTTGTGTGCCGGGAGATTCCAGTTACCTCTCCCAACACTTGCGTCAGTCAAGCAGCGAGCCTAGGCCTTTTGGAAGCGAAAGGTAGCGGCAGGCAGGATGTAGGGTTACAGGCCATAAGCTCAACTCTCAGAAGTGTGAATGCATGGGAGGCAGATGTCTGCTACCCACTGGGACATGGGAGTTGGAACCTAGCTACACTCCTATTGAAGAAGGATGTTGGAAATCGCTGTATTCAACTCAGATACACGGGAGTTCAGGCCCAATGCTTACACATGCTTTCCCACAACCCATCCCAGCCACTAACATAAGGAGGTTAGCAGGTACGTCTACAGTCAGGCAGGATGCGGGAGGGTTCTGCCCTGTACTCAGCTCTCACAGGGAAGCATGCCTAGAAGCCAGCTCTCAACTAGCTGCATTCTTATGACAGTGTGAAGGTAGCAGTATTCTGAGTAAGGAGGTTCCCAGATTACCACTCTACTGCACCCGGAGAGACCGTCCAGGTGTGCATTGTTAACTTGCGTCTCAGAAGCCTCTGGCAAAAGTCTCTGGTGAAGACGTGGGAAACTCACTCTGCAGGCAGTGTGGAACTGTGAAGGACTGAGGGTGAGCTCAACTCTCAGCAGTAAGATGATTTAGGACAAGGCGTTCAGCTACCTTCTCACATATGGAACTTAGTATGTAGCACCAGTCTACCCCAGGAATTACTGGGAAATCGCTGGATTGAGCTTGGAGGCACTCGTCTTGTGTGCCGGGAGATTCCAGTTACCTCTCCCAACACTTCGGTGAAGCAGCGAGCCTAGGCCTTTTGGAAGCGAAAGGTAGTTTCAGGCAGGTATTCTGAGTCAGGAGGTTCCAAGATTACCACTGTACTGCACCTGGAGATACCGTCCGGGTCTGCATTGTTAAGTTGCGTCTCACAAGACTTTGACAAACGTCTCTGGTGAAGACGTGCGAAACTCACTCTGCAGGCAGTGTGGAACTCTGAGGGCCTGAGGGTGAGCTCAACTCTCAGAAGTAAGATGCTTTTGGACAAGGCGTTAGCTACATTCTCATATATATGGAACTTAGTATGTAGCACCAGTCTACCACAGGAATTCTAGGAAATCGCTGGATTGAACTTGGAGGCACTAGTCTTGTGTGCCTGGAGACTCCAATTACCTCTCCCAACACTGCCGTCACGCAGCGGGTCTAGGCCTTTTAGAAGCGAAGGGTACCTGCAGGCAGGATATGGAGGTACAGGCCATAAGCTCAACTCTCAGAAGTAAGCATGGGAGGCAGATGTCTGCTACCCACTAGTACATGGGAGTAGGAACCTAGCTACAAACTGATTGAAGATGGCCGTTTGAAAACGCTGTATTCAACTCAGCTACACGTGAGTTCAGGCTCAATTCTTATACATGCTATTCCCCCAACCTCGCCCAGCAACTAACTTAAGGATGTTAGCAGCTACGTCTACAGTCAGGCAGGATGTGGGAGGGTTCTGCCCTGACCTCAGCTCTCACATGGAAGCATGCCTAGAAGCCAGCTCTCAACTAGCTGCATTCTTATGACAGTGTGAAGGTAGCAGTATTCTGAGTAAGGAGGTTCCCAGATTACCACTCTACTGCACCTGGAGAGACCGTCCAGGTGTGCATTGTTAACTTGCGTCTCAGAAGCCTCTGGCAAAGTCTCTGGTGAAGACGTGGGAAACTCACTCTGCAGGCAGTGTGGAACTGTGAGGGACTGAGGGTGAGCTCAACTCTCAGCAGTAAGATGATTTTGGACAAGGCGTTCAGCTACCTTCTCACATATGGAACTTAGTATGTAGCACCAGTCTACCCCAGGAATTACTGGGAAATCGCTGGATTGAGCTTGGAGGCACTCGTCTTGTGTGCCGGGAGATTCCAGTTACCTCTCCCAACACTTCGGTGAAGCAGCGAGCCTAGGCCTTTTGGAAGCGAAAGGTAGCTGCAGGCAGGTATTCTGAGTCAGGAGGTTCCAAGATTACCACTGTACTGCACCTGGAGATACCGTCCAGGTCTGCATTGTTAAGTTGCGTCTCACAAGACTTTGACAAACGTCTCTGGTGAAGCCGTGCGAAACTCACTCTGCAGGCAGTGTGGAACTCTGAGGGCCTGAGGGGGAGCTCAACTCTCAGAAGTAAGATGCTTTTGGACAAGGCGTTAGCTACATTCTCATATATATGGAACTTAGTATGTAGCACCAGTCTACCACAGGAATTCTAGGAAATCGCTGGATTGAGCTTGGAGGCACTAGTCTTGTGTGCCTGGAGACTCCAATTACCTCTCCCAACACTGCCGTCACGCAGCGGGTCTAGGCCTTTTAGAAGCCAAGGGTACCTGCAGGCAGGATATGGAGGTACAGGCCATAAGCTCAACTCTCAGAAGTAAGCATGGGAGGCAGATGTCTGCTACCCACTAGTACATGGGAGTAGGAACCTAGCTACAAACTGATTGAAGATGGCCGTTTGAAAACGCTGTATTCAACTCAGCTACACGTGAGTTCAGGCTCAATTCTTATACATGCTATTCCCCCAACCTCGCCCAGCAACTAACATAAGGATGTTAGCAGCTACGTCTACAGTCAGGCAGGATGTGGGAGGGTTCTGCCCTGACCTCAGCTCTCACATGGAAGCATGCCTAGAAGCCAGCTCTCAACTAGCTGCATTCTTATGACAGTGTGAAGGTAGCAGTATTCTGAGTAAGGAGGTTCCCAGATTACCACTCTACTGCACCTGGAGAGACCGTCCAGGTGTGCATTGTTAACTTGCGTCTCAGAAGCCTCTGGCAAGGTCTCTGGTGAAGACGTGGGAAACTCACTCTGCAGGCAGTGTGGAACTGTGAGGGACTGAGGGTGAGCTCAACTCTCAGCAGTAAGATGATTTTGGACAAGGCGTTCAGCTACCTTCTCACATATGGAACTTAGTATGTAGCACCAGTCTACCCCAGGAATTACTGGGAAATCGCTGGATTGAGCTTGGAGGCACTCGTCTTGTGTGCCGGGAGATTCCAGTTACCTCTCCCAACACTTCGGTGAAGCAGCGAGCCTAGGCCTTTTGGAAGCGAAAGGTAGCTGCAGGCAGGAGGTAGGGTTACAGGCCATAAGCTCAACTCTCAGAAGTGGGTATGCATGGGAGGCAGATGTCTGCTACCTACACGGACATGCGAGTGGGAACCTAGCTGTACACTCTGATGAAGATGGACTTTGGAAATCGCTGTATTCAACTCAGATACACGTGGGTTCAGGCACAACGATTCCACATGCTTTTCTCACAACCTTTCCCTGCCACTAACATGAGGACGTTAGCAGCTCCTTCTACAGTCAAGCAGGATGCGGGAGGGTTGTGCCCTGTCCTTAGCTCTCACAGGAAGCATGCCTTGAAGCCAGCTGTCAACTAGCTGCATTCTTATGGCAGGGTGAAGGTAGCAGTATTCTGAGACAGGAGGTTCCCAGATTACCACTCTACTGCACCTGGAGATACCCTCCAGGTCTGCATTGTTAACTTGCGTCTCAGAAGCCTCTGGCAAATGTCTCTGTTGAAGACGTGAGAAACTCACTCTGCAGGCAGTGTGGAACTGTGAGGGACTGAAGGTGAGCTCAACTCCCAGAAGTAAGATGTTTTTGGACAAGGCGTTCAACTACCTACTCACGTATGGAACTTAGTATGTAGCACCAGTCTACCCCAGGAATTACTAGGAAATCGCTTGATTGAGCTTGGAGGCACTCGTCTTGTGTGCCGGGAGATTCCAGTTACCTCTCCCAACACTTGCGTCAAGCAGCGAGCCTAGGCCTTTTGGAAGCGAAAGGTAGCGGCAGGCAGGATGTAGGGTTACAGGCCATAAGCTCAACTCTCAGAAGTGTGTATGCATGGGAGGCAGATGTCTGCTACCCACTGGGACATGGGAGTTGGAACCTAGCTACACTCCTATTGAAGAAGGATGTTGGAAATCGCTGTATTCAACTCAGATACACGGGAGTTCAGGCCCAATGCTTACACATGCTTTTCCCAAAACCCATCCCAGCCACTAACATAAGGAGGTTAGCAGGTACGTCTACAGTCAGGCAGGATGCGGGAGGGTTCTGCCCTGTCCTCAGCTCTCACAGGGAAGCATGCCTAGAAGCCAGCTTTCAACTAGCTGCATTCTTTTGACAGTGTGAAGGTAGCACTATTCTGAGTAAGGAGGTTCCCAGATTACCACTCTACTGCACCTGGAGATACCGTCCAGGTGTGCATTGTTAACTTGCGTCTCAGAAGCCTCTGGCAAAAGTCTCTGGTGAAGACGTGGAAACTCACTGTGCAGGCAGTGTGGAACTGTGAAGGACTGAGGGTGAGCTCAACTCTCAGCAGTAAGATGATTTTGGACAAGGCGTTCAGCTACCTTCTCACATATGGAACTTAGTATGTAGCACCAGTCTACCCCAGGAATTACTGGGAAATCGCTGGATTGAGCTTGGAGGCACTAGTCTTGTGTGCCGGGAGATTCCAGTTACCTCTCCCAACACTTCGGTGAAGCAGCGAGCCTAGGCCTTTTGGAAGCGAAAGGTAGCTGCAGGCAGGTATTCTGAGTCAGGAGGTTCCAAGATTACCACTGTACTGCAGCTGGAGATACCGTCCAGGTCTGCATTGTTAAGTTGCGTCTCACAAGACTTTGACAAACGTCTCTGGTGAAGACGTGCGAAACTCACTCTGCAGGCAGTGTGGAACTCTGAGGGCCTGAGGGTGAGCTCAACTCTCAGAAGTAAGATGCTTTTGGACAAGGCGTTAGCTACATTCTCATATATATGGAACTTAGTATGTAGCACCAGTCTACCACAGGAATTCTAGGAAATCGCTGGATTGAGCTTGGAGGCACTAGTCTTGTGTGCCTGGAGACTCCAATTACCTCTCCCAACACTGCCGTCACGCAGCGGGTCTAGGCCTTTTAGAAGCCAAGGGTACCTGCAGGCAGGATATGGAGGTACAGGCCATAAGCTCAACTCTCAGAAGTAAGCATGGGAGGCAGATGTCTGCTACCCACTAGTACATGGGAGTAGGAACCTAGCTACAAACTGATTGAAGATGGCCGTTTGAAAACGCTGTATTCAACTCAGCTACACGTGAGTTCAGGCTCAATACTTATACATGCTATTCCCCCAACCTCGCCCAGCAACTAACATAAGGATGTTAGCAGCTACGTCTACAGTCAGGCAGGATGTGGGAGGGTTCTGCCCTGACCTCAGCTCTCACATGGAAGCATGCCAGGAAGCCAGCTCTCAACTAGCTGCATTCTTTTGACAGTGTGAAGGTAGCAGTATTCTGAGTAAGGAGGTTCCCAGATTACCACTCTACTGCACCTGGAGAGACCGTCCAGGTGTGCATTGTTAACTTGCGTCTCAGAAGCCTCTGGCAAACGTCTCTGGTGAAGACGTGCGAAACTCACTCTGCAGGCAGTGTGGAACTGTGAGGGACTGAGGGTGAGCTCAACTCTCAGCAGTAAGATGATTTTGGACAAGGCGTTCAGCTACCTTCTCACATATGGAACTTAGTATGTAGCACCAGTCTACCCCAGGAATTACTGGGAAATCGCTGGATTGAGCTTGGAGGCACTCGTCTTGTGTGCCGGGAGATTCCAGTTACCTCTCCCAACACTTCGGTGAAGCAGCGAGCCTAGGCCTTTTGGAAGCGAAAGGTAGCTGCAGGCAGGAGGTAGGGTTACAGGCCATAAGCTCAACTCTCAGAAGTGGGTATGCATGGGAGGCAGATGTCTGCTACCTACACGGACATGCGAGTGGGAACCTAGCTGTACACTCTGATGAAGAAGGACTTTGGAAATCGCTGTATTCAACTCAGATACACGTGGGTTCAGGCACAACGATTCCACATGCTTTTCTCACAACCTTTCCCTGCCACTAACATGAGGACGTTAGCAGCTCCTTCTACAGTCAAGCAGGATGCGGGAGGGTTGTGCCCTGTCCTTAGCTCTCACAGGAAGCATGCCTTGAAGCCAGCTGTCAACTAGCTGCATTCTTATGGCAGGGTGAAGGTAGCAGTATTCTGAGACAGGAGGTTCCCAGATTACCACTCTACTGCACCTGGAGATACCCTCCAGGTCTGCATTGTTAACTTGCGTCTCAGAAGCCTCTGGCAAACGTCTCTGTTGAAGACGTGCGAAACTCACTCTGCAGGCAGTGTGGAACTGTGAGGGACTGAGGGTGAGCTCAACTCTCAGAAGTAAGATGTTTTTGGACAAGGCGTTCAACTACCTACTCACGTATGGAACTTAGTATGTAGCACCAGTCTACCCCAGGAATTACTAGGAAATCGCTTGATTGAGCTTGGAGGCACTCGTCTTGTGTGCCGGGAGATTCCAGTTACCTCTCCCAACACTTGCGTCAAGCAGCGAGCCTAGGCCTTTTGGAAGCGAAAGGTAGCGGCAGGCAGGATGTAGGGTTACAGGCCATAAGCTCAACTCTCAGAAGTGTGTATGCATGGGAGGCAGATGTCTGCTACCCACTGGGACATGGGAGTTGGAACATAGCTACACTCCTATTGAAGAAGGATGTTGGAAATCGCTGTATTCAACTCAGATACACGGGAGTTCAGGCCCAATGCTTACACATGCTTTTCCCACAACCCATCCCAGCCACTAACATAAGGAGGTTAGCAGGTACGTCTACAGTCAGGCAGGATGCGGGAGGGTTCTGCCCTGTCCTCAGCTCTCACAGGGAAGCATGCCTAGAAGCCAGCTCTCAACTAGCTGCATTCTTATGACAGTGTGAAGGTAGCACTATTCTGAGTAAGGAGGTTCCCAGATTACCACTCTACTGCACCTGGAGATTCCGTCCAGGTGTGCATTGTTAACTTGCGTCTCAGAAGCCTCTGGCAAAAGTCTCTGGTGAAGATGTGGGAAACTCACTCTGCAGGCAGTGTGGAACTGTGAGGGACTGAGGGTGAGCTCAACTCTCAGCAGTAAGATGATTTTGGACAAGGCGTTCAGCTACCTTCTCACATATGGAACTTAGTATGTAGCACCAGTCTACCCCAGGAATTACTGGGAAATCGCTGGATTGAGCTTGGAGGCACTCGTCTTGTGTGCCGGGAGATTCCAGTTACCTCTCCCAACACTTCGGTGAAGCAGCGAGCCTAGGCCTTTTGGAAGCGAAAGGTAGCTGCAGGCAGGTATTCTGAGTCAGGAGGTTCCAAGATTACCACTGTACTGCACCTGGAGATACCGTCCAGGTCTGCATTGTTAAGTTGCGTCTCACAAGACTTTGACATACGTCTCTGGTGAAGCCGTGCGAAACTCACTCTGCAGGCAGTGTGGAACTCTGAGGGCCTGAGGGTGAGCTCAACTCTCAGAAGTAAGATGCTTTTGGACAAGGCGTTAGCTACATTCTCATATATATGGAACTTAGTATGTAGCACCAGTCTACCACAGGAATTCTAGGAAATCGCTGGATTGAGCTTGGAGGCACTAGTCTTGTGTGCCTGGAGACTCCAATTACCTCTCCCAACACTGCCGTCACGCAGCGGGTCTAGGCCTTTTAGAAGCCAAGGGTACCTGCAGGCAGGATATGGAGGTACAGGCCATAAGCTCAACTCTCAGAAGTAAGCATGGGAGGCAGATGTCTGCTACCCACTAGTACATGGGAGTAGGAACCTAGCTACAAACTGATTGAAGATGGCCGTTTGAAAACGCTGTATTCAACTCAGCTACACGTGAGTTCAGGCTCAATTCTTATACATGCTATTCCCCCAACCTCGCCCAGCAACTAACATAAGGATGTTAGCAGCTACCTCTACAGTCAGGCAGGATGTGGGAGGGTTCTGCCCTGACCTCAGCTCTCACATGGAAGCATGCCTAGAAGCCACCTCTCAACTAGCTGCATTCTTATGACAGTGTGAAGGTAGCAGTATTCTGAGTAAGGAGGTTCCCAGATTACCACTCTACTGCACCTGGAGAGACCGTCCAGGTGTGCATTGTTAACTTGCGTCTCAGAAGCCTCTGGCAAAGTCTCTGGTGAAGACGTGGGAAACTCACTCTGCAGGCAGTGTGGAACTGTGAGGGACTGAGGGTGAGCTCAACTCTCAGCAGTAAGATGATTTTGGACAAGGCGTTCAGCTACCTTCTCACATATGGAACTTAGTATGTAGCACCAGTCTACCCCAGGAATTACTGGGAAATCGCTGGATTGAGCTTGGAGGCACTCGTCTTGTGTGCCGGGAGATTCCAGTTACCTCTCCCAACACTTCGGTGAAGCAGCGAGCCTAGGCCTTTTGGAAGCGAAAGGTAGCTGCAGGCAGGAGGTAGGGTTACAGGCCATAAGCTCAACTCTCAGAAGTGGGTATGCATGGGAGGCAGATGTCTGCTACCTACACGGACATGCGAGTGGGAACCTAGCTGTACACTCTGATGAAGAAGGACTTTGGAAATCGCTGTATTCAACTCAGATACACGTGGGTTCAGGCACAACGATTCCACATGCTTTTCTCACAACCTTTCCCTGCCACTAACATGAGGACGTTAGCAGCTCCTTCTACAGTCAAGCAGGATGCGGGAGGGTTGTGCCCTGTCCTTAGCTCTCACAGGAAGCATGCCTTGAAGCCAGCTGTCAACTAGCTGCATTCTTATGGCAGGGTGAAGGTAGCAGTATTCTGAGACAGGAGGTTCCCAGATTACCACTCTACTGCACCTGGAGATACCCTCCAGGTCTGCATTGTTAACTTGCGTCTCAGAAGCCTCTGGCAAACGTCTCTGTTGAAGACGTGAAAAACTCACTCTGCAGGCAGTGTGGAACTGTGAGGGACTGAGGGTGAGCTCAACTCTCAGAAGTAAGATGTTTTTGGACAAGGCGTTCAACTACCTACTCACGTATGGAACTTAGTATGTAGCACCAGTCTACCCCAGGAATTACTAGGAAATCGCTTGATTGAGCTTGGAGGCACTCGTCTTGTGTGCCGGGAGATTCCAGTTACCTCTCCCAACACTTGCGTCAAGCAGCGAGCCTAGGCCTTTTGGAAGCGAAAGGTAGCGGCAGGCAGGATGTAGGGTTACAGGCCATAAGCTCAACTCTCAGAAGTGTGTATGCATGGGAGGCAGTTGTCTGCTACCCACTGAGACATGGGAGTTGGAACCTAGCTACACTCCTATTGAAGAGGGATGTTGGAAATCGCTGTATTCAACTCAGATACACGGGAGTTCAGGCCCAATGCTTACACATGCTTTTCCCACAACCCATCCCAGCCACTAACATAAGGAGGTTAGCAGGTACGTCTACAGTCAGGCAGGATGCGGGAGGGTTCTGCCCTGTCCTCAGCTCTCACAGGGAAGCATGCCTAGAAGCCAGCTCTCAACTAGCTGCATTCTTATGACAGTGTGAAGGTAGCAGTATTCTGAGTAAGGAGGTTCCCAGATTACCACTCTACTGCACCCGGAGATTCCGTCCAGGTGTGCATTGTTAACTTGCGTCTCAGAAGCCTCTGGCAAAGGTCTCTGGTGAAGACGTGGAAACTCACTCTGCAGGCAGTGTGGAACTGTGAGGGACTGAGGGTGAGCTCAACTCTCAGCAGTAAGATGATTTTGGACAAGGCGTTCAGCTACTTTCTCACATATGGAACTTAGTATGTAGCACCAGTCTACCCCAGGAATTACTGGGAAATCGCTGGATTGAGCTTGGAGGCACTCGTCTTGTGTGCCGGGAGATTCCAGTTACCTCTCCCAACACTTCGGTGAAGCAGCGAGCCTAGGCCTTTTGGAAGCGAAAGGTAGCTGCAGGCAGGTATTCTGAGTCAGGAGGTTCCAAGATTACCACTGTACTGCACCTGGAGATACCGTCCGGGTCTGCATTGTTAAGTTGCGTCTCACAAGACTTTGACAAACGTCTCTGGTGAAGACGTGCGAAACTCACTCTGCAGGCAGTGTGGAACTCTGAGGGCCTGAGGGTGAGCTCAACTCTCAGAAGTAAGATGCTTTTGGACAAGGCGTTAGCTACATTCTCATATATATGGAACTTAGTATGTAGCACCAGTCTACCACAGGAATTCTAGGAAATCGCTGGATTGAGCTTGGAGGCACTAGTCTTGTGTGCCTGGAGACTCCAATTACCTCTCCCAACACTGCCGTCACGCAGCGGGTCTAGGCCTTTTAGAAGCCAAGGGTACCTGCAGGCAGGATATGGAGGTACAGGCCATAAGCTCAACTCTCAGAAGTAAGCATGGGAGGCAGATGTCTGCTACCCACTAGTACATGGGAGTAGGAACCTAGCTACAAACTGATTGAAGATGGCCGTTTGAAAACGCTGTATTCAACTCAGCTACACGTGAGTTCAGGCTCAATTCTTATACATGCTATTCCCCCAACCTCGCCCAGCAACTAACATAAGGATGTTAGCAGCTACGTCTACAGTCAGGCAGGATGTGGGAGGGTTCTGCCCTGACCTCAGCTCTCACATGGAAGCATGCCTAGAAGCCAGCTCTCAACTAGCTGCATTCTTATGACAGTGTGAAGGTAGCAGTATTCTGAGTAAGGAGGTTCCCAGATTACCACTCTACTGCACCTGGAGAGACCGTCCAGGTGTGCATTGTTAACTTGCGTCTCAGAAGCCTCTGGCAAAGTCTCTGGTGAAGACGTGGGAAACTCACTCTGCAGGCAGTGTGGAACTGTGAGGGACTGAGGGTGAGCTCAACTCTCAGCAGTAAGATGATTTTGGACAAGGCGTTCAGCTACATTCTCACATATGGAACTTAGTATGTAGCACCAGTCTACCCCAGGAATTACTGGGAAATCGCTGGATTGAGCTTGGAGGCACTCGTCTTGTGTGCCGGGAGATTCCAGTTACCTCTCCCAACACTTCGGTGAAGCAGCGAGCCTAGGCCTTTTGGAAGCGAAAGGTAGCTGCAGGCAGGTATTCTGAGTCAGGAGGTTCCAAGATTACCACTGTTCTGCACCTGGAGATACCGTCCGGGTCTGCATTGTTAAGTTGCGTCTCACAAGACTTTGACAAACGTCTCTGGTGAAGACGTGCGAATCTCACTCTGCAGGCAGTGTGGAACTCTGAGGGCCTGAGGGTGAGCTCAACTCTCAGAAGTAAGATGCTTTTGGACAAGGCGTTAGCTACATTCTCATATATATGGAACTTAGTATGTAGCACCAGTCTACCACAGGAATTCTAGGAAATCGCTGGATTGAGCTTGGAGGCACTAGTCTTGTGTGCCTGGAGACTCCAATTACCTCTCCCAACACTGCCGTCACGCAGCGGGTCTAGGCCTTTTAGAAGCCAAGGGTACCTGCAGGCAGGATATGGAGGTACAGGCCATAAGCTCAACTCTCAGAAGTAAGCATGGGAGGCAGATATCTGCTACCCACTAGTACATGGGAGTAGGAACCTAGCTACAAACTGATTGAAGATGGCCGTTTGAAAACGCTGTATTCAACTCAGCTACACGTGAGTTCAGGCTCAATTCTTATACATGCTATTCCCCCAACCTCGCCCAGCAACTAACATAAGGATGTTAGCAGCTACGTCTACAGTCAGGCAGGATGTGGGAGGGTTCTGCCCTGACCTCAGCTCTCACATGGAAGCATGCCTAGAAGCCAGCTCTCAACTAGCTGCATTCTTATGACAGTGTGAAGGTAGCAGTATTCTGAGTAAGGAGGTTCCCAGATTACCACTCTACTGCACCTGGAGAGACCGTCCAGGTGTGCATTGTTAACTTGCGTCTCAGAAGCCTCTGGCAAAGTCTCTGGTGAAGACGTGGGAAACTCACTCTGCAGGCAGTGTGGAACTGTGAGGGACTGAGGGTGAGCTCAACTCTCAGCAGTAAGATGATTTTGGACAAGGCGTTCAGCTACCTTCTCACATATGGAACTTAGTATGTAGCACCAGTCTACCCCAGGAATTACTGGGAAATCGCTGGATTGAGCTTGGAGGCACTCGTCTTGTGTGCCGGGAGATTCCAGTTACCTCTCCCAACACTTCGGTGAAGCAGCGAGCCTAGGCCTTTTGGAAGCGAAAGGTAGCTGCAGGCAGGAGGTAGGGTTACAGGCCATAAGCTCAACTCTCAGAAGTGGGTATGCATGGGAGGCAGATGTCTGCTACCTACACGGACATGCGAGTGGGAACCTAGCTGTACACTCTGATGAAGAAGGACTTTGGAAATCGCTGTATTCAACTCAGATACACGTGGGTTCAGGCACAACGATTCCACATGCTTTTCTCACAACCTTTCCCTGCCACTAACATGAGGACGTTAGCAGCTCCTTCTACAGTCAAGCAGGATGCGGGAGGGTTGTGCCCTGTCCTTAGCTCTCACAGGAAGCATGCCTTGAAGCCAGCTGTCAACTAGCTGCATTCTTATGGCAGGGTGAAGGTAGCAGTATTCTGAGACAGGAGGTTCCCAGATTACCACTCTACTGCACCTGGAGATACCCTCCAGGTCTGCATTGTTAACTTGCGTCTCAGAAGCCTCTGGCAAACGTCTCTGTTGAAGACGTGAGAAACTCACTCTGCAGGCAGTGTGGAACTGTGAGGGACTGAGGGTGAGCTCAACTCTCAGAAGTAAGATGTTTTTGGACAAGGCGTTCAACTACCTACTCACGTATGGAACTTAGTATGTAGCACCAGTCTACCCCAGGAATTACTAGGAAATCGCTTGATTGAGCTTGGAGGCACTCGTCTTGTGTGCCGGGAGATTCCAGTTACCTCTCCCAACACTTGCGTCAGTCAAGCAGCGAGCCTAGGCCTTTTGGAAGCGAAAGGTAGCGGCAGGCAGGATGTAGGGTTACAGGCCATAAGCTCAACTCTCAGAACTGTGTATGCATGGGAGGCAGATGTCTGCTACCCACTGGGACATGGGAGTTGGAACCTAGCTACACTCCTATTGAAGAAGGATGTTGGAAATCGCTGTATTCAACTCAGATACACGGGAGTTCAGGCCCAATGCTTACACATGCTTTTCCCACAACCCATCCCAGCCACTAACATAAGGAGGTTAGCAGGTACGTCTACAGTCAGGCAGGATGCGGGAGGGTTCTGCCCTGTACTCAGCTCTCACAGGGAAGCATGCCTAGAAGCCAGCTCTCAACTAGCTGCATTCTTATGACAGTGTGAAGGTAGCAGTATTCTGAGTAAGGAGGTTCCCAGATTACCACTCTACTGCACCTGGAGAGACCGTCTAGGTGTGCATTGTTAACTTGCGTCTCAGAAGATTCTGGCAAAAGTCTCTGGTGAAGACGTGGGAAACTCACTCTGCAGGCAGTGTGGAACTGTGAGGGACTGAGGGTGAGCTCAACTCTCAGCAGTAAGATGATTTTGGACAAGGCGTTCAGCTACCTTCTCACATATGGAACTTAGTATGTAGCACCAGTCTACCCCAGGAATTACTGGGAAATCGCTGGATTGAGCTTGGAGGCACTCGTCTTGTGTGCCGGGAGATTCCAGTTACCTCTCCCAACACTTCGGTGAAGCAGCGAGCCTAGGCCTTTTGGAAGCGAAAGGTAGCTGCAGGCAGGTATTCTGAGTCAGGAGGTTCCAAGATTACCACTGTACTGCACCTGGAGATACCGTCCAGGTCTGCATTGTTAAGTTGCGTCTCACAAGACTTTGACAAACGTCTCTGGTGAAGCCGTGCGAAACTCACTCTGCAGGCAGTGTGGAACTCTGAGGGCCTGAGGGTGAGCTCAACTCTCAGAAGTAAGATGCTTTTGGACAAGGCGTTAGCTACATTCTCATATATATGGAACTTAGTATGTAGCACCAGTCTACCACAGGAATTCTAGGAAATCGCTGGATTGAGCTTGGAGGCACTAGTCTTGTGTGCCTGGAGACTCCAATTACCTCTCCCAACACTGCCGTCACGCAGCGGGTCTAGGCCTTTTAGAAGCCAAGGGTACCTGCAGGCAGGATATGGAGGTACAGGCCATAAGCTCAACTCTCAGAAGTAAGCATGGGAGGCAGATGTCTGCTACCCACTAGTACATGGGAGTAGGAACCTAGCTACAAACTGATTGAAGATGGCCGTTTGAAAACGCTGTATTCAACTCAGCTACACGTGAGTTCAGGCTCAATTCTTATACATGCTATTCCCCCAACCTCGCCCAGCAACTAACATAAGGATGTTAGCAGCTACGTCTACAGTCAGGCAGGATGTGGGAGGGTTCTGCCCTGACCTCAGCTCTCACATGGAAGCATGCCTAGAAGCCAGCTCTCAACTAGCTGCATTCTTATGACAGTGTGAAGGTAGCAGTATTCTGAGTAAGGAGGTTCCCAGATTACCACTCTACTGCACCTGGAGAGACCGTCCAGGTGTGCATTGTTAACTTGCGTCTCAGAAGCCTCTGGCAAAGTCTCTGGTGAAGACGTGGGAAACTCACTCTGCAGGCAGTGTGGAACTGTGAGGGACTGAGGGTGAGCTCAACTCTCAGCAGTAAGATGATTTTGGACAAGGCGTTCAGCTACCTTCTCACATATGGAACTTAGTATGTAGCACCAGTCTACCCCAGGAATTACTGGGAAATCGCTGGATTGAGCTTGGAGGCACTCGTCTTGTGTGCCGGGAGATTCCAGTTACCTCTCCCAACACTTCGGTGAAGCAGCGAGCCTAGGCCTTTTGGAAGCGAAAGGTAGCTGCAGGCAGGAGGTAGGGTTACAGGCCATAAGCTCAACTCTCAGAAGTGGGTATGCATGGGAGGCAGATGTCTGCTACCTACACGGACATGCGTGTGGGAACCTAGCTGTACACTCTGATGAAGAAGGACTTTGGAAATCGCTGTATTCAACTCAGATACACGTGGGTTCAGGCACAACGATTCCACATGCTTTTCTCACAACCTTTCCCTGCCACTAACATGAGGACGTTAGCAGCTCCTTCTACAGTCAAGCAGGATGCGGGAGGGTTGTGCCCTGTCCTTAGCTCTCACAGGAAGCATGCCTTGAAGCCAGCTGTCAACTAGCTGCATTCTTATGGCAGGGTGAAGGTAGCAGTATTCTGAGACAGGAGGTTCCCAGATTACCACTCTACTGCACCTGGAGATACCCTCCAGGTCTGCATTGTTAACTTGCGTCTCAGAAGCCTCTGGCAAACGTCTCTGTTGAAGACGTGAGAAACTCACTCTGCAGGCAGTGTGGAACTGTGAGGGACTGAGGGTGAGCTCAACTCTCAGAAGTAAGATGTTTTTGGACAAGGCGTTCAACTACCTACTCACGTATGGAACTTAGTATGTAGCACCAGTCTACCCCAGGAATTACTAGGAAATCGCTTGATTGAGCTTGGAGGCACTCGTCTTGTGTGCCGGGAGATTCCAGTTACCTCTCCCAACACTTGCGTCAGTCAAGCAGCGAGCCTAGGCCTTTTGGAAGCGAAAGGTAGCGGCAGGCAGGATGTAGGGTTACAGGCCATAAGCTCAACTCTCAGAACTGTGTATGCATGGGAGGCAGATGTCTGCTACCCACTCGGACATGGGAGTTGGAACCTAGCTACACTCCTATTGAAGAAGGATGTTGGAAATCGCTGTATTCAACTCAGATACACGGGAGTTCAGGCCCAATGCTTACACATGCTTTTCCCACAACCCTTCCCAGCCACTAACATAAGGAGGTTAGCAGGTACGTCTACAGTCAGGCAGGATGCGGGAGGGTTCTGCCCTGTCCTCAGCTCTCACAGGGAAGCATGCCTAGAAGCCAGCTCTCAACTAGCTGCATTCTTATGACAGTGTGAAGGTAGCAGTATTCTGAGTAAGGAGGTTCCCAGATTACCACTCTACTGCACCTGGAGAGACCGTCCAGGTGTGCATTGTTAACTTGCGTCTCAGAAGATTCTGGCAAAAGTCTCTGGTGAAGACGTGGGAAACTCACTCTGCAGGCAGTGTGGAACTGTGAGGGACTGAGGGTGAGCTCAACTCTCAGCAGTAAGATGATTTTGGACAAGGCGTTCAGCTACCTTCTCTCATATGGAACTTAGTATGTAGCACCAGTCTACCCAAGGAATTACTGGGAAATCGCTGGATTGAGCTTGGAGGCACTAGTCTTGTGTGCCGGGAGATTCCAGTTACCTCTCCCAACACTTCGGTGAAGCAGCGAGCCTAGGCCTTTTGGAAGCGAAAGGTAGCTGCAGGCAGGTATTCTGAGTCAGGAGGTTCCAAGATTACCACTGTACTGCACCTGGAGATACCGTCCGGGTCTGCATTGTTAAGTTGCGTCTCACAAGACTTTGACAAACGTCTCTGGTGAAGACGTGCGAAACTCACTCTGCAGGCAGTGTGGAACTCTGAGGGCCTGAGGGTGAGCTCAACTCTCAGAAGTAAGATGCTTTTGGACAAGGCGTTAGCTACATTCTCATATATATGGAACTTAGTATGTAGCACCAGTCTACCACAGGAATTCTAGGAAATCGCTGGATTGAGCTTGGAGGCACTAGTCTTGTGTGCCTGGAGACTCCAATTACCTCTCCCAACACTGCCGTCACGCAGCGGGTCTAGGCCTTTTAGAAGCCAAGGGTACCTGCAGGCAGGATATGGAGGTACAGGCCATAAGCTCAACTCTCAGAAGTAAGCATGGGAGGCAGATGTCTGCTACCCACTAGTACATGGGAGTAGGAACCTAGCTACAAACTGATTGAAGATGGCCGTTTGAAAACGCTGTATTCAACTCAGCTACACGTGAGTTCAGGCTCAATTCTTATACATGCTATTCCCCCAACCTCGCCCAGCAACTAACATAAGGATGTTAGCAGCTACGTCTACAGTCAGGCAGGATGTGGGAGGGTTCTTCCCTGACCTCAGCTCTCACATGGAAGCATGCCTAGAAGCCAGCTCTCAACTAGCTGCATTCTTATGACAGTGTGAAGGTAGCAGTATTCTGAGTAAGGAGGTTCCCAGATTACCACTCTACTGCACCTGGAGAGACCGTCCAGGTGTGCATTGTTAACTTGCGTCTCAGAAGCCTCTGGCAAAGTCTCTGGTGAAGACGTGGGAAACTCACTCTGCAGGCAGTGTGGAACTGTGAGGGACTGAGGGTGAGCTCAACTCTCAGCAGTAAGATGATTTTGGACAAGGCGTTCAGCTACCTTCTCACATATGGAACTTAGTATGTAGCACCAGTCTACCCCAGGAATTACTGGGAAATCGCTGGATTGAGCTTGGAGGCACTCGTCTTGTGTGCCGGGAGATTCCAGTTACCTCTCCCAACACTTCGGTGAAGCAGCGAGCCTAGGCCTTTTGGAAGCGAAAGGTAGCTGCAGGCAGGAGGTAGGGTTACAGGCCATAAGCTCAACTCTCAGAAGTGGGTATGCATGGGAGGCAGATGTCTGCTACCTACACGGACATGCGAGTGGGAACCTAGCTGTACACTCTGATGAAGAAGGACTTTGGAAATCGCTGTATTCAACTCAGATACACGTGGGTTCAGGCACAACGATTCCACATGCTTTTCTCACAACCTTTCCCTGCCACTAACATGAGGACGTTAGCAGCTCCTTCTACAGTCAAGCAGGATGCGGGAGGGTTGTGCCCTTCCCTCAGCTCTCACAGGGAAGCATGCCTAGAAGCCAGCTCTCAACTAGCTGCATTCTTATGACACTGTGAAGGTAGCAGTATTCTGAGTAAGGAGGTTCCCAGATTACCACTCTACTGCACCTGGAGAGACCGTCCAGGTGTGCATTGTTAACTTGCGTCTCAGAAGATTCTGGCAAAAGTCTCTGGTGAAGACTTGGGAAACTCACTCTGCAGGCAGTGTGGAACTGTGAGGGACTGAGGGTGAGCTCAACTCTCAGCAGTAAGATGATTTTGGACAAGGCGTTCAGCTACCTTCTCACATATGGAACTTAGTATGTAGCACCAGTCTACCCCAGGAATTACTGGGAAATCGCTGGATTGAGCTTGGAGGCACTCGTCTTGTGTGCCGGGAGATTCCAGTTACCTCTCCCAACACTTCGGTGAAGCAGTGAGCCTAGGCCTTTTGGAAGCGAAAGGTAGCTGCAGGCAGGTATTCTGAGTCAGGAGGTTCCAAGATTACCACTGTACTGCACCTGGAGATACCGTCCAGGTCTGCATTGTTAAGTTGCGTCTCACAAGACTTTGACAAACGTCTCTGGTGAAGCCGTGCGAAACTCACTCTGCAGGCAGTGTGGAACTCTGAGGGCCTGAGGGTGAGCTCAACTCTCAGAAGTAAGATGCTTTTGGACAAGGCGTTAGCTACATTCTCATATATATGGAACTTAGTATGTAGCACCAGTCTACCACAGGAATTCTAGGAAATCGCTGGATTGAGCTTGGAGGCACTAGTCTTGTGTGCCTGGAGACTCCAATTACCTCTCCCAACACTGCCGTCACGCAGCGGGTCTAGGCCTTTTAGAAGCCAAGGGTACCTGCAGGCAGGATATGGAGGTACAGGCCATAAGCTCAACTCTCAGAAGTAAGCATGGGAGGCAGATGTCTGCTACCCACTAGTACATGGGAGTAGGAACCTAGCTACAAACTGATTGAAGATGGCCGTTTGAAAACGCTGTATTCAACTCAGCTACACGTGAGTTCAGGCTCAATTCTTATACATGCTATTCCCCCAACCTCGCCCAGCAACTAACATAAGGATGTTAGCAGCTACGTCTACAGTCAGGCAGGATGTGGGAGGGTTCTGCCCTGACCTCAGCTCTCACATGGAAGCATGCCTAGAAGCCAGCTCTCAACTAGCTGCATTCTTATGACAGTGTGAAGGTAGCAGTATTCTGAGTAAGGAGGTTCCCAGATTACCACTCTACTGCACCTGGAGAGACCGTCCAGGTGTGCATTGTTAACTTGCGTCTCAGAAGCCTCTGGCAAAGTCTCTGGTGAAGACGTGGGAAACTCACTCTGCAGGCAGTGTGGAACTGTGAGGGACTGAGGGTGAGCTCAACTCTCAGCAGTAAGATGATTTTGGACAAGGCGTTCAGCTACCTTCTCACATATGGAACTTAGTATGTAGCACCAGTCTACCCCAGGAATTACTGGGAAATCGCTGGATTGAGCTTGGAGGCACTCGTCTTGTGTGCCGGGAGATTCCAGTTACCTCTCCCAACACTTCGGTGAAGCAGCGAGCCTAGGCCTTTTGGAAGCGAAAGGTAGCTGCAGGCAGGAGGTAGGGTTACAGGCCATAAGCTCAACTCTCAGAAGTGGGTATGCATGGGAGGCAGATGTCTGCTACCTACACGGACATGCGAGTGGGAACCTAGCTGTACACTCTGATGAAGAAGGACTTTGGAAATCGCTGTATTCAACTCAGATACACGTGGGTTCAGGCACAACGATTCCACATGCTTTTCTCACAACCTTTCCCTGCCACTAACATGAGGACGTTAGCAGCTCCTTCTACAGTCAAGCAGGATGCGGGAGGGTTGTGCCCTGTCCTTAGCTCTCACAGGAAGCATGCCTTGAAGCCAGCTGTCAACTAGCTGCATTCTTATGGCAGGGTGAAGGTAGCAGTATTCTGAGACAGGAGGTTCCCAGATTACCACTCTACTGCACCTGGAGATACCCTCCAGGTCTGCATTGTTAACTTGCGTCTCAGAAGCCTCTGGCAAACGTCTCTGTTGAAGACGTGAGAAACTCACTCTGCAGGCAGTGTGGAACTGTGAGGGACTGAGGGTGAGCTCAACTCTCAGAAGTAAGATGTTTTTGGACAAGGCGTTCAACTACCTACTCACGTATGGAACTTAGTATGTAGCACCAGTCTACCGCAGGAATTACTAGGAAATCGCTTGATTGAGCTTGGAGGCACTCGTCTTGTGTGCCGGGAGATTCCAGTTACCTCTCCCAACACTTGCGTCAGTCAAGCAGCGAGCCTAGGCCTTTTGGAAGCGAAAGGTAGCGGCAGGCAGGATGTAGGGTTACAGGCCATAATCTCAACTCTCAGAAGTGTGAATGCATGGGAGGCAGATGTCTGCTACCCACTGGGACATGGGAGTTGGAACCTAGCTACACTCCTATTGAAGAAGGATGTTGGAAATCGCTGTATTCAACTCAGATACACGGGAGTTCAGGCCCAATGCTTACACATGCTTTCCCACAACCCATCCCAGCCACTAACATAAGGAGGTTAGCAGGTACGTCTACAGTCAGGCAGGATGCGGGAGGGTTCTGCCCTGTACTCAGCTCTCACAGGGAAGCATGCCTAGAAGCCAGCTCTCAACTAGCTGCATTCTTATGACAGTGTGAAGGTAGCAGTATTCTGAGTAAGGAGGTTCCCAGATTACCACTCTACTGCACCCGGAGAGACCGTCCAGGTGTGCATTGTTAACTTGCGTCTCAGAAGCCTCTGGCAAAAGTCTCTGGTGAAGACGTGGGAAACTCACTCTGCAGTCAGTGTGGAACTGTGAAGGACTGAGGGTGAGCTCAACTCTCAGCAGTAAGATGATTTTGGACAAGGCGTTCAGCTACCTTCTCACATATGGAACTTAGTATGTAGCACCAGTCTACCCCAGGAATTACTGGGAAATCGCTGGATTGAGCTTGGAGGCACTCGTCTTGTGTGCCGGGAGATTCCAGTTACCTCTCCCAACACTTCGGTGAAGCAGCGAGCCTAGGCCTTTTGGAAGCGAAAGGTAGTTTCAGGCAGGTATTCTGAGTCAGGAGGTTCCAAGATTACCACTGTACTGCACCTGGAGATACCGTCCGGGTCTGCATTGTTAAGTTGCGTCTCACAAGACTTTGACAAACGTCTCTGGTGAAGACGTGCGAAACTCACTGTGCAGGGAGTGTGGAACTCTGAGGGCCTGAGGGTGAGCTCAACTCTCAGAAGTAAGATGCTTTTGGACAAGGCGTTAGCTACATTCTCATATATATGGAACTTAGTATGTAGCACCACTCTACCACAGGAATTCTAGGAAATCGCTGGATTGAACTTGGAGGCACTAGTCTTGTGTGCCTGGAGACTCCAATTACCTCTCCCAACACTGCCGTCACGCAGCGGGTCTAGGCCTTTTAGAAGCGAAGGGTACTTGCAGGCAGGATATGGAGGTACAGGCCATAAGCTCAACTCTCAGAAGTAAGCATGGGAGGCAGATGTCTGCTACCCACTAGTACATGGGAGTAGGAACCTAGCTACAAACTGATTGAAGATGGCCGTTTGAAAACGCTGTATTCAACTCAGCTACACGTGAGTTCAGGCTCAATTCTTATACATGCTATTCCCCCAACCTCGCCCAGCAACTAACATAAGGATGTTAGCAGCTACGTCTACAGTCAGGCAGGATGTGGGAGGGTTCTGCCCTGACCTCAGCTCTCACATGGAAGCATGCCTAGAAGCCAGCTCTCAACTAGCTGCATTCTTATGACAGTGTGAAGGTAGCAGTATTCTGAGTAAGGAGGTTCCCAGATTACCACTCTACTGCACCTGGAGAGACCGTCCAGGTGTGCATTGTTAACTTGCGTCTCAGAAGCCTCTGGCAAAGTCTCTGGTGAAGACGTGGGAAACTCACTCTGCAGGCAGTGTGGAACTGTGAGGGACTGAGGGTGAGCTCAACTCTCAGCAGTAAGATGATTTTGGACAAGGCGTTCAGCTACCTTCTCACATATGGAACTTAGTATGTAGCACCAGTCTACCCCATGAATTACTGGGAAATCGCTGGATTGAGCTTGGAGGCACTCGTCTTGTGTGCCGGGAGATTCCAGTTACCTCTCCCAACACTTCGGTGAAGCAGCGAGCCTAGGCCTTTTGGAAGCGAAAGGTAGCTGCAGGCAGGTATTCTGAGTCAGGAGGTTCCAAGATTACCACTGTACTGCACCTGGAGATACCGTCCAGGTCTGCATTGTTAAGTTGCGTCTCACAAGACTTTGACAAACGTCTCTGGTGAAGCCGTGCGAAACTCACTCTGCAGGCAGTGTGGAACTCTGAGGGCCTGAGGGTGAGCTCAACTCTCAGAAGTAAGATGCTTTTGGACAAGGCGTTAGCTACATTCTCATATATATGGAACTTAGTATGTAGCACCAGTCTACCACAGGAATTCTAGGAAATCGCTGGATTGAGCTTGGAGGCAATAGTCTTATGTGCCTGGAGACTCCAATTACCTCTCCCAACACTGCCGTCACGCAGCGGGTCTAGGCCTTTTAGAAGCCAAGGGTACCTGCAGGCAGGATATGGAGGTACAGGCCATAAGCTCAACTCTCAGAAGTAAGCATGGGAGGCAGATGTCTGCTACCCACTAGTACATGGGAGTAGGAACCTAGCTACAAACTGATTGAAGATGGCCGTTTGAAAACGCTGTATTCAACTCAGCTACACGTGAGTTCAGGCTCAATTCTTATACATGCTATTCCCCCAACCTCGCCCAGCAACTAACATAAGGATGTTAGCAGCTACGTCTACAGTCAGGCAGGATGTGGGAGGGTTCTGCCCTGACCTCAGCTCTCACATGGAAGCATGCCTAGAAGCCAGCTCTCAACTAGCTGCATTCTTATGACAGTGTGAAGGTAGCAGTATTCTGAGTAAGGAGGTTCCCAGATTACCACTCTACTGCACCTGGAGAGACCGTCCAGGTGTGCATTGTTAACTTGCGTCTCAGAAGCCTCTGGCAAGGTCTCTGGTGAAGACGTGGGAAACTCACTCTGCAGGCAGTGTGGAACTCTGAGGGACTGAGGGTGAGCTCAACTCTCAGCAGTAAGATGATTTTGGACAAGGCGTTCAGCTACCTTCTCACATATGGAACTTAGTATGTAGCACCAGTCTACCCCAGGAATTACTGGGAAATCGCTGGATTGAGCTTGGAGGCACTCGTCTTGTGTGCCGGGAGATTCCAGTTACCTCTCCCAACACTTCGGTGAAGCAGCGAGCCTAGGCCTTTTGGAAGCGAAAGGTAGCTGCAGGCAGGAGGTAGGGTTACAGGCCATAAGCTCAACTCTCAGAAGTGGGTATGCATGGGAGGCAGATGTCTGCTACCTACACGGACATGCGAGTGGGAACCTAGCTGTACACTCTGATGAAGAAGGACTTTGGAAATCGCTGTATTCAACTCAGATACACGTGGGTTCAGGCACAACGATTCCACATGCTTTTCTCACAACCTTTCCCTGCCACTAACATGAGGACGTTAGCAGCTCCTTCTACAGTCAAGCAGGATGCGGGAGGGTTGTGCCCTGTCCTTAGCTCTCACAGGAAGCATGCCTTGAAGCCAGCTGTCAACTAGCTGCATTCTTATGGCAGGGTGAAGGTAGCAGTATTCTGAGACAGGAGGTTCCCAGATTACCACTCTACTGCACCTGGAGATACCCTCCAGGTCTGCATTGTTAACTTGCGTCTCAGAAGCCTCTGGCAAACGTCTCTGTTGAAGACGTGAGAAACTCACTCTGCAGGCAGTGTGGAACTGTGAGGGACTGAGGGTGAGCTCAACTCTCAGAAGTAAGATGTTTTTGGACAAGGCGTTCAACTACCTACTCACGTATGGAACTTAGTATGTAGCACCAGTCTACCCCAGGAATTACTAGGAAATCGCTTGATTGAGCTTGGAGGCACTCGTCTTGTGTGCCGGGAGATTCCAGTTACCTCTCCCAACACTTGCGTCAGTCAAGCAGCGAGCCTAGGCCTTTTGGAAGCGAAAGGTAGCGGCAGGCAGGATGTAGGGTTACAGGCCATAAGCTCAACTCTCAGAACTGTGTATGCATGGGAGGCAGATGTCTGCTACCCACTCGGACATGGGAGTTGGAACCTAGCTACACTCCTATTGAAGAAGGATGTTGGAAATCGCTGTATTCAACTCAGATACACGGGAGTTCAGGCCCAATGCTTACACATGCTTTTCCCACAACCCATCCCAGCCACTAACATAAGGAGGTTAGCAGGTACGTCTACAGTCAGGCAGGATGCGGGAGGGTTCTGCCCTGTCCTCAGCTCTCACAGGGAAGCATGCCTAGAAGCCAGCTCTCAACTAGCTGCATTCTTATGACAGTGTGAAGGTAGCAGTATTCTGAGTAAGGAGGTTCCCAGATTACCACTCTACTGCACCTGGAGAGACCGTCCAGGTGTGCATTGTTAACTTGCGTCTCAGAAGATTCTGGCAAAAGGCTCTGGTGAAGACGTAGAAACTCACTCTGCAGGCAGTGTGGAACTGTGAGGGACTGAGGGTGAGCTCAACTCTCAGCAGTAAGATGATTTTGGACAAGGCGTTCAGCTACCTTCTCTCATATGGAACTTAGTATGTAGCACCAGTCTACCCCAGGAATTACCTGGAAATCGCTGGATTGAGCTTGGAGGCACTAGTCTTGTGTGCCGGGAGATTCCAGTTACCTCTCCCAACACTTCGGTGAAGCAGCGAGCCTAGGCCTTTTGGAAGCGAAAGGTAGCTGCAGGCAGGTATTCTGAGTCAGGAGGTTCCAAGATTACCACTGTACTGCACCTGGAGATACCGTCCAGGTCTGCATTGTTAAGTTGCGTCTCACAAGACTTTGACAAACGTCTCTGGTGAAGACGTGCGAAAATCACTCTGCAGGCAGTGTGGAAATCTGAGGGCCTGAGGGTGAGCTCAACTCTCAGAAGTAAGATGCTTTTGGACAAGGCGTTAGCTACATTCTCATATATATGGAACTTAGTATGTAGCACCAGTCTACCACAGGAATTCTAGGAAATCGCTGGATCGAGCTTGGAGGCACTAGTCTTGTGTGCCTGGAGACTCCAATTACCTCTCCCAACACTGCCGTCACGCAGCGGGTCTAGGCCTTTTAGAAGCCAAGGGTACCTGCAGGCAGGATATGGAGGTACAGGCCATAAGCTCAACTCTCAGAAGTAAGCATGGGAGGCAGATGTCTGCTACCCACTAGTACATGGGAGTAGGAACCTAGCTACAAACTGATTGAAGATGGCCGTTTGAAAACGCTGTATTCAACTCAGCTACACGTGAGTTCAGGCTCAATTCTTATACATGCTATTCCCCCAACCTCGCCCAGCAACTAACATAAGGATGTTAGCAGCTACGTCTACAGTCAGGCAGGATGTGGGAGGGTTCTGCCCTGACCTCAGCTCTCACATGGAAGCATGCCTAGAAGCCAGCTCTCAACTAGCTGCATTCTTATGACAGTGTGAAGGTAGCAGTATTCTGAGTAAGGAGGTTCCCAGATTACCACTCTACTGCACCTGGAGAGACCGTCCAGGTGTGCATTGTTAACTTGCGTCTCAGAAGCCTCTGGCAAAGTCTCTGGTGAAGACGTGGGAAACTCACTCTGCAGGCAGTGTGGAACTGTGAGGGACTGAGGGTGAGCTCAACTCTCAGCAGTAAGATGATTTTGGACAAGGCGTTCAGCTACCTTCTCACATATGGAACTTAGTATGTAGCACCAGTCTACCCCAGGAATTACTGGGAAATCGCTGGATTGAGCTTGGAGGCACTCGTCTTGTGTGCCGGGAGATTCCAGTTACCTCTCCCAACACTTCGGTGAAGCAGCGAGCCTAGGCCTTTTGGAAGCGAAAGGTAGCTGCAGGCAGGAGGTAGGGTTACAGGCCATAAGCTCAACTCTCAGAAGTGGGTATGCATGGGAGGCAGATGTCTGCTACCTACACGGACATGCGAGTGGGAACCTAGCTGTACACTCTGAGGAAGAAGGACTTTGGAAATCGCTGTATTCAACTCAGATACACGTGGGTTCAGGCACAACGATTCCACATGCTTTTCTCACAACGTTTCCCTGCCACTAACATGAGGACGTTAGCAGCTCCTTCTACAGTCAAGCAGGATGCGGGAGGGTTGTGCCCTGTCCTTAGCTCTCACAGGAAGCATGCCTTGAAGCCAGCTGTCAACTAGCTGCATTCTTATGGCAGGGTGAAGGTAGCAGTATTCTGAGACAGGAGGTTCCCAGATTACCACTCTACTGCACCTGGAGATACCCTCCAGGTCTGCATTGTTAACTTGCGTCTCAGAAGCCTCTGGCAAACGTCTCTGTTGAAGACGTGAGAAACTCACTCTGCAGGCAGTGTGGAACTGTGAGGGACTGAGGGTGAGCTCAACTCTCAGAAGTAAGATGTTTTTGGACAAGGCGTTCAACTACCTACTCACGTATGGAACTTAGTATGTAGCACCAGTCTACCCCAGGAATTACTAGGAAATCGCTTGATTGAGCTTGGAGGCACTCGTCTTGTGTGCCGGGAGATTCCAGTTAACTCTCCCAACACTTGCATCAGTCAAGCAGCGAGCCTAGGCCTTTTGGAAGCGAAAGGTAGCGGCAGGCAGGATGTAGGGTTACAGGCCATAAGCTCAACTCTCAGAAGTGTGTATGCATGGGAGGCAGATGTCTGCTACCCACTGGGACATGGGAGTTGGAACCTAGCTACACTCCTATTGAAGAAGGATGTTGGAAATCGCTGTATTCAACTCAGATACACGGGAGTTCAGGCCCAATGCTTACACATGCTTTTCCCACAACCCATCCCAGCCACTAACATAAGGAGGTTAGCAGGTACGTCTACAGTCAGGCAGGATGCAGGAGGGTTCTGCCCTGTCCTCAGCTCTCAAGGGAAGCATGCCTAGAAGCCAGCTCTCAACTAGCTGCATTCTTATGACAGTGTGAAGGTAGCAGTATTCTGAGTAAGGAGGTTCCCAGATTACCACTCTACTGCACCTGGAGATACCGTCCAGGTGTGCATTGTTAACTTGCGCCTCAGAAGCCTCTGGCAAAAGTCTCTGGTGAAGACGTGGAAACTCACTCTGCAGGCAGTGTGGAACTGTGAGGGACTGAGGGTGAGCTCAACTCTCAGCAGTAAGATGATTTTGGACAAGGCGTTCAGCTACCTTCTCACATATGGAACTTAGTATGTAGCACCAGTCTACCCCAGGAATTACTGGGAAATCGCTGGATTGAGCTTGGAGGCACTAGTCTTGTGTGCCGGGAGATTCCAGTTACCTCTCCCAACACTTCGGTGAAGCAGCGAGCCTAGGCCTTTTGGAAGCGAAAGGTAGCTGCAGGCAGGTATTCTGAGTAAGGAGGTTCCAAGATTACCACTGTACTGCACCTGGAGATACCGTCCAGGTCTGCATTGTTAAGTTGCGTCTCACAAGACTTTGACAAACGTCTCTGGTGAAGCCGTGCGAAACTCACTCTGCAGGCAGTGTGGAACTCTGAGGGCCTGAGGGTGAGCTCAACTCTCAGAAGTAAGATGCTTTTGGACAAGGCGTTAGCTACATTCTCATATATATGGAACTTAGTATGTAGCACCAGTCTACCACAGGAATTCTAGGAAATCGCTGGATTGAGCTTGGAGGCACTAGTCTTGTGTGCCTGGAGACTCCAATTACCTCTCCCAACACTGCCGTCACGCAGCGGGTCTAGGCCTTTTAGAAGCCAAGGGTACCTGCAGGCAGGATATGGAGGTACAGGCCATAAGCTCAACTCTCAGAAGTAAGCATGGGAGGCAGATGTCTGCTACCCACTAGTACATGGGAGTAGGAACCTAGCTACAAACTGATTGAAGATGGCCGTTTGAAAACGCTGTATTCAACTCAGCTACACGTGAGTTCAGGCTCAATTCTTATACATGCTATTCCCCCAACCTCGCCCAGCAACTAACATAAGGATGTTAGCAGCTACGTCTACAGTCAGGCAGGATGTGGGAGGGTTCTGCCCTGACCTCAGCTCTCACATGGAAGCATGCCTAGAAGCCAGCTCTCAACTAGCTGCATTCTTATGACAGTGTGAAGGTAGCAGTATTCTGAGTAAGGAGGTTCCCAGATTACCACTCTACTGCACCTGGAGAGACCGTCCAGGTGTGCATTGTTAACTTGCGTCTCAGAAGCCTCTGGCAAAGTCTCTGGTGAAGACGTGGGAAACTCACTCTGCAGGCAGTGTGGAACTGTGAGGGACTGAGGGTGAGCTCAACTCTCAGCAGTAAGATGATTTTGGACAAGGCGTTCAGCTACCTTCTCACATATGGATCTTAGTATGTAGCACCATTCTACCCAAGGAATTACTGGGAAATCGCTGGATTGAGCTTGGAGGCACTCGTCTTGTGTGCCGGGAGATTCCAGTTACCTCTCCCAACACTTCGGTGAAGCAGCGAGCCTAGGCCTTTTGGAAGCGAAATGTAGCTGCAGGCAGGAGGTAGGGTTACAGGCCATAAGCTCAACTCTCAGAAGTGGGTATGCATGGGAGGCAGATGTCTGCTACCTACACGGACATGCGAGTGGGAACCTAGCTGTACACTCTGATGAAGAAGGACTTTGGAAATCGCTGTATTCAACTCAGATACACGTGGGTTCAGGCACAACGATTCCACATGCTTTTCTCACAACCTTTCCCTGCCACTAACATGAGGACGTTAGCAGCTCCTTCTACAGTCAAGCAGGATGCGGGAGGGTTGTGCCCTGTCCTTAGCTCTCACAGGAAGCATGCCTTGAAGCCAGCTGTCAACTAGCTGCATTCTTATGGCAGGGTGAAGGTAGCAGTATTCTGAGACAGGAGGTTCCCAGATTACCACTCTACTGCACCTGGAGATACCCTCCAGGTCTGCATTGTTAACTTGCGTCTCAGAAGCCTCTGGCAAACGTCTCTGGTGAAGACGTGAGAAACTCACTCTGCAGGCAGTGTGGAACTGTGAGGGACTGAGGGTGAGCTCAACTCTCAGAAGTAAGATGTTTTTGGACAAGGCGTTCAACTACCTACTCACGTATGGAACTTAGTATGTAGCACCAGTCTACCCCAGGAATTACTAGGAAATCGCTTGATTGAGCTTGGAGGCACTCGTCTTGTGTGCCGGGAGATTCCAGTTACCTCTCCCAACACTTGCGTCAGTCAAGCAGCAAGCCTAGGCCTTTTGGAAGCGAAAGGTAGCGGCAGGCAGGATGTAGGGTTACAGGCCATAAGCTCAACTCTCAGAACTGTGTATGCATGGGAGGCAGATGTCTGCTACCCACTCGGACATGGGAGTTGGAACCTAGCTACACTCCTATTGAAGAAGGATGTTGGAAATCGCTGTATTCAACTCAGATACACGGGAGTTCAGGCCCAATGCTTACACATGCTTTTCCCACAACCCATCCCAGCCACTAACATAAGGAGGTTAGCAGGTACGTCTACAGTCAGGCAGGATGCGGGAGGGTTCTGCCCTGTCCTCAGCTCTCACAGGGAAGCATGCCTAGAAGCCAGCTCTCAACTAGCTGCATTCTTATGACAGTGTGAAGGTAGCAGTATTCTGAGTAAGGAGGTTCCCAGATTACCACTCTACTGCACCTGGAGAGACCGTCCAGGTGTGCATTGTTAACTTGCGTCTCAGAAGATTCTGGCAAAAGTCTCTGGTGAAGACGTGGGAAACTCACTCTGCAGGCAGTGTGGAACTGTGAGGGACTGAGGGTGAGCTCAACTCTCAGCAGTAAGATGATTTTGGACAAGGCGTTCAGCTACCTTCTCTCATATGGAACTTAGTATGTAGCACCAGTCTACCCAAGGAATTACTGGGAAATCGCTGGATTGAGCTTGGAGGCACTAGTCTTGTGTGCCGGGAGATTCCAGTTACCTCTCCCAACACTTCGGTGAAGCAGCGAGCCTAGGCCTTTTGGAAGCGAAAGGTAGCTGCAGGCAGGTATTCTGAGTCAGGAGGTTCCAAGATTACCACTGTACTGCACCTGGAGATACCGTCCAGGTCTGCATTGTTAAGTTGCGTCTCACAAGACTTTGACAAACGTCTCTGGTGAAGACGTGCGAAAATCACTCTGCAGGCAGTGTGGAACTCTGAGGGCCTGAGGGTGAGCTCAACTCTCAGAAGTAAGATGCTTTTGGACAAGGCGTTAGCTACATTCTCATATATATGGAACTTAGTATGTAGCACCAGTCTACCACAGGAATTCTAGGAAATCGCTGGATTGAGCTTGGAGGCACTAGTCTTGTGTGCCTGGAGACTCCAATTACCTCTCCCAACACTGCCGTCACGCAGCAGGTCTAGGCCTTTTAGAAGCCAAGGGTACCTGCAGGCAGGATATGGAGGTACAGGCCATAAGCTCAACTCTCAGAAGTAAGCATGGGAGGCAGATGTCTGCTACCCACTAGTACATGGGAGTAGGAACCTAGCTACACTCCTATTGAAGAAGGATGTTGGAAATCGCTGTATTCAACTCAGATACACGGGAGTTCAGGCCCAATGCTTACACATGCTTTTCCCACAACCCATCCCAGCCACTAACATAAGGAGGTTAGCAGGTACGTCTACAGTCAGGCAGGATGCGGGAGGGTTCTGCCCTGTCCTCAGCTCTCACAGGGAAGCATGCCTAGAAGCCAGCTCTCAACTAGCTGCATTCTTATGACAGTGTGAAGGTAGCACTATTCTGAGTAAGGAGGTTCCCAGATTACCACTCTACTGCACCTGGAGATACCGTCCAGGTGTGCATTGTTAACTTGCGTCTCAGAAGCCTCTGGCAAAAGTCTCTGGTGAAGACGTGGAAACTCACTCTGCAGGCAGTGTGGAACTGTGAGGGACTGAGGGTGAGCTCAACTCTCAGCAGTAAGATGATTTTGGACAAGGCGTTCAGCTACCTTCTCACATATGGAACTTAGTATGTAGCACCAGTCTACCCCAGGAATTACTGGGAAATCGCTGGATTGAGCTTGGAGGCACTAGTCTTGTGTGCCGGGAGATTCCAGTTACCTCTCCCAACACTTCGGTGAAGCAGCGAGCCTAGGCCTTTTGGAAGCGAAAGGTAGCTGCAGGCAGGTATTCTGAGTAAGGAGGTTCCAAGATTACCACTGTACTGCACCTGGAGATACCGTCCAGGTCTGCATTGTTAAGTTGCGTCTCACAAGACTTTGACAAACGTCTCTGGTGAAGCCGTGCGAAACTCACTCTGCAGGCAGTGTGGAACTCTGAGGGCCTGAGGGTGAGCTCAACTCTCAGAAGTAAGATGCTTTTGGACAAGGCGTTAGCTACATTCTCATATATATGGAACTTAGTATGTAGCACCAGTCTACCACAGGAATTCTAGGAAATCGCTGGATTGAGCTTGGAGGCACTAGTCTTGTGTGCCTGGAGACTCCAATTACCTCTCCCAACACTGCCGTCACGCAGCGGGTCTAGGCCTTTTAGAAGCCAAGGGTACCTGCAGGCAGGATATGGAGGTACAGGCCATAAGCTCAACTCTCAGAAGTAAGCATGGGAGGCAGATGTCTGCTACCCACTAGTACATGGGAGTAGGAACCTAGCTACAAACTGATTGAAGATGGCCGTTTGAAAACGCTGTATTCAACTCAGCTACACGTGAGTTCAGGCTCAATTCTTATACATGCTATTCCCCCAACCTCGCCCAGCAACTAACATAAGGATGTTAGCAGCTACGTCTACAGTCAGGCAGGATGTGGGAGGGTTCTGCCCTGACCTCAGCTCTCACATGGAAGCATGCCTAGAAGCCAGCTCTCAACTAGCTGCATTCTTATGACAGTGTGAAGGTAGCAGTATTCTGAGTAAGGAGGTTCCCAGATTACCACTCTACTGCACCTGGAGAGACCGTCCAGGTGTGCATTGTTAACTTGCGTCTCAGAAGCCTCTGGCAAAGTCTCTGGTGAAGACGTGGGAAACTCACTCTGCAGGCAGTGTGGAACTGTGAGGGACTGAGGGTGAGCTCAACTCTCAGCAGTAAGATGATTTTGGACAAGGCGTTCAGCTACCTTCTCACATATGGAACTTAGTATGTAGCACCATTCTACCCAAGGAATTACTGGGAAATCGCTGGATTGAGCTTGGAGGCACTCGTCTTGTGTGCCGGGAGATTCCAGTTACCTCTCCCAACACTTCGGTGAAGCAGCGAGCCTAGGCCTTTTGGAAGCGAAATGTAGCTGCAGGCAGGAGGTAGGGTTACAGGCCATAAGCTCAACTCTCAGAAGTGGGTATGCATGGGAGGCAGATGTCTGCTACCTACACGGACATGCGAGTGGGAACCTAGCTGTACACTCTGATGAAGAAGGACTTTGGAAATCGCTGTATTCAACTCAGATACACGTGGGTTCAGGCACAACGATTCCACATGCTTTTCTCACAACCTTTCCCTGCCACTAACATGAGGACGTTAGCAGCTCCTTCTACAGTCAAGCAGGATGCGGGAGGGTTGTGCCCTGTCCTTAGCTCTCACAGGAAGCATGCCTTGAAGCCAGCTGTCAACTAGCTGCATTCTTATGGCAGGGTGAAGGTAGCAGTATTCTGAGACAGGAGGTTCCCAGATTACCACTCTACTGCACCTGGAGATACCCTCCAGGTCTGCATTGTTAACTTGCGTCTCAGAAGCCTCTGGCAAACGTCTCTGTTGAAGACGTGAGAAACTCACTCTGCAGGCAGTGTGGAACTGTGAGGGACTGAGGGTGAGCTCAACTCTCAGAAGTAAGATGTTTTTGGACAAGGCGTTCAACTACCTACTCACGTATGGAACTTAGTATGTAGCACCAGTCTACCCCAGGAATTACTAGGAAATCGCTTGATTGAGCTTGGAGGCACTCGTCTTGTGTGCCGGGAGATTCCAGTTACCTCTCCCAACACTTGCGTCAGTCAAGCAGCAAGCCTAGGCCTTTTGGAAGCGAAAGGTAGCGGCAGGCAGGATGTAGGGTTACAGGCCATAAGCTCAACTCTCAGAAGTGTGTATGCATGGGAGGCAGATGTCTGCTACCCACTGGGACATGGGAGTTGGAACCTAGCTACACTCCTATTGAAGAAGGATGTTGGAAATCGCTGTATTCAACTCAGATACACGGGAGTTCAGGCCCAATGCTTACACATGCTTTTCCCACAACCGATCCCAGCCACTAACATAAGGAGGTTAGCAGGTACGTCTACAGTCAGGCAGGATGCGGGAGGGTTCTGCCCTGTCCTCAGCTCTCACAGGGAAGCATGCCTAGAAGCCAGCTCTCAACTAGCTGCATTCTTATGACAGTGTGAAGGTAGCAGTATTCTGAGTAAGGAGGTTCCCAGATTACCACTCTACTGCACCTGGAGAGACCGTCCAGGTGTGCATTGTTAACTTGCGTCTCAGAAGATTCTGGCAAAAGTCTCTGGTGAAGACGTGGGAAACTCACTCTGCAGGCAGTGTGGAACTGTGAGGGACTGAGGGTGAGCTCAACTCTCAGCAGTAAGATGATTTTGGACAAGGCGTTCAGCTACCTTCTCTCATATGGAACTTAGTATGTAGCACCAGTCTACCCAAGGAATTACTGGGAAATCGCTGGATTGAGCTTGGAGGCACTAGTCTTGTGTGCCGGGAGATTCCAGTTACCTCTCCCAACACTTCGGTGAAGCAGCGAGCCTAGGCCTTTTGGAAGCGAAAGGTAGCTGCAGGCAGGTATTCTGAGTCAGGAGGTTCCAAGATTACCACTGTACTGCACCTGGAGATACCGTCCAGGTCTGCATTGTTAAGTTGCGTCTCACAAGACTTTGACAAACGTCTCTGGTGAAGACGTGCGAAAATCACTCTGCAGGCAGTGTGGAACTCTGAGGGCCTGAGGGTGAGCTCAACTCTCAGAAGTAAGATGCTTTTGGACAAGGCGTTAGCTACATTCTCATATATATGGAACTTAGTATGTAGCACCAGTCTACCACAGGAATTCTAGGAAATCGCTGGATTGAGCTTGGAGGCACTAGTCTTGTGTGCCTGGAGACTCCAATTACCTCTCCCAACACTGCCGTCACGCAGCGGGTCTAGGCCTTTTAGAAGCCAAGGGTACCTGCAGGCAGGATATGGAGGTACAGGCCATAAGCTCAACTCTCAGAAGTAAGCATGGGAGGCAGATGTCTGCTACCCACTAGTACATGGGAGTAGGAACCTAGCTACAAACTGATTGAAGATGGCCGTTTGAAAACGCTGTATTCAACTCAGCTACACGTGAGTTCAGGCTCAATTCTTATACATGCTATTCCCCCAACCTCGCCCAGCAACTAACATAAGGATGTTAGCAGCTACGTCTACAGTCAGGCAGGATGTGGGAGGGTTCTGCCCTGACCTCAGCTCTCACATGGAAACATGCCTAGAAGCCAGCTCTCAACTAGCTGCATTCTTATGACAGTGTGAAGGTAGCAGTATTCTGAGTAAGGAGGTTCCCGGATTACCACTCTACTGCACCTGGAGAGACCGTCCAGGTGTGCATTGTTAACTTGCGTCTCAGAAGCCTCTGGCAAAGTCTCTGGTGAAGACGTGGGAAACTCACTCTGCAGGCAGTGTGGAACTGTGAGGGACTGAGGGTGAGCTCAACTCTCAGCAGTAAGATGATTTTGGACAAGGCGTTCAGCTACCTTCTCACATATGGAACTTAGTATGTAGCACCAGTCTACCCCAGGAATTACTGGGAAATCGCTGGATTGAGCTTGGAGGCACTCGTCTTGTGTGCCGGGAGATTCCAGTTACCTCTCCCAACACTTCGGTGAAGCAGCGAGCCTAGGCCTTTTGGAAGCGAAAGGTAGCTGCAGGCAGGAGGTAGGGTTACAGGCCATAAGCTCAACTCTCAGAAGTGGGTATGCATGGGAGGCAGATGTCTGCTACCTACACGGACATGCGAGTGGGAACCTAGCTGTACACTCTGATGAAGAAGGACTTTGGAAATCGCTGTATTCAACTCAGATACACGTGGGTTCAGGCACAACGATTCCACATGCTTTTCTCACAACCTTTCCCTGCCACTAACATGAGGACGTTAGCAGCTCCTTCTACAGTCAAGCAGGATGCGGGAGGGTTGTGCCCTGTCCTTAGCTCTCACAGGAAGCATGCCTTGAAGCCAGCTGTCAACTAGCTGCATTCTTATGGCAGGGTGAAGGTAGCAGTATTCTGAGACAGGAGGTTCCCAGATTACCACTCTACTGCACCTGGAGATACCCTCCAGGTCTGCATTGTTAACTTGCGTCTCAGAAGCCTCTGGCAAACGTCTCTGTTGAAGACGTGAGAAACTCACTCTGCAGGCAGTGTGGAACTGTAGGGACTGAGGGTGAGCTCAACTCTCAGAAGTAAGATGTTTTTGGACAAGGCGTTCAACTACCTACTCACGTATGGAACTTAGTATGTAGCACCAGTCTACCCCAGGAATTACTAGGAAATCGCTTGATTGAGCTTGGAGGCACTCGTCTTGTGTGCCGGGAGATTCCAGTTACCTCTCCCAACACTTGCGTCAAGCAGCGAGCCTAGGCCTTTTGGAAGCGAAAGGTAGCGGCAGGCAGGATGTAGGGTTACAGGCCATAAGCTCAACTCTCAGAAGTGTGTATGCATGGGAGGCAGATGTCTGCTACCCACTGGGACATGGGAGTTGGAACCTAGCTACACTCCTATTGAAGAAGGATGTTGGAAATCGCTGTATTCAACTCAGATACACGGGAGTTCAGGCCCAATGCTTACACATGCTTTTCCCACAACCCATCCCAGCCACTAACATAAGGAGGTTAGCAGGTACGTCTACAGTCAGGCAGGATGCGGGAGGGTTCTGCCCTGTCCTCAGCTCTCACAGGGAAGCATGCCTAGAAGCCAGCTCTCAACTAGCTGCATTCTTATGACAGTGTGAAGGTAGCAGTATTCTGAGTAAGGAGGTTCCCAGATTACCACTCTACTGCACCTGGAGATACCGTCCAGGTGTGCATTGTTAACTTGCGTCTCAGAAGCCTCTGGCAAAAGTCTCTGGTGAAGACGTGGAAACTCACTCTGCAGGCAGTGTGGAACTGTGAGGGACTGAGGGTGAGCTCAACTCTCAGCAGTAAGATGATTTTGGACAAGGCGTTCAGCTACCTTCTCACATATGGAACTTAGTATGTAGCACCAGTCTACCCCAGGAATTACTGGGAAATCGCTGGATTGAGCTTGGAGGCACTAGTCTTGTGTGCCGGGAGATTCCAGTTACCTCTCCCAACACTTCGGTGAAGCAGCGAGCCTAGGCCTTTTGGAAGCGAAAGGTAGCTGCAGGCAGGTATTCTGAGTCAGGAGGTTCCAAGATTACCACTGTACTGCACCTGGAGATACCGTCCAGGTCTGCATTGTTAAGTTGCGTCTCACAAGACTTTGACAAACGTCTCTGGTGAAGCCGTGCGAAACTCACTCTGCAGGCAGTGTGGAACTCTGAGGGCCTGAGGGTGAGCTCAACTCTCAGAAGTAAGATGCTTTTGGACAAGGCGTTAGCTACATTCTCATATATATGGAACTTAGTATGTAGCACCAGTCTACCACAGGAATTCTAGGAAATCGCTGGATTGAGCTTGGAGGCACTAGTCTTGTGTGCCTGGAGACTCCAATTACCTCTCCCAACACTGCCGTCACGCAGCGGGTCTAGGCCTTTTAGAAGCCAAGGGTACCTGCAGGCAGGATATGGAGGTACAGGCCATAAGCTCAACTCTCAGAAGTAAGCATGGGAGGCAGATGTCTGCTACCCACTAGTACATGGGAGTAGGAACCTAGCTACAAACTGATTGAAGATGGCCGTTTGAAAACGCTGTATTCAACTCAGCTACACGTGAGTTCAGGCTCAATTCTTATACATGCTATTCCCCCAACCTCGCCCAGCAACTAACATAAGGATGTTAGCAGCTACGTCTACAGTCAGGCAGGATGTGGGAGGGTTCTGCCCTGACCTCAGCTCTCACATGGAAGCATGCCTAGAAGCCAGCTCTCAACTAGCTGCATTCTTATGACAGTGTGAAGGTAGCAGTATTCTGAGTAAGGAGGTTCCCAGATTACCACTCTACTGCACCTGGAGAGACCGTCCAGGTGTGCATTGTTAACTTGCGTCTCAGAAGCCTCTGGCAAAGTCTCTGGTGAAGACGTGGGAAACTCACTCTGCAGGCAGTGTGGAACTGTGAGGGACTGAGGGTGAGCTCAACTCTCAGCAGTAAGATGATTTTGGACAAGGCGTTCAGCTACCTTCTCACATATGGAACTTAGTATGTAGCACCAGTCTACCCCAGGAATTACTGGGAAATCGCTGGATTGAGCTTGGAGGCACTCGTCTTGTGTGCCGGGAGATTCCAGTTACCTCTCCCAACACTTCGGTGAAGCAGCGAGCCTAGGCCTTTTGGAAGCGAAAGGTAGCTGCAGGCAGGAGGTAGGGTTACAGGCCATAAGCTCAACTCTCAGAAGTGGGTATGCATGGGAGGCAGATGTCTGCTACCTACACGGACATGCGAGTGGGAACCTAGCTGTACACTCTGATGAAGAAGGACTTTGGAAATCGCTGTATTCAACTCAGATACACGTGGGTTCAGGCACAACGATTCCACATGCTTTTCTCACAACCTTTCCCTGCCACTAACATGAGGACGTTAGCAGCTCCTTCTACAGTCAAGCAGGATGCGGGAGGGTTGTGCCCTGTCCTTAGCTCTCACAGGAAGCATGCCTTGAAGCCAGCTGTCAACTAGCTGCATTCTTATGGCAGGGTGAAGGTAGCAGTATTCTGAGACAGGAGGTTCCCAGATTACCACTCTACTGCACCTGGAGATACCCTCCAGGTCTGCATTGTTAACTTGCGTCTCAGAAGCCTCTGGCAAACGTCTCTGTTGAAGACGTGAGAAACTCACTCTGCAGGCAGTGTGGAACTGTGAGGGACTGAGGGTGAGCTCAACTCTCAGAAGTAAGATGTTTTTGGACAAGGCGTTCAACTACCTACTCACGTATGGAACTTAGTATGTAGCACCAGTCTACCCCAGGAATTACTAGGAAATCGCTTGATTGAGCTTGGAGGCACTCGTCTTGTGTGCCGGGAGATTCCAGTTACCTCTCCCAACACTTGCGTCAAGCAGCGAGCCTAGGCCTTTTGGAAGCGAAAGGTAGCGGCAGGCAGGATGTAGGGTTACAGGCCATAAGCTCAACTCTCAGAAGTGTGTATGCATGGGAGGCAGATGTCTGCTACCCACTGGGACATGGGAGTTGGAACCTAGCTACACTCCTATTGAAGAAGGATGTTGGAAATCGCTGTATTCAACTCAGATACACGGGAGTTCAGGCCCAATGCTTACACATGCTTTTCCCACAACCCATCCCAGCCACTAACATAAGGAGGTTAGCAGGTACGTCTACAGTCAGGCAGGATGCGGGAGGGTTCTGCCCTGTCCTCAGCTCTCACAGGGAAGCATGCCTAGAAGCCAGCTCTCAACTAGCTGCATTCTTATGACAGTGTGAAGGTAGCACTATTCTGAGTAAGGAGGTTCCCAGATTACCACTCTACTGCACCTGGAGATACCGTCCAGGTGTGCATTGTTAACTTGCGTCTCAGAAGCCTCTGGCAAAAGTCTCTGGTGAAGACGTGGAAACTCACTCTGCAGGCAGTGTGGAACTGTGAGGGACTGAGGGTGAGCTCAACTCTCAGCAGTAAGATGATTTTGGACAAGGCGTTCAGCTACCTTCTCACATATGGAACTTAGTATGTAGCACCAGTCTACCCCAGGAATTACTGGGAAATCGCTGGATTGAGCTTGGAGGCACTAGTCTTGTGTGCCGGGAGACTCCAGTTACCTCTCCCAACACTTCGGTGAAGCAGCGAGCCTAGGCCTTTTGGAAGCGAAAGGTAGCTGCATGCAGGTATTCTGAGTCAGGAGGTTCCAAGATTACCACTGTACTGCACCTGCAGATACCGTCCAGGTCTGCATTGTTAAGTTGCGTCTCACAAGACTTTGACAAACGTCTCTGGTGAAGCCGTGCGAAACTCACTCTGCAGGCAGTGTGGAACTCTGAGGGCCTGAGGGTGAGCTCAACTCTCAGAAGTAAGATGCTTTTGGACAAGGCGTTAGCTACATTCTCATATATATGGAACTTAGTATGTAGCACCAGTCTACCACAGGAATTCTAGGAAATCGCTGGATTGAGCTTGGAGGCACTAGTCTTGTGTGCCTGGAGACTCCAATTACCTCTCCCAACACTGCCGTCACACAGCGGGTCTAGGCCTTTTAGAAGCCAAGGGTACCTGCAGGCAGGATATGGAGGTACAGGCCATAAGCTCAACTCTCAGAAGTAAGCATGGGAGGCAGATGTCTGCTACCCACTAGTACATGGGAGTAGGAAACTAGCTACAAACTGATTGAAGATGGCCGTTTGAAAACGCTGTATTCAACTCAGCTACACGTGAGTTCAGGCTCAATTCTTATACATGCTATTCCCCCAACCTCGCCCAGCAACTAACATAAGGATGTTAGCAGCTACGTCTACAGTCAGGCAGGATGTGGGAGGGTTCTGCCCTGACCTCAGCTCTCACATGGAAGCATGCCTAGAAGCCAGCTCTCAACTAGCTGCATTCTTATGACAGTGTGAAGGTAGCAGTATTCTGAGTAAGGAGGTTCCCAGATTACCACTCTACTGCACCTGGAGAGACCGTCCAGGTGTGCATTGTTAACTTGCGTCTCAGAAGCCTCTGGCAAAGTCTCTGGTGAAGACGTGGGAAACTCACTCTGCAGGCAGTGTGGAACTGTGAGGGACTGAGGGTGAGCTCAACTCTCAGCAGTAAGATGATTTTGGACAAGGCGTTCAGCTACCTTCTCACATATGGAACTTAGTATGTAGCACTAGTCTACCCCAGGAATTACTGGGAAATCGCTGGATTGAGCTTGGAGGCACTCGTCTTGTGTGCCGGGAGATTCCAGTTACCTCTCCCAACACTTCTGTGAAGCAGCTAGCCTAGGCCTTTTGGAAGCGAAAGGTAGCTGCAGGCAGGAGGTAGGGTTACAGGCCATAAGCTCAACTCTCAGAAGTGGGTATGCATGGGAGGCAGATGTCTGCTACCTACACGGACATGCGAGTGTGATCCTAGCTGTACACTCTGATGAAGAAGGACTTTGGAAATCGCTGTATTCAACTCAGATACACGTGGGTTCAGGCACAACGATTCCACATGCTTTTCTCACAACCTTTCCCTGCCACTAACATGAGGACGTAGGCAGCTCCTTCTACAGTCAAGCAGGATGCGGGAGGGTTGTGCCAATCCTTAGCTCTCACAGGAAGCATGCCTTGAAGCCAGCTGTCAACTAGCTGCATTCTTATGGCAGGGTGAAGGTAGCAGTATTCTGAGACAGGAGGTTCCCAGATTACCACTCTACTGCACCTGGAGATACCCTCCAGGTCTGCATTGTTAACTTGCGTCTCAGAAGCCTCTGGCAAACGTCTCTGTTGAAGACGTGAGAAACTCACTCTGCAGGCAGTGTGGAACTGTGAGGGACTGAGGGTGAGCTCAACTCTCAGAAGTAAGATGTTTTTGGACAAGGCGTTCAACTACCTACTCACGTATGGAACTTAGTATGTAGCACCAGTCTACCCCAGGAATTACTAGGAAATCGCTTGATTGAGCTTGGAGGCACTCGTCTTGTGTGCCGGGAGATTCCAGTTACCTCTCCCAACACTTGCGTCAAGCAGCGAGCCTAGGCCTTTTGGAAGCGAAAGGTAGCGGCAGGCAGGATGTAGGGTTACAGGCCATAAGCTCAACTCTCAGAAGTGTGTATGCATGGGAGGCAGATGTCTGCTACCCACTGGGACATGGGAGTTGGAACCTAGCTACACTCCTATTGAAGAAGGATGTTGGAAATCGCTGTATTCAACTCAGATACACGGGAGTTCAGGCCCAATGCTTACACATGCTTTTCCCACAACCCATCCCAGCCACTAACATAAGGAGGTTAGCAGGTACGTCTACAGTCAGGCAGGATGCAGGAGGGTTCTGCCCTGTACTCAGCTCTCACAGGGAAGCATTCCTAGAAGCCAGCTCTCAACTAGCTGCATTCTTATGACAGTGTGAAGGTAGCAGTATTCTGAGTAAGGAGGTTCCCAGATTACCACTCTACTGCACCTGGAGATACCGTCCAGGTGTGCATTGTTAACTTGCGTCTCAGAAGCCTCTGGCAAAAGTCTCTGGTGAAGACGTGGAAACTCACTCTGCAGGCAGTGTGGAACTGTGAGGGACTGAGGGTGAGCTCAACTCTCAGCAGTAAGATGATTTTGGACAAGGCGTTCAGCTACCTTCTCACATATGGAACTTAGTATGTAGCACCAGTCTACCCCAGGAATTACTGGGAAATCGCTGGATTGAGCTTGGAGGCACTCGTCTTGTGTGCCGGGAGATTCCAGTTACCTCTCCCAACACTTCGGTGAAGCAGCGAGCCTAGGCCTTTTGGAAGCGAAAGGTAGCTGCAGGCAGGTATTCTGAGTCAGGAGGTTCCAAGATTACCACAGTACTGCACCTGGAGATACCGTCCAGTTCTGCATTGTTAAGTTGCGTCTCACAAGACTTTGACAAACGTCTCTGGTGAAGCCGTGCGAAACTCACTCTGCAGGCAGTGTGGAACTCTGAGGGCCTGAGGGTGAGCTCAACTCTCAGAAGTAAGATGCTTTTGGACAAGGCGTTAGCTACATTCTCATATATATGGAACTTAGTATGTAGCACCAGTCTACCACAGGAATTCTAGGAAATCGCTGGATTGAGCTTGGAGGCACTAGTCTTGTGTGCCTGGAGACTCCAATTACCTCTCCCAACACTGCCGTCACGCAGCGGGTCTAGGCCTTTTAGAAGCCAAGGGTACCTGCAGGCAGGATATGGAGGTACAGGCCATAAGCTCAACTCTCAGAAGTAAGCATGGGAGGCAGATGTCTGCTACCCACTAGTACATGGGAGTAGGAACCTAGCTACAAACTGATTGAAGATGGCCGTTTGAAAACGCTGTATTCAACTCAGCTACACGTGAGTTCAGGCTCAATTCTTATACATGCTATTCCCCCAACCTCGCCCAGCAACTAACATAAGGATGTTAGCAGCTACGTCTACAGTCAGGCAGGATGTGGGAGGGTTCTGCCCTGACCTCAGCTCTCACATGGAAGCATGCCTAGAAGCCAGCTCTCAACTAGCTGCATTCTTATGACAGTGTGAAGGTAGCAGTATTCTGAGTAAGGAGGTTCCCAGATTACCACTCTACTGCACCTGGAGAGACCGTCCAGGTGTGCATTGTTAACTTGCGTCTCAGAAGCCTCTGGCAAAGTCTCTGGTGAAGACGTGGGAAACTCACTCTGCAGGCAGTGTGGAACTGTGAGGGACGGAGGGTGAGCTCAACTCTCAGCAGTAAGATGATTTTGGACAAGGCGTTCAGCTACCTTCTCACATATGGATCTTAGTATGTAGCACCAGTCTACCCAAGGAATTACTGGGAAATCGCTGGATTGAGCTTGGAGGCACTAGTCTTGTGTGCCGGGAGATTCCAGTTACCTCTCCCAACACTTCGGTGAAGCAGCGAGCCTAGGCCTTTTGGAAGCGAAAGGTAGCTGCAGGCAGGAGGTAGGGTTACAGGCCATAAGCTCAACTCTCAGAAGTGGGTATGCATGGGAGGCAGATGTCTGCTACCTACACGGACATGCGAGTGGGAACCTAGCTGTACACTCTGATGAAGAAGGACTTTGGAAATCGCTGTATTCAACTCAGATACACGTGGGTTCAGGCACAACGATTCCACATGCTTTTCTCACAACCTTTCCCTGCCACTAACATGAGGACGTTAGCAGCTCCTTCTACAGTCAAGCAGGATGCGGGAGGGTTGTGCCCTGTCCTTAGCTCTCACAGGAAGCATGCCTTGAAGCCAGCTGTCAACTAGTTGCATTCTTATGGCAGGGTGAAGGTAGCAGTATTCTGAGACAGGAGGTTCCCAGATTACCACTCTACTGCACCTGGAGATACCCTCCAGGTCTGCATTGTTAACTTGCGTCTCAGAAGCCTCTGGCAAACGTCTCTGTTGAAGACGTGAGAAACTCACTCTGCAGGCAGTGTGGAACTGTGAGGGACTGAGGGTGAGCTCAACTCTCAGAAGTAAGATGTTTTTGGACAAGGCGTTCAACTACCTACTCACGTATGGAACTTAGTATGTAGCACCAGTCTACCCCAGGAATTACTAGGAAATCGCTTGATTGAGCTTGGAGGCACTCGTCTTGTGTGCCGGGAGATTCCAGTTACCTCTCCCAAAACTTGCGTCAGTCAAGCAGCAAGCCTAGGCCTTTTGGAAGCGAAAGGTAGCGGCAGGCAGGATGTAGGGTTACAGGCCATAAGCTCAATTCTCAGAACTGTGTATGCATGGGAGGCAGATGTCTGCTACCCACTCGGACATGGGAGTTGGAACCTAGCTACAGTCCTATTGAAGAAGGATGTTGGAAATCGCTGTATTCAACTCAGATACACGGGAGTTCAGGCCCAATGCTTACACATGCTTTTCCCACAACCCATCCCAGCCACTAACATAAGGAGGTTAGCAGGTACGTCTACAGTCAGGCAGGATGCGGGAGGGTTCTGCCCTGTCCTCAGCTCTCACAGGGAAGCATGCCTAGAAGCCAGCTCTCAACTAGCTGCATTCTTATGACAGTGTGAAGGTAGCAGTATTCTGAGTAAGGAGGTTCCCAGATTACCACTCTACCGCACCTGGAGAGACCGTCCAGGTGTGCATTGTTAACTTGCGTCTCAGAAGATTCTGGCAAAAGTCTCTGGTGAAGACGTGGGAAACTCACTCTGCAGGCAGTGTGGAACTGTGAGGGACTGAGGGTGAGCTCAACTCTCAGCAGTAAGATGATTTTGGACAAGGCGTTCAGCTACCTTCTCACATATGGAACTTAGTATGTAGCACCAGTCTACCCAAGGAATTACTGGGAAATCGCTGGATTGAGCTTGGAGGCACTAGTCTTGTGTGCCGGGAGATTCCAGTTACCTCTCCCAACACTTCGGTGAAGCAGCGAGCCTAGGCCTTTTGGAAGCGAAAGGTAGCTGCAGGCAGGTATTCTGAGTCAGGAGGTTCCAAGATTACCACTGTACTGCACCTGGAGATACCGTCCAGGTCTGCATTGTTAAGTTGCGTCTCACAAGACTTTGACAAACGTCTCTGGTGAAGACGTGCGAAAATCACTCTGCAGGCAGTGTGGAACTCTGAGGGCCTGAGGGTGAGCTCAACTCTCAGAAGTAAGATGCTTTTGGACAAGGCGTTAGCTACATTCTCATATATATGGAACTTAGTATGTAGCACCAGTCTACCACAGGAATTCTAGGAAATCGCTGGATTGAGCTTGGAGGCGCTAGTCTTGTGTGCCTGGAGACTCCAATTACCTCTCCCAACACTGCCGTCACGCAGCGGGTCTAGGCCTTTTAGAAGCCAAGGGTACCTGCAGGCAGGATATGGAGGTACAGGCCATAACTCAACTCTCAGAAGTAAGCATGGGAGGCAGATGTCTGCTACCCACTAGTACATGGGAGTAGGAACCTAGCTACAAACTGATTGAAGATGGCCGTTTGTAAACGCTGTATTCAACTCAGCTACACGTGAGTTCAGGCTCAATTCTTATACATGCTATTCCCCCAACCTCGCCCAGCAACTAACATAAGGATGTTAGCAGCTACGTCTACAGTCAGGCAGGATGTGGGAGGGTTCTGCCCTGACCTCAGCTCTCACATGGAAGCATGCCTAGAAGCCAGCTCTCAACCAGCTGCATTCTTATGACAGTGTGAATGTAGCAGTATTCTGAGTAAGGAGGTTCCCAGATTACCACTCTACTGCACCTGGAGAGACCGTCCAGGTGTGCATTGTTAACTTGCGTCTTAGAAGCCTCTGGCAAAGTCTCTGGTGAAGACGTGGGAAACTCACTCTGCAGGCAGTGTGGAACTGTGAGGGACTGAGGGTGAGCTCAACTCTCAGCAGTAAGATGATTTTGGACAAGGCGTTCAGCTACCTTCTCACATATGGAACTTAGTATGTAGCACCAGTCTACCCCAGGAATTACTGGGAAATCGCTGGATTGAGCTTGGAGGCACTCGTCTTGTGTGCCGGGAGATTCCAGTTACCTCTCCCAACACTTCGGTGAAGCAGCGAGCCTAGGCCTTTTGGAAGCGAAAGGTAGCTGCAGGCAGGAGGTAGGGTTACAGGCCATAAGCTCAACTCTCAGAAGTGGGTATGCATGGGAGGCAGATGTCTGCTACCTACACGGACATGCGAGTGGGAACCTAGCTGTACACTCTGATGAAGAAGGACTTTGGAAATCGCTGTATTCAACTCAGATACACGTGGGTTCAGGCACAACGATTCCACATGCTTTTCACACAACCTTTCCCTGCCACTAACATGAGGACGTTAGCAGCTCCTTCTACAGTCAAGCAGGATGCGGGAGGGTTGTGCCCTGTCCTTAGCTCTCACAGGAAGCATGCCTTGAAGCCAGCTGTCAACTAGCTGCATTCTTATGGCAGGGTGAAGGTAGCAGTATTCTGAGACAAGAGGTTCCCAGATTACCATTCTACTGCACCTGGAGATACCCTCCAAGTCTGCATTGTTAACTTGCGTCTCACAAGCCTCTGGCAAACGTCTCTGTTGAAGACGTGAAAAACTCACTCTGCAGGCAGTGTGGAACTGTGAGGGACTGAGGGTGAGCTCAACTCTCAGAAGTAAGATGTTTTTGGACAAGGCGTTCAACTACCTACTCACGTATGGAACTTAGTATGTAGCACCAGTCTACCCCAGGAATTACTAGGAAATCGCTTGATTGAGCTTGGAGGCACTCGTCTTGTGTGCCGGGAGATTCCAGTTACCTCTCCCAACACTTGCGTCAGTCAAGCAGCGAGCCTAGGCCTTTTGGAAGCGAAAGGTAGCGGCAGGCAGGATGTAGGGTTACAGGCCATAAGCTCAACTCTCAGAACTGTGTATGCATGGGAGGCAGATGTCTGCTACCCACTGGGACATGGGAGTTGGAACCTAGCTACACTCCTATTGAAGACGGATGTTGGAAATCGCTGTATTCAACTCAGATACACGGGAGTTCAGGCCCAATGCTTACACATGCTTTTCCCACAACCCATCCCAGCCACTAACATAAGGAGGTTAGCAGGTACGTCTACAGTCAGGCAGGATGCGGGAGGGTTCTGCCCTGTCCTCAGCTCTCACAGGGAAGCATGACTAGAAGCCAGCTCTCAACTAGCTGCATTCTTATGACAGTGTGAAGGTAGCACTATTCTGAGTAAGGAGGTTCCCACATTACCTCTCTACTGCACCTGGAGATACCGTCCAGGTGTGCATTGTTAACTTGCGTCTCAGAAGCCTCTGGCAAAAGTCTCTGGTGAAGACGTGGAAACTCACTCTGCAGGCAGTGTGGAACTGTGAGGGACTGAGGGTGAGCTCAACTCTCAGCAGTAAGATGATTTTGGACAAGGCGTTCAGCTACCTTCTCACATATGGAACTTAGTATGTAGCACCAGTCTACCCCAGGAATTACTGGGAAATCGCTGGATTGAGCTTGGAGGCACTAGTCTTGTGTGCCTGGAGATTCCAGTTACCTCTCCCAACACTTCGGTGAAGCAGCGAGCCTAGGCCTTTTGGAAGCGAAAGGTAGCTGCAGGCAGGTATTCTGAGTCAGGAGGTTCCAAGATTACCACTGTACTGCACCTGGAGATACCGTCCAGGTCTGCATTGTTAAGTTGCGTCTCACAAGACTTTGACAAACGTCTCTGGTGAAGCCGTGCGAAACTCACTCTGCAGGCAGTGTGGAACTCTGAGGGCCTGAGGGTGAGCTCAACTCTCAGAAGTAAGATGCTTTTGGACAAGGCGTTAGCTACATTCTCATATATATGGAGCTTAGTATGTAGCACCAGTCTACCACAGGAATTCTAGGAAATCGCTGGATTGAGCTTGGAGGCACTAGTCTTGTGTGCCTGGAGACTCCAATTACCTCTCCCAACACTGCCGTCACGCAGCGGGTCTAGGCCTTTTAGAAGCCAAGGGTACCTGCAGGCAGGATATGGAGGTACAGGCCATAAGCTCAACTCTCAGAAGTAAGCATGGGAGGCAGATGTCTGCTACCCACTAGTACATGGGAGTAGGAACCTAGCTACAAACTGATTGAAGATGGCCGTTTGAAAACGCTGTATTCAACTCAGCTACACGTGAGTTCAGGCTCAATTCTTATACATGCTATTCCCCCAACCTCGCCCAGCAACTAACATAAGGATGTTAGCAGCTACGTCTACAGTCAGGCAGGATGTGGGAGGGTTCTGCCCTGACCTCAGCTCTCACATGGAAGCATGCCTAGAAGCCAGCTCTCAACTAGCTGCATTCTTATGACAGTGTGAAGGTAGCAGTATTCTGAGTAAGGAGGTTCCCAGATTACCACTCTACTGCACCTGGAGAGACCGTCCAGGTGTGCATTGTTAACTTGCGTCTCAGAAGCCTCTGGCAAAGTCTCTGGTGAAGACGTGGGAAACTCACTCTGCAGGCAGTGTGGAACTGTGAGGGACTGAGGGTGAGCTCAACTCTCAGCAGTAAGATGATTTTGGACAAGGCGTTCAGCTACCTTCTCACATATGGAACTTAGTATGTAGCACCAGTCTACCCCAGGAATTACTGGGAAATCGCTGGATTGAGCTTGGAGGCACTCGTCTTGTGTGCCGGGAGATTCCAGTTACCTCTCCCAACACTTCGGTGAAGCAGCGAGCCTAGGCCTTTTGGAAGCGAAAGGTAGCTGCAGGCAGGAGGTAGGGTTACAGGCCATAAGCTCAACTCTCAGAAGTGGGTATGCATGGGAGGCAGATGTCTGCTACCTACACGGACATGCGAGTGGGAACCTAGCTGTACACTCTGATGAAGAAGGACTTTGGAAATCGCTGTATTCAACTCAGATACACGTGGGTTCAGGCACAACGATTCCACATGCTTTTCTCACAACCTTTCCCTGCCACTAACATGAGGACGTTAGCAGCTCCTTCTACAGTCAAGCAGGATGCGGGAGGGTTGTGCCCTGTCCTTAGCTCTCACAGGAAGCATGCCTTGAAGCCAGCTGTCAACTAGCTGCATTCTTATGGCAGGGTGAAGGTAGCAGTATTCTGAGACAGGAGGTTCCCAGATTACCACTCTACTGCACCTGGAGATACCCTCCAGGTCTGCATTGTTAACTTGCGTCTCAGAAGCCTCTGGCAAACGTCTCTGTTGAAGACGTGAGAAACTCACTCTGCAGGCAGTGTGGAACTGTGAGGGACTGAGGGTGAGCTCAACTCTCAGAAGTAAGATGTTTTTGGACAAGGCGTTCAACTACCTACTCACGTATGGAACTTAGTATGTAGCACCAGTCTACCCCAGGAATTACTAGGAAATCGCTTGATTGAGCTTGGAGGCACTCGTCTTGTGTGCCGGGAGATTCCAGTTACCTCTCCCAACACTTGCGTCAAGCAGCGAGCCTAGGCCTTTTGGAAGCGAAAGGTAGCGGCAGGCAGGATGTAGGGTTACAGGCCATAAGCTCAACTCTCAGAAGTGTGTATGCATGGGAGGCAGATGTCTGCTACCCACTCGGACATGGGAGTTGGAACCTAGCTACACTCCTATTGAAGAAGGATGTTGGAAATCGCTGTATTCAACTCAGATACACGGGAGTTCAGGCCCAATGCTTACACATGCTTTTCCCACAACCCATCCCAGCCACTAACATAAGGAGGTTAGCAGGTACGTCTACAGTCAGGCAGGATGCGGGAGGGTTCTGCCCTGTCCTCAGCTCTCACAGGGAAGCATGCCTAGAAGCCAGCTCTCAACTAGCTGCATTCTTATGACAGTGTGAAGGTAGCACTATTCTGAGTAAGGAGGTTCCCAGATTACCACTCTACTGCACCTGGAGAGACCGTCCAGGTGTGCATTGTTAACTTGCGTCTCAGAAGATTCTGGCAAAAGTCTCTGGTGAAGACGTGGGAAACTCACTCTGCAGGCAGTGTGGAACTGTGAGGGACTGAGGGTGAGCTCAACTCTCAGCAGTAAGATAATTTTGGACAAGGCGTTCAGCTACCTTCTCACATATGGAACTTAGTATGTAGCACCAGTCTACCCCAGGAATTACTGGGAAATCGCTGGATTGAGCTTGGAGGCACTAGTCTTGTGTGCCGGGAGATTCCAGTTACCTCTCCCAACACTTCGGTGAAGCAGCGAGCCTAGGCCTTTTGGAAGCGAAAGGTAGCTGCAGGCAGGTATTCTGAGTCAGGAGGTTCCAAGATTACCACTGTACTGCACCTGGAGATACCGTCCAGGTCTGCATTGTTAAGTTGCGTCCCACAAGACTTTGACAAACGTCTCTGGTGAAGACGTGCGAAACTCACTCTGCAGGCAGTGTGGAACTCTGAGGGCCTGAGGGTGAGCTCAACTCTCAGAAGTAAGATGCTTTTGGACAAGGCGTTAGCTACATTCTCATATATATGGAACTTAGTATGTAGCACCAGTCTACCACAGGAATTCTAGGAAATCGCTGGATTGAGCTTGGAGGCACTAGTCTTGTGTGCCTGGAGACTCCAATTACCTCTCCCAACACTGCCGTCACGCAGCGGGTCTAGGCCTTTTAGAAGCCAAGGGTACCTGCAGGCAGGATATGGAGGTACAGGCCATAAGCTCAACTCTCAGAAGTAAGCATGGGAGGCAGATGTCTGCTACCCACTAGTACATGGGAGTAGGAACCTAGCTACAAACTGATTGAAGATGGCCGTTTGAAAACGCTGTATTCAACTCAGCTACACGTGAGTTCAGGCTCAATTCTTATACATGCTATTCCCCCAACCTCGCCCAGCAACTAACATAAGGATGTTAGCAGCTACGTCTACAGTCAGGCAGGATGTGGGAGGGTTCTGCCCTGACCTCAGCTCTCACATGGAAGCATGCCTAGAAGCCAGCTCTCAACTAGCTGCATTCTTATGACAGTGTGAAGGTAGCAGTATTCTGAGTAAGGAGGTTCCCAGATTACCACTCTACTGCACCTGGAGAGACCGTCCAGGTGTGCATTGTTAACTTGCGTCTCAGAAGCCTCTGGCAAAGTGTCTGGTGAAGACGTGGGAAACTCACTCTGCAGGCAGTGTGGAACTGTGAGGGACTGAGGGTGAGCTCAACTCTCAGCAGTAAGATGATTTTGGACAAGGCGTTCAGCTACGTTCTCACATATGGAACTTAGTATGTAGCACCAGTCTACCCCAGGAATTACTGGGAAATCGCTGGATTGAGCTTGGAGGCACTCGTCTTGTGTGCCGGGAGATTCCAGTTACCTCTCCCAACACTTCGGTGAAGCAGCGAGCCTAGGCCTTTTGGAAGCGAAAGGTAGCTGCAGGCAGGAGGTAGGGTTACAGGCCATAATCTCAACTCTCAGAAGTGGGTATGCATGGGAGGCAGATGTCTGCTACCTACACGGACATGCGAGTGGGAACCTAGCTGTACACTCTGATGAAGAAGGACTTTGGAAATCGCTGTATTCAACTCAGATACACGTGGGTTCAGGCACAACGATTCCACATGCTTTTCTCACAACGTTTCCCTGCCACTAACATGAGGACGTTAGCAGCTCCTTCTACAGTCAAGCAGGATGCGGGAGGGTTGTGCCCTGTCCTTAGCTCTCACAGGAAGCATGCCTTGAAGCCAGCTGTCAACTAGCTGCATTCTTATGGCAGGGTGAAGGTAGCAGTATTCTGAGACAGGAGGTTCCCAGATTACCACTCTACTGCACCTGGAGATACCCTCCAGGTCTGCATTGTTAACTTGCGTCTCAGAAGCCTCTGGCAAACGTCTCTGTTGAAGACGTGAGAAACTCACTCTGCAGGCAGTGTGGAACTGTGAGGGACTGAGGGTGAGCTCAACTCTCAGAAGTAAGATGTTTTTGGACAAGGCGTTCAACTACCTACTCACGTATGGAACTTAGTATGTAGCACCAGTCTACCCCAGGAATTACTAGGAAATCGCTTGATTGAGCTTGGAGGCACTCGTCTTGTGTGCCGGGAGATTCCAGTTAACTCTCCCAACACTTGCGTCAAGCAGCGAGCCTAGGCCTTTTGGAAGCGAAAGGTAGCGGCAGGCAGGATGTAGGGTTACAGGCCATAAGCTCAACTCTCAGAAGTGTGTATGCATGGGAGGCAGATGTCTGCTACCCACTGGGACATGGGAGTTGGAACCTAGCTACACTCCTATTGAAGAAGGATGTTGGAAATCGCTGTATTCAACTCAGATACACGGGAGTTCAGGCCCAATGCTTACACATGCTTTTCCCACAACCCATCCCAGCCACTAACATAAGGAGGTTAGCAGGTACGTCTACAGTCAGGCAGGATGCGGGAGGGTTCTGCCCTGTCCTCAGCTCTCACAGGGAAGCATGCCTAGAAGCCAGCTCTCAACTAGCTGCATTCTTATGACAGTGTGAAGGTAGCACTATTCTGAGTAAGGAGGTTCCCAGATTACCACTCTACTGCACCTGGAGATACCGTCCAGGTGTGCATTGTTAACTTGCGTCTCAGAAGCCTCTGGCAAAAGTCTCTGGTGAAGACGTGGAAACTCACTCTGCAGGCAGTGTGGAACTGTGAGGGACTGAGGGTGAGCTCAACTCTCAGCAGTAAGATGATTTTGGACAAGGCGTTCAGCTACCTTCTCACATATGGAACTTAGTATGTAGCACCAGTCTACCCCAGGAATTACTGGGAAATCGCTGGATTGAGCTTGGAGGCACTAGTCTTGTGTGCCGGGAGATTCCAGTTACCTCTCCCAACACTTCGGTGAAGCAGCGAGCCTAGGCCTTTTGGAAGCGAAAGGTAGCTGCAGGCAGGTATTCTGAGTCAGGAGGTTCCAAGATTACCACTGTACTGCACCTGGAGATACCGTCCAGGTCTTCATTGTTAAGTTGCGTCCCACAAGACTTTGACAAACGTCTCTGGTGAAGACGTGCGAAACTCACTCTGCAGGCAGTGTGGAACTCTGAGGGCCTGAGGGTGAGCTCAACTCTCAGAAGTAAGATGCTTTTGGACAAGGCGTTAGCTACATTCTCATATATATGGAACTTAGTATGTAGCACCAGTCTACCACAGGAATTCTAGGAAATCGCTGGATTGAGCTTGGAGGCACTAGTCTTGTGTGCCTGGAGACTCCAATTACCTCTCCCAACACTGCCGTCACGCAGCGGGTCTAGGCCTTTTAGAAGCCAAGGGTACCTGCAGGCAGGATATGGAGGTACAGGCCATAAGCTCAACTCTCAGAAGTAAGCATGGGAGGCAGATGTCTGCTACCCACTAGTACATGGGAGTAGGAACCTAGCTACAAACTGATTGAAGATGGCCGTTTGAAAACGCTGTATTCAACTCAGCTACACGTGAGTTCAGGCTCAATTCTTATACATGCTATTCCCCCAACCTCGCCCAGCAACTAACATAAGGATGTTAGCAGCTACGTCTACAGTCAGGCAGGATGTGGGAGGGTTCTGCCCTGACCTCAGCTCTCACATGGAAGCATGCCTAGAAGCCAGCTCTCAACTAGCTGCATTCTTATGACAGTGTGAAGGTAGCAGTATTCTGAGTAAGGAGGTTCCCAGATTACCACTCTACTGCACCTGGAGAGACCGTCCAGGTGTGCATTGTTAACTTGCGTCTCAGAAGCCTCTGGCAAAGTCTCTGGTGAAGACGTGGGAAACTCACTCTGCAGGCAGTGTGGAACTGTGAGGGACTGAGGGTGAGCTCAACTCTCAGCAGTAAGATGATTTTGGACAAGGCGTTCAGCTACCTTCTCACATATGGAACTTAGTATGTAGCACCAGTCTACCCCAGGAATTACTGGGAAATCGCTGGATTGAGCTTGGAGGCACTCGTCTTGTGTGCCGGGAGATTCCAGTTACCTCTCCCAACACTTCGGTGAAGCAGCGAGCCTAGGCCTTTTGGAAGCGAAAGGTAGCTGCAGGCAGGAGGTAGGGTTACAGGCCATAAGCTCAACTCTCAGAAGTGGGTATGCATGGGAGGCAGATGTCTGCTACCTACACGGACATGCGAGTGGGAACCTAGCTGTACACTCTGATGAAGAAGGACTTTGGAAATCGCTGTATTCAACTCAGATACACGTGGGTTCAGGCACAACGATTCCATATGCTTTTCACACAACCTTTCCCTGCCACTAACATGAGGACGTTAGCAGCTCCTTCTACAGTCAAGCAGGATGCGGGAGGGTTGTGCCCTGTCCTTAGCTCTCACAGGAAGCATGCCTTGAAGCCAGCTGTCAACTAGCTGCATTCTTATGGCAGGGTGAAGGTAGCAGTATTCTGAGACAAGAGGTTCCCAGATTACCATTCTACTGCACCTGGAGATACCCTCCAAGTCTGCATTGTTAACTTGCGTCTCACAAGCCTCTGGCAAACGTCTCTGTTGAAGACGTGAAAAACTCACTCTGCAGGCAGTGTGGAACTGTGAGGGACTGAGGGTGAGCTCAACTCTCAGAAGTAAGATGTTTTTGGACAAGGCGTTCAACTACCTACTCACGTATGGAACTTAGTATGTAGCACCAGTCTACCCCAGGAATTACTAGGAAATCGCTTGATTGAGCTTGGAGGCACTCGTCTTGTGTGCCGGGAGATTCCAGTTACCTCTCCCAACACTTGCGTCAGTCAAGCAGCGAGCCTAGGCCTTTTGGAAGCGAAAGGTAGCGGCAGGCAGGATGTAGGGTTACAGGCCATAAGCTCAACTCTCAGAACTGTGTATGCATGGGAGGCAGATGTCTGCTACCCACTGGGACATGGGAGTTGGAACCTAGCTACACTCCTATTGAAGACGGATGTTGGAAATCGCTGTATTCAACTCAGATACACGGGAGTTCAGGCCCAATGCTTACACATGCTTTTCCCACAACCCATCCCAGCCACTAACATAAGGAGGTTAGCAGGTACGTCTACAGTCAGGCAGGATGCGGGAGGGTTCTGCCCTGTCCTCAGCTCTCACAGGGAAGCATGACTAGAAGCCAGCTCTCAACTAGCTGCATTCTTATGACAGTGTGAAGGTAGCACTATTCTGAGTAAGGAGGTTCCCACATTACCTCTCTACTGCACCTGGAGATACCGTCCAGGTGTGCATTGTTAACTTGCGTCTCAGAAGCCTCTGGCAAAAGTCTCTGGTGAAGACGTGGAAACTCACTCTGCAGGCAGTGTGGAACTGTGAGGGACTGAGGGTGAGCTCAACTCTCAGCAGTAAGATGATTTTGGACAAGGCGTTCAGCTACCTTCTCACATATGGAACTTAGTATGTAGCACCAGTCTACCCCAGGAATTACTGGGAAATCGCTGGATTGAGCTTGGAGGCACTAGTCTTGTGTGCCTGGAGATTCCAGTTACCTCTCCCAACACTTCGGTGAAGCAGCGAGCCTAGGCCTTTTGGAAGCGAAAGGTAGCTGCAGGCAGGTATTCTGAGTCAGGAGGTTCCAAGATTACCACTGTACTGCACCTGGAGATACCGTCCAGGTCTGCATTGTTAAGTTGCGTCTCACAAGACTTTGACAAACGTCTCTGGTGAAGCCGTGCGAAACTCACTCTGCAGGCAGTGTGGAACTCTGAGGGCCTGAGGGTGAGCTCAACTCTCAGAAGTAAGATGCTTTTGGACAAGGCGTTAGCTACATTCTCATATATATGGAGCTTAGTATGTAGCACCAGTCTACCACAGGAATTCTAGGAAATCGCTGGATTGAGCTTGGAGGCACTAGTCTTGTGTGCCTGGAGACTCCAATTACCTCTCCCAACACTGCCGTCACGCAGCGGGTCTAGGCCTTTTAGAAGCCAAGGGTACCTGCAGGCAGGATATGGAGGTACAGGCCATAAGCTCAACTCTCAGAAGTAAGCATGGGAGGCAGATGTCTGCTACCCACTAGTACATGGGAGTAGGAACCTAGCTACAAACTGATTGAAGATGGCCGTTTGAAAACGCTGTATTCAACTCAGCTACACGTGAGTTCAGGCTCAATTCTTATACATGCTATTCCCCCAACCTCGCCCAGCAACTAACATAAGGATGTTAGCAGCTACGTCTACAGTCAGGCAGGATGTGGGAGGGTTCTGCCCTGACCTCAGCTCTCACATGGAAGCATGCCTAGAAGCCAGCTCTCAACTAGCTGCATTCTTATGACAGTGTGAAGGTAGCAGTATTCTGAGTAAGGAGGTTCCCAGATTACCACTCTACTGCACCTGGAGAGACCGTCCAGGTGTGCATTGTTAACTTGCGTCTCAGAAGCCTCTGGCAAAGTCTCTGGTGAAGACGTGGGAAACTCACTCTGCAGGCAGTGTGGAACTGTGAGGGACTGAGGGTGAGCTCAACTCTCAGCAGTAAGATGATTTTGGACAAGGCGTTCAGCTACCTTCTCACATATGGAACTTAGTATGTAGCACCAGTCTACCCCAGGAATTACTGGGAAATCGCTGGATTGAGCTTGGAGGCACTCGTCTTGTGTGCCGGGAGATTCCAGTTACCTCTCCCAACACTTCGGTGAAGCAGCGAGCCTAGGCCTTTTGGAAGCGAAAGGTAGCTGCAGGCAGGAGGTAGGGTTACAGGCCATAAGCTCAACTCTCAGAAGTGGGTATGCATGGGAGGCAGATGTCTGCTACCTACACGGACATGCGAGTGGGAACCTAGCTGTACACTCTGATGAAGAAGGACTTTGGAAATCGCTGTATTCAACTCAGATACACGTGGGTTCAGGCACAACGATTCCACATGCTTTTCTCACAACCTTTCCCTGCCACTAACATGAGGACGTTAGCAGCTCCTTCTACAGTCAAGCAGGATGCGGGAGGGTTGTGCCCTGTCCTTAGCTCTCACAGGAAGCATGCCTTGAAGCCAGCTGTCAACTAGCTGCATTCTTATGGCAGGGTGAAGGTAGCAGTATTCTGAGACAGGAGGTTCCCAGATTACCACTCTACTGCACCTGGAGATACCCTCCAGGTCTGCATTGTTAACTTGCGTCTCAGAAGCCTCTGGCAAACGTCTCTGTTGAAGACGTGAGAAACTCACTCTGCAGGCAGTGTGGAACTGTGAGGGACTGAGGGTGAGCTCAACTCTCAGAAGTAAGATGTTTTTGGACAAGGCGTTCAACTACCTACTCACGTATGGAACTTAGTATGTAGCACCAGTCTACCCCAGGAATTACTAGGAAATCGCTTGATTGAGCTTGGAGGCACTCGTCTTGTGTGCCGGGAGATTCCAGTTACCTCTCCCAACACTTGCGTCAAGCAGCGAGCCTAGGCCTTTTGGAAGCGAAAGGTAGCGGCAGGCAGGATGTAGGGTTACAGGCCATAAGCTCAACTCTCAGAAGTGTGTATGCATGGGAGGCAGATGTCTGCTACCCACTCGGACATGGGAGTTGGAACCTAGCTACACTCCTATTGAAGAAGGATGTTGGAAATCGCTGTATTCAACTCAGATACACGGGAGTTCAGGCCCAATGCTTACACATGCTTTTCCCACAACCCATCCCAGCCACTAACATAAGGAGGTTAGCAGGTACGTCTACAGTCAGGCAGGATGCGGGAGGGTTCTGCCCTGTCCTCAGCTCTCACAGGGAAGCATGCCTAGAAGCCAGCTCTCAACTAGCTGCATTCTTATGACAGTGTGAAGGTAGCACTATTCTGAGTAAGGAGGTTCCCAGATTACCACTCTACTGCACCTGGAGAGACCGTCCAGGTGTGCATTGTTAACTTGCGTCTCAGAAGATTCTGGCAAAAGTCTCTGGTGAAGACGTGGGAAACTCACTCTGCAGGCAGTGTGGAACTGTGAGGGACTGAGGGTGAGCTCAACTCTCAGCAGTAAGATAATTTTGGACAAGGCGTTCAGCTACCTTCTCACATATGGAACTTAGTATGTAGCACCAGTCTACCCCAGGAATTACTGGGAAATCGCTGGATTGAGCTTGGAGGCACTAGTCTTGTGTGCCGGGAGATTCCAGTTACCTCTCCCAACACTTCGGTGAAGCAGCGAGCCTAGGCCTTTTGGAAGCGAAAGGTAGCTGCAGGCAGGTATTCTGAGTCAGGAGGTTCCAAGATTACCACTGTACTGCACCTGGAGATACCGTCCAGGTCTGCATTGTTAAGTTGCGTCCCACAAGACTTTGACAAACGTCTCTGGTGAAGACGTGCGAAACTCACTCTGCAGGCAGTGTGGAACTCTGAGGGCCTGAGGGTGAGCTCAACTCTCAGAAGTAAGATGCTTTTGGACAAGGCGTTAGCTACATTCTCATATATATGGAACTTAGTATGTAGCACCAGTCTACCACAGGAATTCTAGGAAATCGCTGGATTGAGCTTGGAGGCACTAGTCTTGTGTGCCTGGAGACTCCAATTACCTCTCCCAACACTGCCGTCACGCAGCGGGTCTAGGCCTTTTAGAAGCCAAGGGTACCTGCAGGCAGGATATGGAGGTACAGGCCATAAGCTCAACTCTCAGAAGTAAGCATGGGAGGCAGATGTCTGCTACCCACTAGTACATGGGAGTAGGAACCTAGCTACAAACTGATTGAAGATGGCCGTTTGAAAACGCTGTATTCAACTCAGCTACACGTGAGTTCAGGCTCAATTCTTATACATGCTATTCCCCCAACCTCGCCCAGCAACTAACATAAGGATGTTAGCAGCTACGTCTACAGTCAGGCAGGATGTGGGAGGGTTCTGCCCTGACCTCAGCTCTCACATGGAAGCATGCCTAGAAGCCAGCTCTCAACTAGCTGCATTCTTATGACAGTGTGAAGGTAGCAGTATTCTGAGTAAGGAGGTTCCCAGATTACCACTCTACTGCACCTGGAGAGACCGTCCAGGTGTGCATTGTTAACTTGCGTCTCAGAAGCCTCTGGCAAAGTCTCTGGTGAAGACGTGGGAAACTCACTCTGCAGGCAGTGTGGAACTGTGAGGGACTGAGGGTGAGCTCAACTCTCAGCAGTAAGATGATTTTGGACAAGGCGTTCAGCTACGTTCTCACATATGGAACTTAGTATGTAGCACCAGTCTACCCCAGGAATTACTGGGAAATCGCTGGATTGAGCTTGGAGGCACTCGTCTTGTGTGCCGGGAGATTCCAGTTACCTCTCCCAACACTTCGGTGAAGCAGCGAGCCTAGGCCTTTTGGAAGCGAAAGGTAGCTGCAGGCAGGAGGTAGGGTTACAGGCCATAATCTCAACTCTCAGAAGTGGGTATGCATGGGAGGCAGATGTCTGCTACCTACACGGACATGCGAGTGGGAACCTAGCTGTACACTCTGATGAAGAAGGACTTTGGAAATCGCTGTATTCAACTCAGATACACGTGGGTTCAGGCACAACGATTCCACATGCTTTTCTCACAACCTTTCCCTGCCACTAACATGAGGACGTTAGCAGCTCCTTCTACAGTCAAGCAGGATGCGGGAGGGTTGTGCCCTGTCCTTAGCTCTCACAGGAAGCATGCCTTGAAGCCAGCTGTCAACTAGCTGCATTCTTATGGCAGGGTGAAGGTAGCAGTATTCTGAGACAGGAGGTTTCCAGATTACCACTCTACTGCACCTGGAGATACCCTCCAGGTCTGCATTGTTAACTTGCGTCTCAGAAGCCTCTGGCAAACGTCTCTGTTGAAGACGTGAGAAACTCACTCTGCAGGCAGTGTGGAACTGTGAGGGACTGAGGGTGAGCTCAACTCTCAGAAGTAAGATGTTTTTGGACAAGGCGTTCAACTACCTACTCACGTATGGAACTTAGTATGTAGCACCAGTCTACCCCAGGAATTACTAGGAAATCGCTTGATTGAGCTTGGAGGCACTCGTCTTGTGTGCCGGGAGATTCCAGTTACCTCTCCCAACACTTGCGTCAAGCAGCGAGCCTAGGCCTTTTGGAAGCGAAAGGTAGCGGCAGGCAGGATGTAGGGTTCCAGGCCATAAGCTCAACTCTCAGAAGTGTGTATGCATGGGAGGCAGATGTCTGCTACCCACTGGGACATGGGAGTTGGAACCTAGCTACACTCCTATTGAAGAAGGATGTTGGAAATCGCTGTATTCAACTCAGATACACGGGAGTTCAGGCCCAATGCTTACACATGCTTTTCCCACAACCCATCCCAGCCACTAACATAAGGAGGTTAGCAGGTACGTCTACAGTCAGGCAGGATGCGGGAGGGTTCTGCCCTGTCCTCAGCTCTCACAGGGAAGCATGCCTAGAAGCCAGCTCTCAACTAGCTGCATTCTTATGACAGTGTGAAGGTAGCACTATTCTGAGTAAGGAGGTTCCCAGATTACCACTCTACTGCACCTGGAGATACCGTCCAGGTGTGCATTGTTAACTTGCGTCTCAGAAGCCTCTGGCAAAAGTCTCTGGTGAAGACGTGGAAACTCACTCTGCAGGCAGTGTGGAACTGTGAGGGACTGAGGGTGAGCTCAACTCTCAGCAGTAAGATGATTTTGGACAAGGCGTTCAGCTACCTTCTCACATATGGAACTTAGTATGTAGCACCAGTCTACCCCAGGAATTACTGGGAAATCGCTGGATTGAGCTTGGAGGCACTAGTCTTTTGTGCCGGGAGATTCCAGTTACCTCTCCCAACACTTCGGTGAAGCAGCGAGCCTAGGCCTTTTGGAAGCGAAAGGTAGCTGCAGGCAGGTATTCTGAGTCAGGAGGTTCCAAGATTACCACTGTACTGCACCTGGAGATACCGTCCAGGTCTTCATTGTTAAGTTGCGTCCCACAAGACTTTGACAAACGTCTCTGGTGAAGACGTGCGAAACTCACTCTGCAGGCAGTGTGGAACTCTGAGGGCCTGAGGGTGAGCTCAACTCTCAGAAGTAAGATGCTTTTGGACAAGGCGTTAGCTACATTCTCATATATATGGAACTTAGTATGTAGCACCAGTCTACCACAGGAATTCTAGGAAATCGCTGGATTGAGCTTGGAGGCACTAGTCTTGTGTGCCTGGAGACTCCAATTACCTCTCCCAACACTGCCGTCACGCAGCGGGTCTAGGCCTTTTAGAAGCCAAGGGTACCTGCAGGCAGGATATGGAGGTACAGGCCATAAGCTCAACTCTCAGAAGTAAGCATGGGAGGCAGATGTCTGCTACCCACTAGTACATGGGAGTAGGAACCTAGCTACAAACTGATTGAAGATGGCCGTTTGAAAACGCTGTATTCAACTCAGCTACACGTGAGTTCAGGCTCAATTCTTATACATGCTATTCCCCCAACCTCGCCCAGCAACTAACATAAGGATGTTAGCAGCTACGTCTACAGTCAGGCAGGATGTGGGAGGGTTCTGCCCTGACCTCAGCTCTCACATGGAAGCATGCCTAGAAGCCAGCTCTCAACTAGCTGCATTCTTATGACAGTGTGAAGGTAGCAGTATTCTGAGTAAGGAGGTTCCCAGATTACCACTCTACTGCACCTGGAGAGACCGTCCAGGTGTGCATTGTTAACTTGCGTCTCAGAAGCCTCTGGCAAAGTCTCTGGTGAAGACGTGGGAAACTCACTCTGCAGGCAGTGTGGAACTGTGAGGGACTGAGGGTGAGCTCAACTCTCAGCAGTAAGATGATTTTGGACAAGGCGTTCAGCTACCTTCTCACATATGGAACTTAGTATGTAGCACCAGTCTACCCCAGGAATTACTGGGAAATCGCTGGATTGAGCTTGGAGGCACTCGTCTTGTGTGCCGGGAGATTCCAGTTACCTCTCCCAACACTTCGGTGAAGCAGCGAGCCTAGGCCTTTTGGAAGCGAAAGGTAGCTGCAGGCAGGAGGTAGGGTTACAGGCCATAAGCTCAACTCTCAGAAGTGGGTATGCATGGGAGGCAGATGTCTGCTACCTACACGGACATGCGAGTGGGAACCTAGCTGTACACTCTGATGAAGAAGGACTTTGGAAATCGCTGTATTCAACTCAGATACACGTGGGTTCAGGCACAACGATTCCACATGCTTTTCTCACAACCTTTCCCTGCCACTAACATGAGGACGTTAGCAGCTCCTTCTACAGTCAAGCAGGATGCGGGAGGGTTGTGCCCTGTCCTTAGCTCTCACAGGAAGCATGCCTTGAAGCCAGCTGTCAACTAGCTGCATTCTTATGGCAGGGTGAAGGTAGCAGTATTCTGAGACAGGAGGTTCCCAGATTACCACTCTACTGCACCTGGAGATACCCTCCAGGTCTGCATTGTTAACTTGCGTCTCAGAAGCCTCTGGCAAACGTCTCTGTTGAAGACGTGAGAAACTCACTCTGCAGGCAGTGTGGAACTGTGAGGGACTGAGGGTGAGCTCAACTCTCAGAAGTAAGATGTTTTTGGACAAGGCGTTCAACTACCTACTCACGTATGGAACTTAGTATGTAGCACCAGTCTACCCCAGGAATTACTAGGAAATCGCTTGATTGAGCTTGGAGGCACTCGTCTTGTGTGCCGGGAGATTCCAGTTACCTCTCCCAACACTTGCGTCAAGCAGCGAGCCTAGGCCTTTTGGAAGCGAAAGGTAGCGGCAGGCAGAATGTAGGGTTACAGGCCATAAGCTCAACTCTCAGAAGTGTGTATGCATGGGAGGCAGATGTCTGCTACCCACTGGGACATGGGAGTTGGAACCTAGCTACACTCCTATTGAAGAAGGATGTTGGAAATCGCTGTATTCAACTCAGATACACGGGAGTTCAGGCCCAATGCTTACACATGCTTTTCCCACAACCCATCCCAGCCACTAACATAAGGAGGTTAGCAGGTACGTCTACAGTCAGGCAGGATGCGGGAGGGTTCTGCCCTGTCCTCAGCTCTCACAGGGAAGCATGCCTAGAAGCCAGCTCTCAACTAGCTGCATTCTTATGACAGTGTGAAGGTAGCACTATTCTGAGTAAGGAGGTTCCCAGATTACCACTCTACTGCACCTGGAGATACCGTCCAGGTGTGCATTGTTAACTTGCGTCTCAGAAGCCTCTGGCAAAGTCTCTGGTGAAGACATGGGAAACTCACTCTGCAGGCAGTGTGGAACTGTGAGGGACTGAGGGTGAGCTCAACTCTCAGCAGTAAGATGATTTTGGACAAGGCGTTGAGCTACCTTCTCACATATGGAACTTAGTATGTAGCACCAGTCTACCCCAGGAATTACTGGGAAATCGCTGGATTGAGCTTGGAGGCACTCGTCTTGTGTGCCGGGAGATTCCAGTTACCTCTCCCAACACTTCGGTGAAGCAGCGAGCCTAGGCCTTTTGGAAGCGAAAGGTAGCTGCAGGCAGGAGGTAGGGTTACAGGCCATAAGCTCAACTCTCAGAAGTGGGTATGCATGGGAGGCAGATGTCTGCTACCTACACGGACATGCGAGTGGGAACCTAGCTGTACACTCTGATGAAGAAGGACTTTGGAAATCGCTGTATTCAACTCAGATACACGTGGGTTCAGGCACAACGATTCCACATGCTTTTCTCACAACCTTTCCCTGCCACTAACATGAGGACGTTAGCAGCTCCTTCTACAGTCAAGCAGGATGCGGGAGGGTTGTGCCCTGTCCTTAGCTCTCACAGGAAGCATGCCTTGAAGCCAGCTTTCAACAAGCTGCATTCTTATGGCAGGGTGAAGGTAGCAGTATTCTGAGACAGGAGGTTCCCAGATTACCACTCTACTGCACCTGGAGATACCCTCCAGGTCTGCATTGTTAAGTTGCGTCTCAGAAGCCTCTGGCAAACGTCTCTGTTGAAGACGTGAGAAACTCACTCTGCAGGCAGTGTGGAACTGTGAGGGACTGAGGGTGAGCTCAACTCTCAGAAGTAAGATGTTTTTGGACAAGGCGTTCAACTACCTACTCACGTATGGAACTTAGTATGTAGCACCAGTCTACCCCAGGAATTACTAGGAAATCGCTTGATTGAGCTTGGAGGCACTCGTCTTGTGTGCCGGGAGATTCCAGTTACCTCTCCCAACACTTGCGTCAAGCAGCGAGCCTAGGCCTTTTGGAAGCGAAAGGTAGCGGCAGGCAGGATGTAGGGTTACAGGCCATAAGCTCAACTCTCAGAAGTGTGTATGCATGGGAGGCAGATGTCTGCTACCCACTGGGACATGGGAGTTGGAACCTAGCTACACTCCTATTGAAGAAGGATGTTGGAAATCGCTGTATTCAACTCAGATACACGGGAGTTCAGGCCCAATGCTTACACATGCTTTTCCCACAACCCATCCCAGCCACTAACATAAGGAGGTTAGCAGGTACGTCTACAGTCAGGCAGGATGCGGGAGGGTTCTGCCCTGTCCTCAGCTCTCACAGGGAAGCATGCCTAGAAGCCAGCTCTCAACTAGATGCATTCTTATGACAGTGTGAAGGTAGCACTATTCTGAGTAAGGAGGTTCCCAGATTACCACTCTACTGCACCTGGAGATACCGTCCAGGTGTGCATTGTTAACTTGCGTCTCAGAAGCCTCTGGCAAAAGTCTGTGGTGAAGACGTGGAAACTCACTCTGCAGGCAGTGTGGAACTGTGAGGGACTGAGGGTGAGCTCAACTCTCAGCAGTAAGATGATTTTGGACAAGGCGTTCAGCTACCTTCTCACATATGGAACTTAGTATGTAGCACCAGTCTACCCCAGGAATTACTGGGAAATCGCTGGATTGAGCTTGGAGGCACTAGTCTTGTGTGCCGGGAGATTCCAGTTACCTCTCCCAACACTTCGGTGAAGCAGCGAGCCTAGGCCTTTTGGAAGCGAAAGGTAGCTGCAGGCAGGTATTCTGAGTCAGGAGGTTCCAAGATTACCACTGTACTGCACCTGGAGATACCGTCCAGGTCTGCATTGTTAAGTTACGTCTCACAAGACTTTGACAAACGTCTCTGGTGAAGACGTGCGAAACTCACTCTGCAGGCAGTGTGGAACTCTGAGGGCCTGAGGGTGAGCTCAACTCTCAGAAGTAAGATGCTTTTGGAAAAGGCGTTAGCTACATTCTCATATATATGGAACTTAGTATGTAGCACCAGTCTACCACAGGAATTCTAGGAAATCGCTGGATTGAGCTTGGAGGCACTAGTCTTGTGTGCCTGGAGACTCCAATTACCTCTCCCAACACTGCCGTCACACAGCGGGTCTAGGCCTTTTAGAAGCCAAGGGTACCTGCAGGCAGGATATGGAGGTACAGGCCATAAGCTCAACTCTCAGAAGTAAGCATGGGAGGCAGATGTCTGCTACCCACTAGTACATGGGAGTAGGAACCTAGCTACAAACTGATTGAAGATGGCCGTTTGAAAACGCTGTATTCAACTCAGCTACACGTGAGTTCAGGCTCAATTCTTATACATGCTATTCCCCCAACCTCGCCCAGCAACTAACATAAGGATGTTAGCAGCTACGTCTACAGTCAGGCAGGATGTGGGAGGGTTCTGCCCTGACCTCAGCTCTCACATGGAAGCATGCCTAGAAGCCAGCTCTCAACTAGCTGCATTCTTATGACAGTGTGAAGGTAGCAGTATTCTGAGTAAGGAGGTTCCCAGATTACCACTCTACTGCACCTGGAGAGACCGTCCAGGTGTGCATTGTTAACTTGCGTCTCAGAAGCCTCTGGCAAAGTCTCTGGTGAAGACGTGGGAAACTCACTCTGCAGGCAGTGTGGAACTGTGAGGGACTGAGGGTGAGCTCAACTCTCAGCAGTAAGATGATTTTGGACAAGGCGTTCAGCTACCTTCTCACATATAGAACTTAGTATGTAGCACCAGTCTACCCCAGGAATTACTGGGAAATCGCTGGATTGAGCTTGGAGGCACTCGTCTTGTGTGCCGGGAGATTCCAGTTACCTCTCCCAACACTTCGGTGAAGCAGCTAGCCTAGGCCTTTTGGAAGCGAAAGGTAGCTGCAGGCAGGAGGTAGGGTTACAGGCCATAAGCTCAACTCTCAGAAGTGGGTATGCATGGGAGGCAGATGTCTGCTACCTACACGGACATGCGAATGGGATCCTAGCTGTACACTCTGATGAAGAAGGACTTTGGAAATCGCTGTATTCAACTCAGATACACGTGGGTTCAGGCACAACGATTCCACATGCTTTTCTCACAACCTTTCCCTGCCACTAACATGAGGACGTTAGCAGCTCCTTCTACAGTCAAGCAGGATGCGGGAGGGTTGTGCCCTGTCCTTAGCTCTCACAGGAAGCATGCCTTGAAGCCAGCTGTCAACTAGCTGCATTCTTATGGCAGGGTTAAGGTAGCAGTATTCTGAGACAGGAGGTTCCCAGATTACCACTCTACTGCACCTGGAGATACCCTCCAGGTCTGCATTGTTAACTTGCGTCTCAGAAGCCTCTGGCAAACGTCTCTGTTGAAGACGTGAGAAACTCACTCTGCAGGCAGTGTGGAACTGTGAGGGACTGAGGGTGAGCTCAACTCTCAGAAGTAAGATGTTTTTGGACAAGGCGTTCAACTACCTACTCACGTATGGAACTTAGTATGTAGCACCAGTCTACCCCAGGAATTACTAGGAAATCGCTTGATTGAGCTTGGAGGCACTCGTCTTGTGTGCCGGGAGATTCCAGTTACCTCTCCCAACACTTGCGTCAAGCAGCGAGCCTAGGCCTTTTGGAAGCGAAAGGTAGCGGCAGGCAGGATGTAGGGTTACAGGCCATAAGCTCAACTCTCAGAAGTGTGTATGCATGGGAGGCAGATGTCTGCTACCCACTGGGACATGGGAGTTGGAACCTAGCTACACTCCTATTGAAGAAGGATGTTGGAAATCGCTGTATTCAACTCAGATACACGGGAGTTCAGGCCCAATGCTTACACATGCTTTTCCCACAACCCATCCCAGCCACTAACATAAGGAGGTTAGCAGGTACGTCTACAGTCAGGCAGGATGCGGGAGGGTTCTGCCCTGTCCTCAGCTCTCACAGGGAAGCATGCCTAGAAGCCAGCTCTCAACTAGCTGCATTCTTATGACAGTGTGAAGGTAGCACTATTCTGAGTAAGGAGGTTCCCAGATTACCACTCTACTGCACCTGGAGATTCCGTCCAGGTGTGCATTGTTAACTTGCGTCTCAGAAGCCTCTGGCAAAAGTCTCTGGTGAAGACGTGGGAAACTCACTCTGCAGGCAGTGTGGAACTGTGAGGGACTGAGGGTGAGCTCAACTCTCAGCAGTAAGATGATTTTGGACAAGGCGTTCAGCTACCTTCTCACATATGGAACTTAGTATGTAGCACCAGTCTACCCCAGGAATTACTGGGAAATCGCTGGATTGAGCTTGGAGGCACTAGTCTTGTGTGCCGGGAGATTCCAGTTACCTCTCCCAACACTTCGGTGAAGCAGCGAGCCTAGGCCTTTTGGAAGCGAAAGGTAGCTGCAGGCAGGTATTCTGAGTCAGGAGGTTCCAAGATTACCACTGTACTGCACCTGGAGATACCGTCCAGGTCTGCATTGTTAAGTTGCGTCTCACAAGACTTTGACAAACGTCTCTGGTGAAGACGTGCGAAAATCACTCTGCAGGCAGTGTGGAACTCTGAGGGCCTGAGGGTGAGCTCAACTCTCAGAAGTAAGATGCTTTTGGACAAGGCGTTAGCTACATTCTCATATATATGGAACTTACTATGTAGCACCAGTCTACCACAGGAATTCTAGGAAATCGCTGGATTGAGCTTGAAGGCACTAGTCTTGTGTGCCTGGAGACTCCAATTACCTCTCCCAACACTGCCGTCACGCAGCGGGTCTAGGCCTTTTAGAAGCCAAGGGTACCTGCAGGCAGGATATGGAGGTACAGGCCATAAGCTCAACTCTCAGAAGTAAGCATGGGAGGCAGATGTCTGCTACCCACTAGTACATGGGAGTAGGAACCTAGCTACAAACTGATTGAAGATGGCCGTTTGAAAATGCTGTATTCAACTCAGCTACACGTGAGTTCAGGCTCAATTCTTATACATGCTATTCCCCCAACCTCGCCCAGCAACTAACATAAGGATGTTAGCAGCTACGTCTACAGTCAGGCAGGATGTGGGAGGGTTCTGCCCTGACCTCAGCTCTCACATGGAAGCATGCCTAGAAGCCAGCTCTCAACTAGCTGCATTCTTATGACAGTGTGAAGGTAGCAGTATTCTGAGTAAGGAGGTTCCCAGATTACCACTCTACTGCACCTGGAGAGACCGTCCAGGTGTGCATTGTTAACTTGCGTCTCAGAAGCCTCTGGCAAAGTCTCTGGTGAAGACGTGGGAAACTCACTCTGCAGGCAGTGTGGAACTGTGAGGGACTGAGGGTGAGCTCAACTCTCAGCAGTAAGATGATTTTGGACAAGGCGTTCAGCTACCTTCTCACATATAGAACTTAGTATGTAGCACCAGTCTACCCCAGGAATTACTGGGAAATCGCTGGATTGAGCTTGGAGGCACTCGTCTTGTGTGCCGGGAGATTCCAGTTACCTCTCCCAACACTTCGGTGAAGCAGCTAGCCTAGGCCTTTTGGAAGCGAAAGGTAGCTGCAGGCAGGAGGTAGGGTTACAGGCCATAAGCTCAACTCTCAGAAGTGGGTATGCATGGGAGGCAGATGTCTGCTACCTACACGGACATGCGAATGGGATCCTAGCTGTACACTCTGATGAAGAAGGACTTTGGAAATCGCTGTATTCAACTCAGATACACGTGGGTTCAGGCACAACGATTCCACATGCTTTTCTCACAACCTTTCCCTGCCACTAACATGAGGACGTTAGCAGCTCCTTCTACAGTCAAGCAGGATGCGGGAGGGTTGTGCCCTGTCCTTAGCTCTCACAGGAAGCATGCCTTGAAGCCAGCTGTCAACTAGCTGCATTCTTATGGCAGGGTGAAGGTAGCAGTATTCTGAGACAGGAGGTTCCCAGATTACCACTCTACTGCACCTGGAGATACCCTCCAGGTCTGCATTGTTAACTTGCGTCTCAGAAGCCTCTGGCAAACGTCTCTGTTGAAGACGTGAGAAACTCACTCTGCAGGCAGTGTGGAACTGTGAGGGACTGAGGGTGAGCTCAACTCTCAGAAGTAAGATGTTTTTGGACAAGGCGTTCAACTACCTACTCACGTATGGAACTTAGTATGTAGCACCAGTCTACCCCAGGAATTACTAGGAAATCGCTTGATTGAGCTTGGAGGCACTCGTCTTGTGTGCCGGGAGATTCCAGTTACCTCTCCCAACACTTGCGTCAAGCAGCGAGCCTAGGCCTTTTGGAAGCGAAAGGTAGCGGCAGGCAGGATGTAGGGTTACAGGCCATAAGCTCAACTCTCAGAAGTGTGTATGCATGGGAGGCAGATGTCTGCTACCCACTGGGACATGGGAGTTGGAACCTAGCTACACTCCTATTGAAGAAGGATGTTGGAAATCGCTGTATTCAACTCAGATACACGGGAGTTCAGGCCCAATGCTTACACATGCTTTTCCCACAACCCATCCCAGCCACTAACATAAGGAGGTTAGCAGGTACGTCTACAGTCAGGCAGGATGCGGGAGGGTTCTGCCCTGTCCTCAGCTCTCACAGGGAAGCATGCCTAGAAGCCAGCTCTCAACTAGCTGCATTCTTATGACAGTGTGAAGGTAGCAGTATTCTGAGTAAGGAGGTTCCCAGATTACCACTCTACTGCACCTGGAGAGACCGTCCAGGTGTGCATTGTTAACTTGCGTCTCAGAAGATTCTGGCAAAAGTCTCTGGTGAAGACGTGGGAAACTCACTCTGCAGGCAGTGTGGAACTGTGAGGGACTGAGGGTGAGCTCAACTCTCAGCAGTAAGATGATTTTGGACAAGGCGTTCAGCTACGTTCTCACATATGGAACTTAGTATGTAGCACCAGTCTACCCCAGGAATTACTGGGAAATCGCTGGATTGAGCTTGGAGGCACTCGTCTTGTGTGCCGGGAGATTCCAGTTACCTCTCCCAACACTTCGGTGAAGCAGCGAGCCTAGGCCTTTTGGAAGCGAAAGGTAGCTGCAGGCAGGAGGTAGGGTTACAGGCCATAAGCTCAACTCTCAGAAGTGGGTATGCATGGGAGGCAGATGTCTGCTACCTACACGGACATGCGAGTGGGAACCTAGCTGTACACTCTGAGGAAGAAGGACTTTGGAAATCGCTGTATTCAACTCAGATACACGTGGGTTCAGGCACAACGATTCCACATGCTTTTCTCACAACCTTTCCCTGCCACTAACATGAGGACGTTAGCAGCTCCTTCTACAGTCAAGCAGGATGCGGGAGGGTTGTGCCCTGTCCTTAGCTCTCACAGGAAGCATGCCTTGAAGCCAGCTGTCAGCTAGCTGCATTCTTATGGCAGGGTGAAGGTAGCAGTATTCTGAGACAGGAGGTTCCCAGATTACCACTCTACTGCACCTGGAGATACCCTCCAGGTCTGCATTGTTAACTTGCGTCTCAGAAGCCTCTGGCAAACGTCTCTGTTGAAGACGTGAGAAACTCACTCTGCAGGCAGTGTGGAACTGTGAGGGACTGAGGGTGAGCTCAACTCTCAGAAGTAAGATGTTTTTGGACAAGGCGTTCAACTACCTACTCACGTATGGAACTTAGTATGTAGCACCGGTCTACCCCAGGAATTACTAGGAAATCGCTTGATTGAGCTTGGAGGCACTCGTCTTGTGTGCCGGGAGATTCCAGTTACCTCTCCCAACACTTGCGTCAAGCAGCGAGCCTAGGCCTTTTGGAAGCGAAAGGTAGCTGCAGGCAGGTATTCTGAGTCAGGAGGTTCCAAGATTACCACTGTACTGCACCTGGAGATACCGTCCAGGTCTGCATTGTTAAGTTGCGTCTCACAAGACTTTGACAAACGTCTCTGGTGAAGCCGTGCGAAACTCACTCTGCAGGCAGTGTGGAACTCTGAGGGCCTGAGGGTGAGCTCAACTCTCAGAAGTAAGATGCTTTTGGACAAGGCGTTAGCTACATTCTCATATATATGGACCTTAGTATATAGCACCAGTCTACCACAGGAATTCTAGGAAATCGCTGGATTGAGCTTGGAGGCACTAGTCTTGTGTGCCTGGAGACTCCAATTACCTCTCCCAACACTGCCGTCACGCAGCGGGTCTAGGCCTTTTAGAAGCCAAGGGTACCTGCAGGCAGGATATGGAGGTACAGGCCATAAGCTCAACTCTCAGAAGTAAGCATGGGAGGCAGATGTCTGCTACCCACTAGTACATGGGAGTAGGAACCTAGCTACAAACTGATTGAAGATGGCCGTTTGAAAACCCTGTATTCAACTCAGCTACACGTGAGTTCAGGCTCAATTCTTATACATGCTATTCCCCCAACCTCGCCCAGCAACTAACATAAGGATGTTAGCAGCTACGTCTACAGTCAGGCAGGATGTGGGAGGGTTCTGCCCTGACCTCAGCTCTCACATGGAAGCATGCCTAGAAGCCAGCTCTCAACTAGCTGCATTCTTATGACAGTGTGAAGGTAGCAGTATTCTGAGTAAGGAGGTTCCCAGATTACCACTCTACTGCACCTGGAGAGACCGTCCAGGTGTGCATTGTTAACTTGCGTCTCAGAAGCCTCTGGCAAAGTCTCTGGTGAAGACGTGGGAAACTCACTCTGCAGGCAGTGTGGAACTGTGAGGGACTGAGGGTGAGCTCAACTCTCAGCAGTAAGATGATTTTGGACAAGGCGTTCAGCTACCTTCTCACATATGGAACTTAGTATGTAGCACCAGTCTACCCCAGGAATTACTGGGAAATCGCTGGATTGAGCTTGGAGGCACTAGTCTTGTGTGCCGGGAGATTCCAGTTACCTCTCCCAACACTTCGGTGAAGCAGCGAGCCTAGGCCTTTTGGAAGCGAAAGGTAGCTGCAGGCAGGTATTCTGAGTCAGGAGGTTCCAAGATTACCACTGTACTGCACCTGGAGATACCGTCCAGGTCTGCATTGTTAAGTTGCGTCTCACAAGACTTTGACAAACGTCTCTGGTGAAGCCGTGCGAAACTCACTCTGCAGGCAGTGTGGAACTCTGAGGGCCTGAGGGTGAGCTCAACTCTCAGAAGTAAGATGCTTTTGGACAAGGCGTTAGCTACATTCTCATATATATGGACCTTAGTATATAGCACCAGTCTACCACAGGAATTCTAGGAAATCGCTGGATTGAGCTTGGAGGCACTAGTCTTGTGTGCCTGGAGACTCCAATTACCTCTCCCAACACTGCCGTCACGCAGCGGGTCTAGGCCTTTTAGAAGCCAAGGGTACCTGCAGGCAGGATATGGAGGTACAGGCCATAAGCTCAACTCTCAGAAGTAAGCATGGGAGGCAGATGTCTGCTACCCACTAGTACATGGGAGTAGGAACCTAGCTACAAACTGATTGAAGATGGCCGTTTGAAAACGCTGTATTCAACTCAGCTACACGTGAGTTCAGGCTCAATTCTTATACATGCTATTCCCCCAACCTCGCCCAGCAACTAACATAAGGATGTTAGCAGCTACGTCTACAGTCAGGCAGGATGTGGGAGGGTTCTGCCCTGACCTCAGCTCTCACATGGAAGCATGCCTAGAAGCCAGCTCTCAACTAGCTGCATTCTTATGACAGTGTGAAGGTAGCAGTATTCTGAGTAAGGAGGTTCCCAGATTACCACTCTACTGCACCTGGAGAGACCGTCCAGGTGTGCATTGTTAACTTGCGTCTCAGAAGCCTCTGGCAAAGTCTCTGGTGAAGACGTGGGAAACTCACTCTGCAGGCAGTGTGGAACTGTGAGGGACTGAGGGTGAGCTCAACTCTCAGCAGTAAGATGATTTTGGACAAGGCGTTCAGCTACCTTCTCACATATGGAACTTAGTATGTAGCACCAGTCTACCCCAGGAATTACTGGGAAATCGCTGGATTGAGCTTGGAGGCACTAGTCTTGTGTGCCGGGAGATTCCAGTTACCTCTCCCAACACTTCGGTGAAGCAGCGAGCCTAGGCCTTTTGGAAGCGAAAGGTAGCTGCAGGCAGGAGGTAGGGTTACAGGCCATAAGCTCAACTCTCAGAAGTGGGTATGCATGGGAGGCAGATGTCTGCTACCTACACGGACATGCGAGTGGGAACCTAGCTGTACACTCTGAGGAAGAAGGACTTTGGAAATCGCTGTATTCAACTCAGATACACGTGGGTTCAGGCACAACGATTCCACATGCTTTTCTCACAACCTTTCCCTGCCACTAACATGAGGACGTTAGCAGCTCCTTCTACAGTCAAGCAGGATGCGGGAGGGTTGTGCCCTGTCCTTAGCTCTCACAGGAAGCATGCCTTGAAGCCAGCTGTCAACTAGCTGCATTCTTATGGCAGTGTGAATGTAGCAGTATTCTGAGACAGGAGGTTCCCAGATTACCACTCTACTGCACCTGGAGATACCCTCCAGGTCTGCATTGTTAACTTGCGTCTCAGAAGCCTCTGGCAAACGTCTCTGTTGAAGACGTGAGAAACTCACTCTGCAGGCAGTGTGGAACTGTGAGGGACTGAAGGTGAGCTCAACTCTCAGAAGTAAGATGTTTTTGGACAAGGCGTTCAACTACCTACTCACGTATGGAACTTAGTATGTAGCACCAGTCTACCCCAGGAATTACTAGGAAATCGCTTGATTGAGCTTGGAGGCACTCGTCTTGTGTGCCGGGAGATTCCAGTTACCTCTCCCAACACTTGCGTCAAGCAGCGAGCCTAGGCCTTTTGGAAGCGAAAGGTAGCGGCAGGCAGGATGTAGGGTTACAGGCCATAAGCTCAACTCTCAGAAGTGTGTATGCATGGGAGGCAGATGTCTGCTACCCACTGGGACATGGGAGTTGGAACCTAGCTACACTCCTATTGAAGAAGGATGTTGGAAATCGCTGTATTCAACTCAGATACACGGGAGTTCAGGCCCAATGCTTACACATGCTTTTCCCACAACCCATCCCAGGCACTAACATAAGGAGGTTAGCAGGTACGTCTACAGTCAGGCAGGATGCGGGAGGGTTCTGCCCTGTCCTCAGCTCTCACAGGGAAGCATGCCTAGAAGCCAGCTCTCAACTAGCTGCATTCTTATGACAGTGTGAAGGTAGCAGTATTCTGAGTAAGGAGGTTCCCAGATTACCACTCTACTGCACCTGGAGAGACCGTCCAGGTGTGCATTGTTAACTTGCGTCTCAAAAGATTCTGGCAAAAGTCTCTGGTGAAGACGTGGGAAACTCACTCTGCAGGCAGTGTGGAACTCTGAGGGACTGAGGGTGAGCTCAACTCTCAGCAGTAAGATGATTTTGGACAAGGCGTTAGCTACATTCTCATATATATGGACCTTAGTATGTAGCACCAGTCTACCACAGGAATTCTAGGAAATCGCTGGATTGAGCTTGGAGGCACTAGTCTTGTGTGCCTGGAGACTCCAATTACCTCTCCCAACACTGCCGTCACGCAGCGGGTCTAGGCCTTTTAGAAGCCAAGGGTACCTGCAGGCAGGATATGGAGGTACAGGCCATAAGCTCAACTCTCAGAAGTAAGCATGGGAGGCAGATGTCTGCTACCCACTAGTACATGGGAGTAGGAACCTAGCTACAAACTGATTGAAGATGGCCGTTTGAAAACGCTGTATTCAACTCAGCTACACGTGAGTTCAGGCTCAATTCTTATACATGCTATTCCCCCAACCTCGCCCAGCAACTAACATAAGGATGTTAGCAGCTACGTCTACAGTCAGGCAGGATGTGGGAGGGTTCTGCCCTGACCTCAGCTCTCACATGGAAGCATGCCTAGAAGCCAGCTCTCAACTAGCTGCATTCTTATGACAGTGTGAAGGTAGCAGTATTCTGAGTAAGGAGGTTCCCAGATTACCACTCTACTGCACCTGGAGAGACCGTCCAGGTGTGCATTGTTAACTTGCGTCTCAGAAGCCTCTGGCAAAGTCTCTGGTGAAGACGTGGGAAACTCACTCTGCAGGCAGTGTGGAACTGTGAGGGACTGAGGGTGAGCTCAACTCTCAGCAGTAAGATGATTTTGGACAAGGCGTTCAGCTACCTTCTCACATATGGAACTTAGTATGTAGCACCAGTCTACCCCAGGAATTACTGGGAAATCGCTGGATTGAGCTTGGAGGCACTAGTCTTGTGTGCCGGGAGATTCCAGTTACCTCTCCCAACACTTCGGTGAAGCAGCGAGCCTAGGCCTTTTGGAAGCGAAAGGTAGCTGCAGGCAGGAGGTAGGGTTACAGGCCATAAGCTCAACTCTCAGGAGTGGGTATGCATGGGAGGCAGATGTCTGCTACCTACACGGACATGCGAGTGGGAACCTAGCTGTACACTCTGAGGAAGAAGGACTTTGGAAATCGCTGTATTCAACTCAGATACACGTGGGTTCAGGCACAACGATTCCACATGCTTTTCTCACAACCTTTCCCTGCCACTAACATGAGGACGTTAGCAGCTCCTTCTACAGTCAAGCAGGATGCGGGAGGGTTGTGCCCTGTCCTTAGCTCTCACAGGAAGCATGCCTTGAAGCCAGCTGTCAACTAGCTGCATTCTTATGGCAGTGTGAAGGTAGCAGTATTCTGAGACAGGAGGTTCCCAGATTACCACTCTACTGCACCTGGAGATACCCTCCAGGTCTGCATTGTTAACTTGCGTCTCAGAAGCCTCTGGCAAACGTCTCTGTTGAAGACGTGAGAAACTCACTCTGCAGGCAGTGTGGAACTGTGAGGGACTGAAGGTGAGCTCAACTCTCAGAAGTAAGATGTTTTTGGACAAGGCGTTCAACTACCTACTCACGTATGGAACTTAGTATGTAGCACCAGTCTACCCCAGGAATTACTAGGAAATCGCTTGATTGAGCTTGGAGGCACTCGTCTTGTGTGCCGGGAGATTCCAGTTACCTCTCCCAACACTTGCGTCAAGCAGCGAGCCTAGGCCTTTTGGAAGCGAAAGGTAGCGGCAGGCAGGATGTAGGGTTACAGGCCATAAGCTCAACTCTCAGAAGTGTGTATGCATGGGAGGCAGATGTCTGCTACCCACTGGGACATGGGAGTTGGAACCTAGCTACACTCCTATTGAAGAAGGATGTTGGAAATCGCTGTATTCAACTCAGATACACGGGAGTTCAGGCCCAATGCTTACACATGCTTTTCCCACAACCCATCCCAGCCACTAACATAAGGAGGTTAGCAGGTACGTCTACAGTCAGGCAGGATGCGGGAGGGTTCTGCCCTGTCCTCAGCTCTCACAGGGAAGCATGCCTAGAAGCCAGCTCTCAACTAGCTGCATTCTTATGACAGTGTGAAGGTAGCACTATTCTGAGTAAGGAGGTTCCCAGATTACCACTCTACTGCACCTGGAGAGACCGTCCAGGTGTGCATTGTTAACTTGCGTCTCAAAAGATTCTGGCAAAAGTCTCTGGTGAAGACGTGGGAAACTCACTCTGCAGGCAGTGTGGAACTGTGAGGGACTGAGGGTGAGCTCAACTCTCAGCAGTAAGATGATTTTGGACAAGGCGTTCAGCTACCTTCTCACATATGGAACTTAGTATGTAGCACCAGTCTACCCCAGGAATTACTGGGAAATCGCTGGATTGAGCTTGGAGGCACTAGTCTTGTGTGCCGGGAGATTCCAGTTACCTCTCCCAACACTTCGGTGAAGCAGCGAGCCTAGGCGTTTTGGAAGCGAAAGGTAGCTGCAGGCAGGTATTCTGAGTCAGGAGGTTCCAAGATTACCACTGTACTGCACCTGGAGATACCGTCCAGGTCTGCATTGTTAAGTTGCGTCTCACAAGACTTTGACAAACGTCTCTGGTGAAGCCGTGCGAAACTCACTCTGCAGGCAGTGTGGAACTCTGAGGGCCTGAGGGTGAGCTCAACTCTCAGAAGTAAGATGCTTTTGGACAAGGCGTTAGCTACATTCTCATATATATGGAGCTTAGTATGTAGCACCAGTCTACCACAGGAATTCTAGGAAATCGCTGGATTGAGCTTGGAGGCACTAGTCTTGTGTGCCTGGAGACTCCAATTACCTCTCCCAACACTGCCGTCACGCAGCGGGTCTAGGCCTTTTAGAAGCCAAGGGTACCTGCAGGCAGGATATGGAGGTACAGGCCATAAGCTCAACTCTCAGAAGTAAGCATGGGAGGCAGATGTCTGCTACCCACTAGTACATGGGAGTAGGAACCTAGCTACAAACTGATTGAAGATGGCCGTTTGAAAACGCTGTATTCAACTCAGCTACACGTGAGTTCAGGCTCAATTCTTATACATGCTATTCCCCCAACCTCGCCCAGCAACTAACATAAGGATGTTAGCAGCTACGTCTACAGTCAGGCAGGATGTGGGAGGGTTCTGCCCTGACCTCAGCTCTCACATGGAAGCATGCCTAGAAGCCAGCTCTCAACTAGCTGCATTCTTATGACAGTGTGAAGGTAGCAGTATTCTGAGTAAGGAGGTTCCCAGATTACCACTCTACTGCACCTGGAGAGACCGTCCAGGTGTGCATTGTTAACTTGCGTCTCAGAAGCCTCTGGCAAAGTCTCTGGTGAAGACGTGGGAAACTCACTCTGCAGGCAGTGTGGAACTGTGAGGGACTGAGGGTGAGCTCAACTCTCAGCAGTAAGATGATTTTGGACAAGGCGTTCAGCTACCTTCTCACATATGGAACTTAGTATGTAGCACCAGTCTACCCCAGGAATTACTGGGAAATCGCTGGATTGAGCTTGGAGGCACTCGTCTTGTGTGCCGGGAGATTCCAGTTACCTCTCCCAACACTTCGGTGAAGCAGCGAGCCTAGGCCTTTTGGAAGCGAAAGGTAGCTGCAGGCAGGAGGTAGGGTTACAGGCCATAAGCTCAACTCTCAGAAGTGGGTATGCATGGGAGGCAGATGTCTGCTACCTACACGGACATGCGAGTGGGAACCTAGCTGTACACTCTGATGAAGA